>NW_025335317.1:12711816-12892283 GCF_004798865.1 Varanus komodoensis
AAGAAAGAAAGAAGCTGGTCTCATATTACAGAGTTACTTTATTGTCAGAGTTCAGGGTGGGTTCTGGGCTTGGAGAAAGATGAAGAGTCCCAGTCAGTATTATCATTAAGATTTGGAGGAGCAGTCGTAGTGCCCAGAATTACATTTCACAGCATCCTCAAAACATATATGACAACACTTTGTCATGTGCTTTGTCAACAAAGGGGGGCTCATAAGTTCTCCAGCTGATGTGCTCCATGAAACGACTCCTCACAACAGAGTTGCTTCTTTTCCTATCCTTGCTGGATCCTTGCGAATAATTATTCCTGCTGTACTTTTGCAGAACCTCATTTGACAAACCTACTCCAGTAGCAATACATGAATAACACAATAACCCTTGCTGTAGAAGTCCTTACAGGCTAGCTTAGCAAGACCATGGTCAGCCTTTGTGTCTTCAGGGCCAGACCAGGAATCTCACTTCATTGCTTAAACACAGATGCACTGAAAGCAGTTGACAAGCTATTTCAACCTACCTACCTACAATTCCCAGCATTCCCCATTAGCATGGCTGAGGAGGAAGGCTACATTAATACATTTTAGCAACTCAACTGTCCACAGTATGCTAACACATACTCTTCTATTGCAAGCATTCAACTTTCTTCTGCCAGGGTTGCTAGGGTACCTTCAGTTTTGCTGTCACTACCTACTAGTAATGTTTCACACTGACACCTGAGAGCCAGTGTGGCGTAGTGGTGAAGAGCACGGGACTGGGACTCAGACAATCCGGGTTCTAGTCCCCGCTCAGCCATGGAGCCAACTGGGTGACTTTGGGCCAGTCACAGACTCTCAGCCCAACCTCCCTCACAGGATGTTGTTGTGGGGATAAGATGGAGGAGGAGAGATGACGCAAGCTGCCTTGAGCCCTTTGTAGGAAAAAGGCAGGATATAAATCGAAAAATAAATAAATAAATATTTTTATTTCAATAACATATATATTCTCTCACATACTTGCTAACCAGAATCACCTGAAAAACATTATCTACAACTTTGAAACTACAATGCCTGTCTAATTTTGTATTCTTGAACGCAGGGGAGGTGTGTGGATCGGAGTGGATGCTCCTGGCGTCCTCCTCCTATTCCCGGGCACAATGGCTGGGTCCATTGCAGGCTGGATCCTGGCATGCTGTGGAATTCCTGGAAGGCCGCTGAGAGCTGGCTGCCTGACCTGGTTTGCGGGGCGGGCGGGGAGCTCGGCTGCCCTGAAAACTCTTAAATCATCAAGCGCACACATTCCTGGCAGGGGATCTGGCACTCCTCAGCTGCACAGGGAGCACATGCCAGGCTGTGCGGAAGGCTTTAGATATCCGGGAATGCACACTGACATTGCAGGCTTCCCAAACGGGGCCCTAAAGGGCTGGCTGCCTTGCGCATTCCTGTGTGTGCTGGCTGGTACATGACTTAAAAGCACCTCTCGCATGGTTTGATCAAAACAAGAGGCAATCCTTGAAAGGTGCGTTGCTACTGATTCCTGGGAGCATAAATTCAGGGGGAAGGTAGCTACGTAGTTCCCTCCCTTTTATCAAAGTTGAGGCCCAGGGAGGGCCAGTTCTCAGCCCACACACCAGATCAGGCCCCCAAAGCAACTTCAATCAGCCTCCAGGAATCCTTTTTCTCAAAAATTACTCAAGTTTTTAAAACAGAACTCAGTTCCACTTATCAGGGAAATAAGCCATGGGATCCATGTGCGCTTTATATGCATTTAAACCATTTTTTTTTTAAATAACCTCTTTTTTTTCCTCCTGTGCCTCTCCCTCCTGCAGAAGAGAGGACACAGTTGTTTTTCAGCCCTTCCCCATTCAGTCTGGTTATTGCATTGCTTCATTTTTTCCAATTATTTGCATGTTAAATCTGTCCATTTTAAACCACAGTTTATAAGAAAGCCAGAAGCTAACGTGCAGCAGTAGATGAATATTATTTTACTATTCTTAAATACCAGTAATACACACATTAAAGTTGCAACCCCACGTAATGCCATGCAGAAAAATTTCCTGCAACTCTCAGCATGCCCTGGTTTGTCTTGCTGAAGGTTGTAGGACTCTTTTCTGTCGCTTTAGATGCAGAAGACTAGTAACAGTCAAGCCTGAGGTGCTTGGTCAAATTTCAGATTGGAGTCTTCGGAAGAAAAGACGGCACTCAGCTTCACAAATTTATTTCAAGTTTCACAGATATTAATTTGGTTTACTTCCTGCCACACATATGCATGCACTGAAAAAAAATTCCCTGCATACCTGTGAGTGGCTGTAGCATAATAGCTTAGTTCCGTAACTCAGTTCAAACGTTGCCTGCACCAGAAATTCAGCGAGCAGGCTGCTATTCCTAAGCACTGGCCACACGGTCCAACTGATGACTGGATACACAAGCCCTTTCTACTGCGGGGAGCTCTCAGGCTCTTGGCTTTATTTATTTATTAGTCAGTCAGTCAGTCAGTCGTGACACTTGAATTGCTGCCCCGTGCTTCAAGGACTCTCCAGGCGGCTCACCAAAACAATGACACACAGAATAAATCAGCAGATTTGAAAACTGATAATTGAACATCATAAAGACAATAGTAACATGGGAACAGGAGACCATACTCATGATAAATAAAAGCAAGCAGTGAGAAAAACATAGTAAAATAATAATTACACTAAAAGCAGGTACGGCATAAAATGGCTTCACCTGGTGGTGGAAACAGGACAGTGAGCTTGCCGATCGCACATTCAAAGGGAGGGTTCCAAAGACGATGCTCAATAATAGAAAAAGCTCTTTTCCTTGCCATTTACCCCTGTGTTTTACTGGGGGTACTCACATAAAAGGACATCCATAGAAGATCTTAAGGTCTGGTAAGGATATCTGGAGATAGGCGTTCCTTCAGAAGTTATATCTGTTTTTTCTTAGGCAAACTCAAAGTGGCTGACACAATTTTCCTCCTCCTACTCTCAGTCTTATCCTGACAACAACCACCCTTTGAGGTAGGTCAGGTTGAGAGTCTGTGACTGGCCCAAAGTCACCCATTTGGCTCACGGGGACTAGAACCCAGATCGCCCGAGTCCCAGGCCTGTGCTCTTAACCACCACACCACACTGGCTTGCTCTCTCTTGTGGTCCTTGTGCAGGGGATGGTTAGGGGGACCCCTCTGTGGGCTTTGACAGCAAACTGCCTTGACTGGCTCTGAACTTTCCTGATTATTTTCTATGGGGCATGTGCACTGGACAGGGAAAGGTCTTGCAGGACAGGGGCTAAAAACTGACCTCTTGTGCCACTCCCATTCATTCCAGAAGGGCTTGTGCAGGACAGTTTTCTGACAGGTGGTGGTGTGCGTCTGCAAGGGTTTTTGCATAGCTCAATTACGTCCTCGGAACACCCCTCTGAGGAAAGCTTCCTCAGATACCCAGCTAATGCTAGGGCAATTTGAGTTTCAGGTGAGGGGACACAGACCTGGGTGTCGGCAAACTGAGGAAATATTAAAGGCAGGACACAGTGTCATTGCACTCTTTGGACTGTCATGCCTACCACTTCATAACCATGTTACTGACGTGTTTGCTGCTAATGCACGGGAGCCCATCTGCAACACGCTGCCTCACATCTGGAAATGCTTCCTGGGACCGCTAAGAGAGCCACCCTCAAAGCCTTCCACTCTGAGCTGGCACTTCCCCACAGCTGCTGCCCTTCTCTGAAGCCTCACCAGCTCCCCAAAGCAAGGCTGAGAGCCGGAATAACAAACAGAGAGGCATCAATGCGGCCTTCCCTAAGTCCCTCTCCAAACATGACTCAGTGATTGCTGCTCAGTCACTAAGAGACCATGCTGAACAAAGGCCCAGGTTGACTGTGCTCCCTCAGAAGTGGCTTTTGTCTCCTCTTGGACAAGCCGAGTCCAACAGATAACTGGAGAAGCAAGGCCTAACGTGAGGGGAGCTTTCCAGGTTCTTCTGTGTCAGGACAGAAGGAGCAAAAGGTGGCTGCTGAAAGCCTGACACTGTAAGGACACCTCTAGACTTAAGGTGGGATTCCTGATCTTATCAGGAGACCATACTGCCAGTCCTGCACCCCACGGACACCTTAGAAAGGCTTGTGCGTCCTGAAGGGTCACCTTTTTGTGTTGTGTGTCTTACTTGCATTCAACCCTATTATCTTACCCTATTGTACCTATAGCAAACTGCCTACCTGTTCCCCCACCTTCCCTCAAAATGTGTACCTAACTGATAGGTTATAAAGCATCTTGTACAGACTCCATTTTGTTGGCCCCATATGTCGCATGCATTTCCCACATGTCTGAATAAACTGCAAACCTTTTGATTGTACACCCCTGTGGACTCTGTCTGGTTTCTCTAGTCAGCTGCAATCCTATGCACTAAGGGTGAGGAACCTTCTCAGTCCAGCCGCTGGCTTCAGTTCCAGAGACATGCCCAGGATCTGCCCGTCCTAGGGGTAGGCAGGACCAACGGCAATAGGGTGGGACCAATGATACCAAAAATGCCAGAGTGTTGTAAGTCCGAATTCTTATAACCAGTGACTGAGGCTTAGGAAAGGCACTCTACATCCCAGGAACCCAACTTGGAATATGGAATATAACATGTTGTTGCTACTAGTAGGAATCGGAAACAATTGCAGGTCTCTTGAGGACTGGTCTACCAGTAGATTTTGCTCCACCTCTACCCACTCCTGACTTTAAGCTCTACCAGTAGATTCTGATCCACCTCTACTCACTCCTAACTTAAAAAGATGTCTAGCAGTCCTCCTGCAACTATGCTTTTGCAAGTAAGATTGTGAACCTGCATCTAAAGGAAGCTTGCCATTTTCACAACAATGTCATATTATTATTACATTGCATTTATATCCTGTGTTTCCACCTCTTGCAAGGAACCCAAAGCAGCTTACAAGATTCCCTCCCTCCATTTATTCTCACAATGACAACTCTTTGGCTGAGAGGTGGTGACTGGCCCAAAGTCAGCCAAATGGGTTCATGGCTGGGTGGGAACTAGGAGCCAGATCTCCCAGGTCCCCAGTCCAATACCCTTTCCTGCTACACTACACTGGCTCTGATCTTCCCATCTTCCCCAGGAGAAACTTCTGAGGAAGCCCAAGAATACAGTCAGTGCCAGAGGTGGGAGAAAAAAGGAACTGGGATGGTTTGAAGTGTGACAGGAAGAGGAGTGGAATGATTAGGTCCTATTCAATTTTTCTGTTCATTTCAAAAGTAGTGGATGTTCTCTTGCAAAGAGGCCCATGGAAAAGGAAATACACTTATCCTTTTGCACTATCATCGTTTAAATGAATCCAAAGATACTGTTAAACAGAAGCAACTATTCAATATGACGGCACACATTATTTTGACATTTAATGGCATTGTGAGAGTTAAATGCCCATTGCAATTTCCATTATTTTTCCTCCTTTTTGTTCAAGCCCCCAATCTGATATTTCTCTACAATCAAATTTGGCAGCTGAGCCGTCTCCCTTAAAACAAGAACAGGACCTTGGATGGGTGGGTGGATGGGCGGACTCCTATGGGGCAGCCACTGGTGCTCCCTCCCATCATGATGTGAACAGATTGGGAGATCAGGATGGGGGGAACCTTTAAATCCTTTAGTCTCTGAAACTACGCAGACACAGGGGGGCATCGGCAGGAGCTCATCCCTTGTAGCAAGAGGGTGGGCAAAGGAGGGGAGCCGCACTGTCTCAGGGGACTGTGTCCAGCTTCTCCTCCTCTACCGTCAGTGAAGCTCTGCCATCTTCCTGACATCATGAGTATAGTTGTGTGTGTGTGTGTGTGTGTGTGTGTGTGTGCGCGTGCGTGAGTGTGCACTCATGAAAGATAAAGAAGTGGAGGATGATTCTCACTTACTTCCAGAGGTGAAAAGAAGAAACAGGATGACTTTGGGAACACAACTGGGGTTGGGAGAAGACCTCTTGATGTTCGGTGAATTAGTTAACACAAACAAGGAGGACCCTTGCGCCTGCCTCAGTGCACCTCTATGCAGAGGACGTGTGTCAGTGCAGAGGCACTTTGACCTCTGGCCCGTGGTTACGATCTACAACTCAACAGTACACTAGAAGGAACCTGGAACATGCCTGCACCATTTGTAACCCCCTACAAGTTATATGCAGCCCATGAGCCATGTGTTGTGAAGCCTGGAACCTGTGGCTTTATCTCCTTTTTGGGGGGAATTCATGTGGTCACCCAACCATCACCTCCAGCTCCATTTTTGTAGTCTCAGGCAGGCAGCAAAACCAGAAGGGCTGCTGATCCCCTTCTAGTCATCTGACATGGCTGGTGGGAAGAGCAAGTCTCGTATTACACAGGCCTCAATTTGAGTAAGGGGTGGAAAAACATCAGGTTGGGCACAGGTGTCCAAAGGCAGAAATTAACTTCACTCCTTTATTATCATTATATTATGATTATTTGCTATTTTAAAATTAGTATTATTAGCAATTAATTTGCATGTTCAAATCTCTCTCTCATACACACGTGCTCACATATAACATTGCAATATTCAGCATCTGATAGATAGAATTATTGTGCTTTTTAAAAGGCTGTTATGCCACACTGTGATTTGAATTCGCTATGGAAGAAAAATGGGTGGAAGGGGGCAAAGGTAATCTGGAGGCATGACAAATATTTACCTTTAAGGGGAAACATTTCCATTCCAAACCCCTCTCTACAGCTAAGCTCTACAGCAAGGACGCTCCAATGGTCCTGATGAAAAGAAGATACTCCCCTTCTCCCTGGGGTGACTGCTTAGTATTTACATACAAAACAGATCTGGGAGGCCAGAATCAGCATCAGCGCCCTGGTGTGGTTGTGCGATAAGGTAATTGTGCCCTTAGCAACCCTGTCAGTGCTTCAGGGAGCTTGAGCTCCCAGCATAAGCGGCAGTCAACAGTGAAAAAGATTGCTCAGGAGGTAAAGCCAAGAACTGGCAACACACTCTCTTTTCCTGGACCCACAGTGCATGGGAAAAGATTGTGTTTCCCAGTTACACGGAACACGTCATCTGTCAGCAAAGCAAGACAGAAAAATTCCCAGCTGTAAGGAGAAGCAAGGCCCTTAACTCATGCCTAGAAGAACCATAAGAAGATACCTTCTGGCTAATCAATGGAATAGTAAATGTTGGAGCAGTATTAAAATGTTTTGAGTTACACAGTGCATCTCCGTAGGTAAACAGCACAGATGTTTTGTGACGAGACTGCTACCAAAAATGACTAGGTGGGGTAAGCCTTGCCACACAGCTGCCCTTAAACCAATGTGATGAATCAACCTTCCCGTCATCTGTTTCCTGTTTACCAAGGACCCTGGAAGAGCAGAATTTCCATGATTATTTATGCCCACTTTATCCATGCAATGGAACCTAATGATTAACCCCTTGCTTGTTGTGTCAGGGCAATACTCTTTGAAGCTGTGAATGGGAAGGTGCACGTGTACTGTTGGGAACTGGGGTTCCTCCTTTATGTATTCAAAAGCCACAGACTCTTTTCCTTGCAAAGCATCCTTTATTGACCCAAAAGCACCACACACCCAGAATGGACCTCTGAGAATGACCAAACAGATCGGTTTGTTGAACCCAATCTAGTGCTCACCTTCATGCCTGGGCTCTATTCCTTCAGGAGGGGCCTTCTGAAAGTGAGCACACCTTCTCTCTATGTGTTGATCCTCTACCTGGGCTACTCTCCTCTGTTGACAATGAGCCATGGGGACCAGAGCTGTGGCCACCTCATCTGTGTCTAAGAAGCTCCCCTGCTCTGAGTCCCCTCCCACCAGCTGTACATCTCGGTTATTCCCAGAGACTGCTGCCCACTTGGGAAGTCTGGCGTTGAGAGAAGGGTCTCATTCAGTCTCAGCCTGGCCCACATTCCCAAACTCCTCCCAGTTCTGGCTTCACATTCTGATCCCGACTCCTCTGCAGCCCAGCCAACAGTCCATGAGAAGAAGCACCCAAAGCGGCCATCTTTCTCACTCCTGGCACGTACAGGACATAATGAGGAGCTATGTTCCCTCATCCTGCATGTCAGGAAGAAGGGCTCAGACTAGCTTTCTCCCAGGCGGACTTAACTGCTTTACAGGTTTGCTGGCTGTATAAATTAATTGTCCCACTGGGGAGTATGACATGTAATTTTTCCATGATGGCTCCATGGAGGGGGTATAAAAGCAGCTGAGAGGTAACCCAGCAAAAAAACTGGATGAGGTGCACCAGTCTTCTTCCACTTCAAATTGCCACCTCTGTAGTTACTGTATGTAAAAATGTTTGTTTTTAAGAAGAATTGCAGAATTAAAAGTGATATGCAGTTCTACTATCAGGGACTTGCGATGAAGCAGTCCCGTCAGTGGGGCATCTTGTACAAACATGTTTCATGAACACCAGTTCAAATACATGGTATGGAAATCTGGAAGTGGGAGGAGCCGTTCTTTTTGCTGTTAAGGGTTTGAGGGGTTATTTTGGAAAAGCACGAAGATAACTGCTTCATTGAGTCCGTTGATGCAAACTGATAATTTTAGACTCAGGATTTAATGGTCTAAGGCTGTCACAAAAATATAAAACACATTTTATTTCAAGCCGTTCTGCATTTGGGTCTCTGGATTTCTGCCCTGAAATCCCACCTCAGACTTTGCTACTGCTTAAATCCTGGCCACAATCCTATAAGCACATATCCCACTAAAACCCTAGAAAAATGATCACTAGCCATGAAGGTGTGTTTTGGCTCCAACAGCTCTTGTGCATGAGGTATTCATTTATCACTGTTCTCATATAGTGAGTATTGCGTTCTGCATGGATAATTGTTCATTTCCCAAGGTCCGGTCAATCTGAGGAACAGCTTAGGAGCAAAGCCCAAGGAAACGAAGTTAAAAAGCTACCACTCCAGCAAGATCACTAGCTGCACCTCCTGTACCCATGTACCCACCATGTCAAACCACCCCCTGTCTGAAAGGACACTTCTAAAATTGATGTTACACACTGCTTTGCTTCTCCCTTGACACAAACAAATCTGAGGCACTGCCATCTTGTGGTCTGTCTGGAAAATGCAGTCCAAAGCATTTTAGGGATAAAATGACTCTAAAGGCTTGTTCCAAAGAAATGTGCCAAGTTTTACACTGAACAGCAAGAGAATTTCCCTACTATTGGATTTGGACTTTGGAATTTGCCTAATACTGGACCTGGACTTGGGAATTTGCCTAGTATTGGACTTTTTTTATGGAAGGAGGGGAACGGCAGTGTGGTCCCCTTCACTTTTTCTTCAGGGTCACAGGAGAAATAAGGTCAAGCTACTCCTCAGGGCCCACATCTCCCAAGCAACTTTAAGTTGCCAGTTCATGGACTCTAAAATTGTCGTACGTATCTAGAGGATGAGCCAAGCCAGGCAGAGAGCAAGTCCTCTGCAGGGGCGAGAAGCCGGTACCTTTGGGGGCAGAGGCCAAGACCCAAAGCCCCCATTTACTTAAGGTATACAATAACAACAAAACAGCAGCAGAAGAAACAATCTTCCCCCTGCTTTTTGTGGCAACTGATCAAGAAGCAATTCCTGATCCCTGTTCCCCATATGCACATTTTGAAAGATTGTGCCCAGATGTGGTGTCAATACTATGCTTGTTTGTTGGTTTGAAGCATTTATATCCCACCCTTCAGTGTCTAAGGGTGGTAATACAATAAAATAAATAAGTAAGATACAACTTCCAGATGACAATATATAAAATCAATCTTAAAACACTGCTAACATTTAAAACAATGAAAAAATAAAAAGGTTTTGGCCTGGTGGCAAAATGAAAAAAGCATCAGCGCCAGGCACACCTTTCTGGGGAGCCCATTCCAAATCTGGGGTGCCACCACTGAGCAGGCCCTTCTCCAGGAAGCCACTCTTCTGATCTACTCAAAGAGGGCTCCCAAAGAAGGACCTCCGCTCCAGATCTTAGAGGCCAGGCAGGTACATATGGAAGAAGGCTCTCCTTCAAATAGCCAGGCCCTGAGCCATTTAGGGCTTTATAAATCATCACTAGGGACTGAAGGCGGCGCAGTGGTTTAAACCGCTGTGCTGCTGGGCTGGTTGATCGAAAGGTCGCTGGTTCGAATCTGCACAACAGGGTGAGTTCCCGTTGCTCCGTCCCAGCTCCTGCCAACCTTGCAGTTCGAAAGCATGCAAATGCAAGTAGATAAAAAGGTACCACTTCCGTGGGCAGGTAACAGCGTTCTGTGCACTTCGGTGTTTAGTCGTGCCGGCCACATGGCTACGGAGACTGTCTGCGGACAAACGCTGGCTCCCTCAGCTAGGAAACGGAGATGAGCACTGCCCCCTAGAGTCAGGCATGACTGGACTTAATGTCAAGGGGAAACCTTTACCTTTAAATCATCACTAGCACCTTAAAATGGTCCTGGAGTTCAACTGGAAGCAAGTGCAGGACTGGCATGTTGTGCATATATCCCCCAGTCCCTTCTAGCAACCTGGCTGCTCTGTCCTGAACCAACTGAAGTATCCGGACCATCTTCAAGGGCAGCCCTAAGCAGAGAGCATTACAATAGTCCAATACTGCAATGCTGCATTTGGTGAATGAAACAAAACACAACTTTGGCACCGCTGATTAACTTGCCAGCTCATCCTGAATTACATGTTCAAATGCTCACACTTTTAGGACCCCAAGCTAAAATTCCACACCCAGAGCCAGCTTTTCCTGCTATTTTCTTTGCCACCTTGGCAGCTGGTTGCATTTTTTCATTAAACTCTGAAGCGGACTATGAACCCCATTCTCTGCTGGGAGTTCAAGAGAACACTGACTTCACCAACCATCCAGATTTGGATACTGAGGTTACATCATTTCCTCACTTGCCAGCCAGACCAATAATGCAGAAAACTCTTGAGGAAATGGGGCAGAATCCTATCCTCTCCCCTCCCAAAATGGTCCTTACGCCCCTCCTTTAGGTAGCTCAGATTTCAAACATAAGAAATCCAAAGCATTCTCTCTCTCTCTCTCTCTCTCTCACTGCCTCTCCCACACTTTAATTATATGTCATGCTGGAAATATGACCACAGGTGTTCCTTAAGGACTGATCTGGGAATATCACTGTAGCAAATATTTTCATGGCAACAGAAGCAGAAGCATGATTTCTTGTTCAGTGCTGGTCCAAGGCACTTCGAGCGCTTAAGCAGAGCCCAAATGCCGCCCCCTCCCGCACCCCGCAAGGGCTAGGAATGCTGGCAAAATCAGCCAAGAAGTCAAACAGATTTGGGTTTCTATGAACCTTTCTGCAGAGTTTCTGCAAAGTCCTTTTTTCTGTGTCCTATGGATTCTGCAGAATTGTAGACCATTTTTCTTTAACTTTCTAGGGATTCTACTCACTTTCGTCATACAAAAAAGAAGAAGAAACACCAACCAAAACCGTGTATTTTCACTCATTGGTCAAAGCATGAAAATATGAACTGGGGAGGGATCTATGCATTTGTCTCCACTTTGCGGGAGTTTCATGCAAATCCCCATAAATTAATACATATTAGTTAATACCAATTAACACATGCATATCAACACATACCCCAAATAGTGCCAGCAAAGCAAAATTCTACAAAAACATCCAATTGCATCAATGAGATGACAGCATGAGAGATGGCAAAGTCATACTAATAATCCACAAAAGACAGACAGCGTGGATATAATGAGACTCAAACATCTCTCAGCAGCCCCAAGACTTTCACAGTATTACTGTGCTGTTGAGTGCTGCCTTCATCTCTCTTCTACTCATGGGGCCACCTGATGCAGATGGACCCTGCTGTTGTTGATGTCATGCATGGAAACCATCCTCATCCTCATGTGGTCTCAGGTTCTCTCCACCCAAAGTGCTTCGAAAGAACAGGGTGCTGCTAATCAGAATGACACACAGCTTCACCCGAGAAGACGTATCCCCAGCTAGGTCTTCCAGGAAGATAGCTCCATACCAGGACTAACCAGAGCAGCCCAGAGAGTGCTTTGAGGGCACACGGTGCCATCTCACACCTGCAGGGTGCCCTGTGCGCACGGCTTTCAGCACCCAAGAGGAAGGGCAGGACTATGTTGGATAAATAAACCTTGGGCCCACGGCACGAAGCGTAACAAACTTGGTATTAGAGACAACCACAGGCATAACCACTCGGGTCTGCACTACAAGTCCAAACACAACCGTCCAACAACCGCAGAAAGGGCTGCCATATTGAAACAGTCTTGCGTGACCATTTTTTTTTCATCAGGACCGTCTGGGTTTGACTGATAAGCAGCAGCTCACCGAGCAACTCACCTCCAACCACAGCGGTGACCCAGGCATACAGTCTAGAACAGTCAGTGGGCAGTCTAGAACCTTTAAGTGGTCTAGAACCCAGGGGGCTGCATCCCCCATTGGGAGACACCGAGTGTGTCTTGCTCCTGAGGTGGAAGCAGGGGCACAGGCGGCATGCCGGGAGTGCAAGCTTTGGGCATCGATAGGCCTTGAAGTCCAGATGCGGGGATCAGAGCCCCTTGGGTCTCCTGCATGACAAAGGTTTCTGCACCTGGCCCACCTCAGTGCCTGGAGCAGAATAAAAGGTGGATCATGTCCATACGTGGAAGATTAAAAGAACTCTCTTAGTACAAACTGTCTGCACGGAACCAGTGAAGGCCACGAGAACATAACATCGATGTGGTCTCTTCATTTAGAGCACATACTCTGCCTTGAAAAAGCTTGCAAAGCATTTAAATATGCAGAGACTGCATTTCTCCTTCCAGTGGTTATATCACCAAGTGTTGCTGGCACTGTTTCCCCCTTCTGTGTCAAAATGCTCAGACTTTCCGATGTGAGGTTGTAACATGGAGCCATGTTATTTCATCACATCCCTTGAAAAGTGACTGATTTCAGTGCTGTTGGATTCATGCAGCAGCCATCTTATCAGCACACGCAATGGGCAACCCGCAGTCTCTGTGCAGTTAAATAAAGCTTGCACTAGATAGGGTAATGTTAAGCATAATTAAAAATGAATAAAAATTAAATATGGGAGTCATCTTAAAAAGCCCTTCACATATAATAGTTCTGAATGTTTATGCAGAGTGCAAAATTGATCTCTGGAGCTTCCAAGTACTGGATGGGGAAATACTGTGGACAAAAGTGATGCTTAGCAACAGATTGGATGCATATGGAAGAGTATTCGGCACTAAGGCTGTTATTAATATCACTTTGGTGCCTTGGTTATTAGGAATTTAACCAGCCCACAGGGCAAGGGTAGGATGCAGCCCTTGTCCTACGCTACTCCTCTGTATCAGTCTGGAAAATACTAGTCTCCCAAAGATTTATGCAAATGGAGTATTACAAGAGGGCAGGTTCAGAGGCCACCAGGCTTGGTAGAGAAGGTTCCATTTCTCCTCATCTGGAGGCAACTCCCTGGACAATCTGGCAAAACATTGCTGCAGAAGCGAAGCGAAGCGAAGCAAAGCAAAGCAAAGCAGAAGTGAGTTGTGGTACTTCTCTTGGTGTTTTCTTGCATGTGGAAGCCTTGCATATGTGGACAAGCTCAAGCTGTACTTGGAGCTCATACCTCTCACTGTGAAATCCCACTTTGATGGTTTTATAGAACTCACTTCCTACCTCCAGCATTACATCTTGGGGCATATAATTCTGAAAACACTAAAGCATCCCGGTCTAGCATAATTTTGTTTTAATTTTGGTACAGTCCTCCCATTCCCAAGGACTCAAAGCCAGGACCAATATAATACTGCTTCTTCTGCAGCCCTGGTCACCAAAGCCGGTCTGAATCAGCTATAAGAAGAACAAACTTGCCAGTGGTTTAGAGCATAAGCATGGAAGCAGCATTTACACAACAGACCTCACAGGAATGAATCCCTACCCTGGCCAGGTTTTAGTCTTAAGATTTATGTTTGGGAGGGGGGGCCCTGTGATGAATTAGTCTGTGTCTACAATACAACTAATTTAAGTGGGATGACCTTTTTTATTTTACTAATCCAAAATTCAAAGTACGAAGCAAACGACCGCAATCCATTCTAGAGGAGTCCTGGAGTGAATGAAATGTGTGTTCTTCATTATCTTACTCCTTTAGATGACCAGGAGGCACAACGAGTCCCAACACCATAAAAGGACCATGAAGCCTTTGTTTCCTTATATGCTTGAATGGACTCTAGATAAAGATTATAAGCAATGTAGCTGGGAAATCAGACCGGGGTTTACCAAAGGCATGGCAGTTTCACAGGTTGGGCAGCCATGCACCACCTCTGTGTTCCTGGTTCTCTCCTTCAGACTTGATTTAAACCTTCTATTGTTAGCAACATAAACAATGCTGAAATGGATCAGGCTAAGTGTCCACCCAGTGCAGCATCTTGGTTTCCAAGGGGAGACATCCTCAAGCCTCTGGGAAGTCGCAAGCAAGCAGGCTTTGAAGAAGCCAGCTCTCCCTCCCTCTTGACCTCCCTCCAGCAAGTAGTCTTCAGAGCACCAGGCCTCTGAGCCGTGGTACTCTATGCAGCCACCCTGATCAACAGCCACTGGTAGAGCCATCCACCACAAACTTATCTGGTCACCCATGAAAGCCATGTAGCAAAACGGGCATCACACATGTTGTGGACAGTAAATGCCATGCTTAAACTATCTGTTTTGAGAAGTGCTTTTTTGGGGTCCTGAAGTCCTACGGCTCCAGGTTTGGGGTTATGTGAATGGAAGAATGCACCCATGCATACGCATGCACAGATTTCATGCATCGAGCCACTGAGAAGTTCAACTGAACGTTTCTGCATTTTCTACACTACAACAACATCCTTTGTGAGAAGGGAGCAGCTGGAACTAGAATTCTTCTGGAGTTTTTCACTCTTTACTTTTGATTTCACCATCCTGAATAGTTTGGTTTCATCTACAGAATTAGACGGAGCACTCTTAATTCTGGATCATTTTTCAATCAATCACAAAACACCAATCCCAATTCAGGTAATTTAAGGACTCTGTCGTTTATTCCCTGCATGATAAAACTGGCGTGATCGTTCCTACTCTTTGTCTTTAATCTTCTACCGCTTGCCAATCAATAAAGTATCTGTGCTAAATTTATTTAAGAAGCTTTAATGAGGGGCATTGTCAAAACCATTTTGGAAACCAAGTATACAGTAGCTTCAGCACTCCATCAGCTAGATGTTTGTGGCCATTCTCAAAGACTTCTGAAAGGGTGGTGAGGCAAGACCAGAAGTTCATGTTTCCTTAATGGTTCTCATTCTGTTAGAAGCTGATGAGGAGCAAAGAGCTGAAAAGGGGGCTTGTTGGTGCATTTTCTGAACTGGCTTACAAAGATCCCATGATCAGGAATTCTGGCTTTGAGTTGTTTGCAACCAGAACCTAACCAGCACACTGTAGACAGGGATCAGTTGCTGTGTTTGGGTCATGAGTAGTACTGCCTCATGCATGTTCCACTTGTGGCAGCTGGTTGGCCACGGTGCAAACAGAAAGCTAGATGGGATGGATCTGATCCAATCCAGCAAAGTTCTTCCATTCATATCTACAAACACTAGTGGTATAAACCCCATCTATAGATCTTCCACACACCTGTCCATTATATGACGGTCCTTTGATTCCACTTTAAAGGGCGGTTGCAGTAGCAGCAACAAATGTACAGAGAACATGAAAGGTGGAGCACTTACATCCACACAATGAACCCATGGTCACTGTTCATGGCATGAATCAGCCCTACATCTGCACAAAATCTGAGAGGACTGGCCTAAGTTTTTCACACACTCCATCCTCCTCAATGTACTTCACCTGAATTTCCTGGCATTACTTATATCTTCAAATTCATCATTTCTCACATGCTTGTGGAGCAGTTCCTTCTTTTTTCCTTAACGGATCTTCAGTGTTGAGAAAAAAACATGGAAGAAATGGTGAGAAAGCACAGGAAGGCTCCAAGGGAAAGACTTCGTCAGCTGGACCTCCACGAACAAGGCAGGGTAATGGCACAATGGAGCCTGGTTTGGGGAGCTACCTGAGATTTTTATTTTGCCTTTATACCCCACCTTTATTCCACCGGCAAGGAGACCCAAGAAGCTTGCAAAGTTCTCTACTCCATACCATCCTCCCCAATAACAACCATGGGATGTTGGTTCATCTGAGAGTCTGCGACTGGCCCAAAGTCACCCAGGGAGCTTCAAGACTGACTAGGGACTAGAACCCCAATCTCTTGGGTCCCAGTCCAACTCTCTAACCACTATACCACACTGGTTTCCTGCGCCAATGTGCATTCATTCCTCAGAACTCCTCCAGTTACAGAAAAATCTGTAGGTGGCATTGGTCCCTGTATGTAGTGGGGTAGCGTGAAGCTTCTGGATTGGCCAGGTCTGGCTTAAATACCAGGGACAAGCAGAACTTTTGCCTTGATGCTTTCCAGGTTCCAGTTGTTGCTCTGCCTCCATCTACAGCTCACACCTTGGCATCTCATCTTATGGAATGTGGAACAAGAACATGGAGGAACTCGCATGCAGCACTACAGCAACTTCCTACTGGAAGTATGTACTACTGTCGGATGAAATGGAGACCAGCAAGAGAAGGATTATGTAAGCTTTCTGGGTTTCACACAGGAAAAAGAAGGCTGGACATAGATATAATAAATCAATTTGCCTGCTCTCCGGCTTGCAAAGAATGATGCGAGACCCACTTTGCCCTCTCGATCGCTGCATGAGCTAGCGCAATTTGGGACAACTTAAAACTACCCTGAGAAAGCGGCATTGTTTTTCATAATGCTTATATAACATTTTCCAAGGTAATCTATAATTCAGTACCCACTCAAAAGTCCCACAACTTTGTTTCGGAAATATGAAAAACAATAAGCATGACAGCCATTTCAAAAGGTATATTTAACAAGCTGAAAAACTGAGCACTGGAGTAAAGCAATGCATGTGTCTTTATGCCAAGCTAAAAATCCCTGCCCTCATTTACTAAAGCTACAAAAGAGGAGCTGTATTAAATAAGATGTCAGTCTTTATTGCTAAGTAAATGGCCTATGGCTGATGCCCTTGCTGAACACACACATCTGCCGGCACTCTCCCTCAGATTGTGATTTCTTGACCTCCACAAGAAGCGCCCACCATGCCTTGGGAGAAGGGTGCTCTTCCAAGCATCCATGGATGACCTCACTTCCCTTAACGGTTTCCTAGGCTAGCAGTTATCTTGACAACTGCGAGTCAAGACCATTTATCTTTCTGCAGCTCCAGTGAGAGTGTCCTCGGCCAAGAAGTAACACAGCTTCTGAGATACCACCTCTGCAAGAAAACTGCCCGGCAGCAAACCTGGCAGAGGAGAAAACACACTTGCAATCAAGAGTGAATTGCCCCCATGTGGAGAGCCGGTGTGGTGAGGTGGTGAAGAGCGTGGGACTGGGACTCAGACGATCTGGGTTCTAGTCCCCGCTCAGCCATGGAGCCAACTGGGTGACTTTGGGCCAGTCGCAGACTCTCAGCCCAACCTACCTCACAGGGCTGTTGTTGTGAGGGTAAGATGGAGGAGGAGATGTAAGCTGCCTTGAGCACTTTGAAGGAAAAAGGCAGGATATAAATTGAAAATAAATAAATGTACAGCTGTGTCCTACAGCAACCTACCCTGCAAGGTCACCAAACCCTTGTGATGCCCAAGGAAAAGGACTGCACCCCATCCTGGAAGGCCTGCTTCAGTTAGCAATGGAGGGCTTCCAAGAGTGGGCACTCTGGGATTTTGGTCTGGAAAAAGAACTGCAGAATACTCAGATCTTTCCCTTTGAGCACAGCACGGCGATGGGGATTAAATGGTTACAATAGAGGCATCAAGAATTTGGCCGGCGTTACTATAGGCATTGGCTACTGACATGACCTTTTCAAAAACAGGAGCCACCCTTGGGACAGCAAGCTTCATCCATCACCCAGAGGAGCAAAAGTCATTGGCAAAGTTGCCCCCGGAGTATATACCTGTCCCCATTCACTGGCCAGCGAAGGTCTCGCCACCCTCCCTGCCAGAAAGGGCACTCAGCTCCCGTCAACTGCTGGATCCAAAGGGCAGCATACATGGCCAGAAGACAAGGAGACACTGGACACTGCCTCCCTTTTATTCCAGGTAGAACATCATGGAGAGGGAGAGACCAAACTTCCTCCATAAACTGGCCACAGAGAGAGCAGGTGTAGGAAACATAGGTAGCTGTGTTGGCCATTCAAAAAGAACAGAATCCTATATTGGGGCAATGCCTTTATTAGGCCACGTAGAATGCCGCATTTTTTATTTTTTTTTATCTATATATATATATATATATATATATAGATATAGATATAGATATAGATATAGATAAAAATAAAAATAAAGTGAGCATACGAAAGGCCTTCCCCAGTGCAGGTATGCCAACTTTACAGCTTGGCACTGGTGCGTGAGCTGGCTTTTTTTCCTCCCCCGCCCCAGTAGTTTTCCTTTTGCATTGTGTATTTGGAATGCTAAGCCTGAGGACAGACATCTCTGTCTAATTTGCAACTGCATGGAGGCTCTCTGTATCAAGTGCAGAGCAACAGGGTCAGCAGGAGGCGAGGCAGCAAGCAAGCAGAGCAGCAGCTGCAATGCCCAGGAGAGATCCTAAAGAGCTATTTGCCCCTGGGAGGTCTGAAGTCATTGCTCTGGGCTCACAGCTGTCACATGGTCACAGCTGCTCATGCATGGAAGCCCGAAAGGGACAAGCCTGTGGCCTGGCGCTCCTCGGTTTCCCCATCCACCGTGACTGCCACGCTGATGGTGTTGGCACACTGGCCCCCTAACCGTGGGACCCTTGTGGAAGGGGTTCTGGGCTTGGGGTCCTCCGGCTGCTTGGTCTCTGAGGCACAGGCCACTTGGCCTCCAGGCTCTCCTGCAACTCTGGGCCAGAATGAGCCTCTTGGATTCCCCCGGCTTTGTGCCATGGAGGGATCCTGGGTCACAATACCCAGGTGGCCTGGGAGCCAAGAATGGGTGAAGGGTGGGGTAACAATGCTTCCACTTGATTCGTTCATTTCACTGAGTCTGCAGGAAAATGTCTGGACAAAGGGCTTCCCCCTCCAAGAGCTCCAGTTAGCAGGTTTAACCTGAGTCTGAATGCAAGACCCATGTCAGCAGGCAGCATTCCTGTACCCAGATGCAGAAATTGAACTGCAGGTCGAGAAGAGCTTCACCTTCCCTGGGAGTTCGGCACAGGGGAACCGGGAAGGGAACTGGACGTAAATGGCATAAATAATGATTCTGACTGGTGCTTTTCATGGGTTTTGGATTGCTTTGCAAAAAGACAGAGTTTGCCTATCAGAATTTTCTGCTAAGTATTCATTCCTTTTATAAAAATCAGACCCAGCCTTGTCCAAATCTTTGCAGAATCGCCTCCATTAATCTTCAACTAACAAACTCAGATGGGCAGAGCAGCTGCTAGTTTGGAGGACAAGCAAAACAACCTGCATCTCCACCCAGTCTTCTGAGTTTCCTCCTCTTCAGCGAGGTCGCAATGAGATCTTTTTTCTCCATCATCAAAAGAAAGCACTGGGGGCATCCTTCAACATTTTGTGGCAGGTCCTACTCATTGCCAACATCTGACAATCCAATTTAATTCTTCCCCAATCTTGGTGTCCTGCAAAGGAGTTTCACCGCAACTCCCATCTCGCCTGCCATCATGTGCTTGCTGCCTGAGGACGATGGGAGTTGTAGTTAAACACATCTGAGGGACAGTAAGGTGGGGAAGGCTGTTCTGACTGTTACGATCTCCAGCGCCTCTTCAAGTACTATCATGAAATAGTTTCCCACAATTAACAAACAACAATCCTGGTTGGAATACGCTCACTTTCGCTCTCTCAGCCTTGCCTGTCTAAAGCCTTTTTGCTCTGTTTTTCCTTCATGTGGGAACTAGACAGCCGGTCATTCGTGTTGAATGCATAGCAAACTGAGATCAAGTATTGAAACAATCATTTCCCTCTTCTGTATGGCAAAAACTAAATAAACTGTAGTTGACGTGGAGGCCTGGTTCCAGATTCAGACATGGGGACTTGGATCCAACCCATTAGGTATGCCTTTGTTTGCATATCTTTGCATTTATATTCCTGAAAGAATTTAACCCAGTTCTTGATCACCCTTCGGCAAACCCACATTGAAAGATATCTTGGATAACACTCATGATCACATCAAAATGCAGCCACTATTGCTCAACATGGGGCTACTTCTCATCACACATACATGAAGAAGTTTCGAAATTATTCCTGCATAGCTGCAACTCTTTCTCCATAATATGTAAATAGGTATGTTGTGTTTTCTAATTAACCGAAGTTCACACTAAGAGGAGAGTGGGCAGAATTACATCACTGAATTATGTGACAATTCTGCACTGACAGCATAAAACACAAACGGCAAGATGGGGCATTTGTAAAAATTAAGATTAGTATTTTAAACTTAATCTTTACTTTTCAAGAACAGTGAACTGCATAGGGTTTTAGTAAAAAAAGATTCTCCAAAAACCCACTTTAGGCTTTTTAGTTTTGTTGTTATTTGCCAAGGTAGCCACTAGGTGGTGAAATTGCCTCACTTGTCATACAGAGATATAAAAATGATGTATTTGAACAATAAACATTTTGACTCAGACCCAGGAATAGGGGAACACCAAGATCTCCACAGGGGGAGGGAGTAGAGCATGACGATTGTGAGGAGATAGAAATCACGCTGAAAAATACAATGACATTTAAACCATGGTTATAATCCACACCCCATATATTATTACCACTCTATATAATGTTGTCCGGGTGAATTAAAACCATCCTTTTCAGAACCGTTATTTCGGCTTAGAACAAAAATATGAGATTTGCAGACTGATGCTGACCTTCAACAGTTGTTCAGAGATTTTTTAATCAATTTTAGCCATATCTATCATTTCAATAATCCTGCACAGAAACTAGTGTGAGATGCTCCTTGCCATTCAAGGGTCAAAGATGTTGTTTCCAATTTGAGCACCATACATCTGAGTTGATCTAATAGCTTAGGAAATTATTCAGAAAATTATCCCAGGCCAGCCAAGAACATGCTTTAAATCTTATTAAATTTAAGAAGGCAGATCTGCTATGAAACATAGTTCATAAGATGCAATTTTGAAATACTCTGTGGAGCTTTCTGATCCAATCTATGCAAAAGTGAAATGAGGCAAAACCACAGACTGGCACAACGAGGAATAGAGTGATTAAGCGTGATTAAGAGGTGCGAGTGTCATTGTCTTCAGGATCGTCAGTAATAATTTTCATTTTTTTCTATTACACCGGAGGGATGATGCAGCATTTCATATGTACCAAGAGCAAAATAATCAGCAGCACAAACAGTACCTACTGAAGTATTAACGCACATGAAGCAAGCTGTGTAGAAAACGGCATTTACAATCCACATCTTTCCTCACAGCAACCTCCAGGGGTAGTTGCTGGTGGTTACATCCTCTCTTCTTGGACCAGTGGTATGCAAAGAGAAAATCACCAGAGGACAACTAAATTCCTGGCACTTGAAGCAGGAATTGACAAGGGCTGGCTTGAGCCATTGCATCAAGCCTCTGGCATTCAGGCTCCCTTTGCAGTCTTTCTAAATGGATTAAATTTCCTTCTTTTCTCTTCAAAGAAATATAGCTGCATATAATTTGGGCTGTATGGAAATATTGTTGTGTTCATAACTGAGAGGAAAACTAGGGCTTTTGAAAACACGAGCTCTGTTTATTATTGGATCTGGATTCTGTTTCCCATAATTCCAGCATTTCTTCTGAAGATGTTGTAATGTTATTTTTTAAACAGGTCAATGTTTAAAACAAGCAAACAAACAAAGCCAACAACAATAACAAAAGTCAATTTTGCCTGCAACATTAAAAATTTTCCTTCTCCACTTCTTAAACTCTCCTCCCCGTAGACGCGCACATAAAATGTAATAAATAACACAACCTGAATACGGAATAAAAACAGGTAAGATATGCTCAACAAACTTAGATTGAGCAAAACAATTCCAATTTATAATTATTATTCATCCAATTGACATCTACACAATCCAACTGCATGTAGATCGTATCCACCCTAATTTTTCCTAATTTTCCTGATAGGAGTAGAAATGAGAGCCCGGTCAGAAAAAGGAATGTCTTTTTAAAGATGACATGAACTTGTTCCCCAAAATTCTTCTCAAATTTCTCTGAAAACTCTGAACTTGAACATGAGAGCAATTAGCTGAACATACAAATGTTTCTAAGAGTATTCAATCTATCAATTTGATATCTAATTATATATGAGCTCAGTAATAGCTGATACTTGGTAATGAAGAACATGCAGTGGGATTTAGCACATGACAGTATGCAAAACTAAACCAAACCAAACCAAACCAAACCAAACCAAACCAAACCAAACCAAACCATCAGTGACACTTGGTATTCTAGGGCTGTCAATTTAGAAGACAGCATATTAACCTCATCCAAAATCAAAACACTGTCGGACTAAGGACCTGAGAGATTTGGGCTTCAGTCCCCACTTAAACAAGTTACTCACTGGGTGACTTCGGGCTCTCAAGCTAACCTCCTTCAGAGGGGTAAAAATGGATGGAAGATAACTATGCAAGCTGCCTAGAGTTCATTACAAGAGGAAAAAAGGTGAAACATCAATGCAAAGTAATAACAAGCACAATGACACTCAGTATCGCACCGGCCTTCTTTTGCAGTTGCCAGCTTCCCCACTTCCACACCGGTGGCTCTCTCTTTTCTTGCCATCCCCAGCTCCTTGGAGGGTAATGTTATGACTGCTTTCAAATGCACCAGTGAAATTCATGCATGGTGGTAAGATCTCATGACAATTACCAGTGACAAATGTCAAAGCAACATATTAAACTGGGTGCATTCCCGGTGCAGCCATGAAAGTGTGCATTTCCAGAGTAATTCTATGTCGAGTTATCATTTACAACATCTACACAGCACATGGGCCTTTAAAAAGGAGCATGGCCACAAAAACGCAGGCTCAAGAAATTTTCCTTCTTCTTCAACTTATTATCATTTTAAAAATCGGTTTTACCATTGGTTTTAAATTCTGCATCATAAGCTTTATTATGATGTTTTAACATGGTGCATTTTATATTGTGTTTTTAATATGCTGTTGTAAACTGCCCAGAGAGCCTCGGCTATTGGGTGGTATGGAAATTAAATAAAAGCATCGATTTAAATGCTGCCAGTGGGGAAATCAAATGGAGGAATGGAAAGGGAGAAGAGGCAAGGGTGAATGTGAGGGAATGTCGCTGCATGTTTGCAAGTGTAGTTCGTTGCAGATGAAACCTACTTAAACCAAACGCTTAAAGGGAAAAGGCTGAAGGACATACAGCTGCATTCATCCATCCATATGAACCTGCCCTCCTTTAAGATCAGAACAGGAGGCCCTTCTGCAAGTACCATCCCTCAAAGAGGTGAAAGGGTTGGCAAATAGATGAAGAGCCTTCTTGGTGGCTGCCCCCTGCTTCTGGAATAGTCTCCCCAGGGTTGCCCGCTTGGCATAGTCTTTATTACTGTTTCAGCGCCAGGCAAAAATGTTTCTTTTTAAAATCTTTTTTAGTAATCGATCCTGCCACCCTTTCTCACTGCTTGCTTTGCAGTAATTTAGATAGGTTTTAATTTTTAATAATGAAGTTTTATGTTCTATTTATTGTTATAAGTATTTTTATCTTTTATTGTAAGCCACCTTGAGACTTTGGTAGTAGGCAGCAAATAAATTTAAAAAGAATGCTTTTAAAAAATTCCTACCCCTTATACCTGTATGATATCTATATCTTTCCCATCTCTGACAAAGGCAAACATGTCTAAGAGAAATACAGCAATGCCTTCCTTAGGAAGCTCCAGTGAATTAATTCTTCTATCATTGGCAGGCAGCCTGCTGCAATGGATAGGCCAAATTAAATGGTATGGTTGACTCTAGTTAGACGGGGTTACCATTCAATAACGCTTGACAGCTCTATGAAGGCAGCAGGTGGGGTGCGGGGAAGGAAACTGATCCTCTGTTGTGGCAGAGACAGTCTTGGAAAGCACACGCGTCCATGCTAAGCACAGTTGTTCAACCAGAACTTTCTCTGAACTTCTGATGACAATGGAATATGTCCTTCCCTTCCTGCTGTTTGCCCACTGGGGCACAATTAGGTGTGTCTTCATGATACTGGTCTTGCTAATGAGGGGCAGCAGTGAAAAAGAGGCCAAAACCAAGTATTAGATGGCTTCCACCAAGCTTGGCGTGAATATGGGTGGGCATATTAACAGACAGAACTGATGACTGATGGATCTAATTGCACAGAACCCCATGGCTTGTCTTAGGGTTTAGGGAACCCAGAGCAGACTTTAGGAATCTCTTGGCAAAAGCAGCAACGCCCAGGGACTTGAGATGGAGAAGGTGCATGGCAAGGAAACCACTGGCTTGCCTCTGGCCACACCTTTGCCCTGCTCCACAGCTTGCTCCTGTTTCCTGATCTCGGCCTGCTCTGTGACTATGACTTGGGCTGGCTACTGGGCTTTGCCACTGGACTTTGGATGCTGCAGGACCCTGCCTTGCCTTCGGTCCAGCTGCCGGGCTCCTGGTGCCTCTCCTTTGCCCTGGACCAGGACACTTGAGGCTGAGGGTCCTGCCTGTCCGTACCCACGTTTCCCTCCCTGCTGCTCAGCTGCAGTGCGCCACCACTGAGCGATGAGGAGAGAAGAGCTGTTCTCCTGCTGCCTTTGGTGCTCCAGAATGAGGACCTCTGAGAGAGTGGCTGCAGCACCAGGGTAGAAGAGCAGGAGGCAGGGCCTGAGGACCATGAATGAATGAATGAATGAATGAATGAATGAATGAATGAATGAATGAATGAATGAAAGAGGTACCACTTGCTCCAACCCGCGACTTTAAGCCCAGGATGGCCGCACAGCCACAGCCCCCCTCCCATTGTCTGCCATTCTCTCTGTGTCACACACAGGCCACCCCTTTTTCATGCAGGCAAGCCTTTTTCCTGGCGAATGCATCCCTCAGCCCTCCTGCCACCTGGTGCCCTCCAGCGGTTTTGGCCTTCAGCTTCCCTCAGCCTTCCCCTACATGGCCAATGGTTAGGAAGGCTGAAAGTCATGGCCCAGAATGTCTGGAGGAGACCAGGCTGGACACGGTTGGCACAAGCTGTTCACAAAGAAGCTTCCTTGCCGTAAGTATGCAGCCTTTTAAAAAAGTTTGGGAATGCATTTTCTAAAAATACACTTTCATAGCGGCTTATAATTAAAGGTAACTCTGGTGAATTTCCCTCATAGGGAGATGCATTTGGGGCCAGAAGAATTTGGTCAGTCTTGGGTATGATGCGACTTGACTTGGGTACGTAATTTGCTGTTCTGCTCTCCAGGCAGAAAAGGTGTTTTGCTTTGTCCCTCTGGAAAAAGCTGCATCTACATGAGGCATGAAGTTCTGAAGGGACCAGGATAAAGAAACTGTGCCTAAATTCCCAGAGGGCATTTTGTTTTGTGCTTGTAAAATGGATGAGGATGGAGACAGGCAAGTAGCTGCCCTGGGAGTTTCATAGATAGGTTTCCCTGGTACATAACATAACTAGGATTCATCTTACCCTTCTTTCTCATTAAAAATAAGCCTCTTGTTTTGCTTCTCTCCCACACACAAAAGCGAGATTTCGAGCACAATCTATGCATGCTTGGACAGAAAAAGGCCCCGCAGCTCCCAGCATGCTCAGCTAAGCATGCTTGCTGGGGCATGCTGGGAGTTGCCGGCCTTTGCTTATGTCTGGAAAGGCAGAGAAATGTGCCTTTAGTCACATGTGATGATTTATCACTGGTTAGAAAATTGGAAGACAATGACAAGAAGAATACGATGTCCAATGATCACATTCAATTAGCTCTTTGTTCTCCAACCTTTGGCAACTTTTACTGGTTCAGTCATGCCACCAAAGCAAAGAAATTTAGAAATTGCAAGCCTATGAATCACTGAAGACATCAATAATCCATTTAGATTTGAAGACACAACAAAGAAGTGAAAGGATGCATACTGCATGTGTGGGTGGAATTTTTTAAAAGATGAAGGTGGTATGACACTGCTGATTATATTGTTTGGATTAGTTTTTTCTTCCTTTCTGACATTCTGAACTCTGATGTCATACCTGATTTATAGAAAATCTGTGTGTCTGAACCCTCTATGTTCATCCCCTTTCAGACACAAATCTCGAGGGTCCCCATTTGTTCTGACAAATACCCCTTTCAGACGTGCACATTCATGCAAAGCCCCACAATGCAAGAAAGCAGTTTGGACTGGCAGGTTGTGGAATGACGCCGACCTATCCTGGCAGAATCAATGCCACTAACGTGCCTTTTATTTCTGCATTGTCTATACCTCGCCCATCTGTGTACTTTCAGCCTGATTTATGGCACAGAAGCAAAGGCCCAGCTTGCAAGATCCTTCCCTTTTGGAGAAAACACATTCCAAGAACTAAGCTACCTATTCAGAAAAATCTCACGGGAGAGGCCTGAGAGGCCTTCCTTGAAATTTCAGGCTGCATATTAAAATGTTCCCTGTTTGGCCACATGGAGCTCGTATATTTCGGCCTTTGCCTTGCTCTTGCATTTTTCTACATGCAGGGAGTTAAAAAAACTAATTTGAGGGAGAAAAATATGAACATTAGAGCCTTCACCTGCACTGCTATAATCTTAGAAAGATACAAAGGTTTCTTCCCCCCTTTTCTGACCACTCGGTGTTGAAATATTAACTGAGGCAGTGATGAAGAATCTGCAATTCTTATCCTCTTGTCTCAGTGTAAAATAATTATAATCACAATATACCAAAGTTTCCTATGTTGTTAATTTCCTTCAAGTTAACTACATTGTTAACTTCCTACAAGTTAAGAACTACACAGCATATGCCAAGAACAAAACCTTCTACGTCCACATCACACATCCATACACTTATGAACTTACATCCCACAGATCTTAGAGTAGCTCCCTTGGCTGATGAGGGGCAGTTTTAACCTCTCTCCCTTCTCCCAGCTGCTCTGAGTGGTGTTCCTGGGACCAGAGAGAGGTTAAAATTACAACACCAATTGCAACCAAGAAACTGGTTGAAAGCCAATATGGTGTAGTGCTTAAGAGCTGGGGCTGGGACTCAGGCAACCAACTTTGGGGCAGCCACAGACCCTCAGACCAACCTGCTGCACAGGGTTGCCCAAGAAACTTGCAACGCATCCCAGTGTGTGCCAAGCCATCCCTTGCCCTGACAGTGCTCAGAGCAACATCACTGAAAGAGGCTTGGGACTGATACCACTGTATTGGTTAATGGCTGGCCTGGTGGAGAAAAGCCACAGCTCAGTGCGAAACTCGTGCCTTGCACGCCAAAGGGTCCAGGCTCAGGTCTCACATCTTCAGATCATCCCAGCCAATCCACGTGGACATTACTGAGCTCGGTGGACCAATGATCCGACTCGGTGTGAGGCAGCTTTCTGTGTTCCCAGCAGCATGATCTGTCAAGTATGGGCTTGCCAGAAAATATATTTGACAACTGAGGCTTCCACAGAAATTCTGTCTAGCAAGTGCAGGCTCCCAAGGAATTCAATCTGACACTTATTTTCAAAGAAATCCAGTTTGCTAGACAATTGTCATCAATGGTGTCACCCCCCCTCCCACTCCATGTCCTTGTCTCACCATTTCTGAGATCAATCAAGCCAGCAGATGCCGGAATACCTGCCTAATTATCTCTTGGCATAGATCCAAGGCCTTCCTCAAAAGGTGTCTCTCGAGCTCCACAAAATCCACAACTGATAAGCAGACGAAACCAATACCAACAAGTTACCCTTATCATAGTCTGATAAAGGGTATTTTTAAACATGTTTTTGCTGTAAATGAGGCCGTACAAACTGTGATGCAGAAACTCCCTTTCCTCCCACCTACTATATTTTCCACCTAACTGTTTATACTAAGTTAGAAAATGTGCTGACTCAAAACCATCACATCTATCATTCTTGAGTACAATGCATGACGGATTGAACACACAATCCTGAAGCTGCCTACAGACAGATCTGTATTATTGTCAACTGAACAAAAAAGCACCAGATGGAGGGTTGGGTCACATAACATACAGAATCAAGAGACGCACAGGCAATGTGTGAACCAGACTGCAGGCCATCTTATTAAATGAGAACACTTCTCAATAGCTGTGCTCCATCTCATCTGACCATGTGACCTGGACACCTGCAGTCTCTTATCATGAATTCATGGCTCCTTGCTTACAGCTCTGGTTCTGCCTAAGAGACAGAATGTGGAGGAATAGTAAGAACAGAAGGGTTCAGTGCGAAACAAAGCAAAAGGTTGTTACTTCCGAAACACGTTCTGGGGCAGAAAACAAACTGCTTTGGTTTCTTTCCTGTCACTCAACAGCAGGTCTGGGCTTGCATTCCACATTCACTACAGCCATGGCCTTTGACATGTAACATACTCCAGTGACATGTGTGAATGCAGGAGGGAAAAAATTCTAAAATGGTACCTACAGATATTTTAATCTAACTACTCAAACTTATCACCTCAACAAAGAAAGAAGTATGCATGCAGGCAAGGCATCATAGATAGGCAAAGAGGATTAAATATACTGTAAGATACATTCTAAACTAGCATTTGTTTTGTTTTCTTAGGCAAAACTTGCACAGTAGTAAGAATGCTATATGGAAAAAATAATGCACTGAAACATGCATTTCCCATATTTATTTATTTATTTAAAACCTTTCTATGCCGCCCCCATCACAACAAAGCCTCGGGGCGGCTCACAGCATAATTAAAACATATAAATTACAATTAATACAATTAAAGATTAAAAAGCCCAGTAACATCTCGGCTTAAAAATTTAAAATCCTATAAATACATAATAAGTTAACAATTAAAATAAGTTTTAAATAAAAAGGTCTTAGCCTGGCGCTGAAAAACAAGTAAAGACGGCGCCAGGCGGACCTCTCTGGGGAGTGCATTCCATAGGTGGGGCGCCACCGCAGAGAAGGCCCTCCTCCGGGTACTCACCCTCCTAATATCATTCATGGAGGGTTCCCGGAGAAGGGCATCTGTTGCTGATCTCAAGGGGCGGGAGGGCATATATGGACGCAGGCATTCCTTTAGATATCCAGGTCCCAAGCCATTCAGGCTTTATAGGTCATAACCAACACCTTGAATTGGGCCCGGACTTCAATCGGGAGCCAGTGAAGCTGACGGAGAACTGGGGTTATATGAGAACAACGCCCAGTCCCCATCAGCAACCTGGCAGCTCTATTCTGCACCAATTGAAGTATCTGGACCGTCTTCAAGGGTAGCCCCACGTAGAGTGTGTTACAGAAGTCTAATCGGGAAGTTACCAACGTGTGTGTCACTGTCGCCAGGCAGTCATTCTCCAGGAGGGGACGCAGCTGATGTATCAGCTGAAGCTGGAGGAAAGTGCTCCTCACCACCGCCATCACCTGAGCTTCTAGTGACAGCTCAGGGTTGAGAAGCACTCCCAAGCTGCGAACCTTGTCCCTCAGAGGGAGTGCAATCCCATTTAGGACAAGGCCCAAGTCCCCCATTCCGAAGCCCAAACCATCCACCAACAGGACCTCCGTCTTGCCTGGACTGAGCTTCAGTTTATTGGCACTCATCCAGCCCATTACCTCGGCCAGGCACCGGTTCAGTACAGCCACTGCCTCACCTGGATTGGTGGAAAACGAGAGGTAGAGCTGCGTATCATCAGCATACTGGTGATTGTGCATTCTAAACCTCCTGATGACCTCTCCCAGAGGATTCATGTAGATGTATATTTACAAATATACAGGCTAACCAGATAGGAAGCAGGTGGGCTACAGAGGCAGTCCCACCCCCCACGTAAACACCATCTAGCACCTTCATATGCTGGAAGTGCTTTTTTTTGTCAGACAGAAATCCATCAGCAAATCATTCCAGACAGTTCCAAACTGACAACTGTTCTATACGACTGTTGCCTTTGTTCTCTTTGAAGTGAAAATTGAAAAAAGGTGCCTGTCGTCTGGTATCCTGGCAATCGGGTTGTGGCACGAACTACTCCACTCGCTTGGAGTAGCCACATGCTTTCAGAGATCATTCAGGAAGAAGTAGACTTGGAGAGGGGGACACGGGTTAAACTGCTGAGCCACTGGGCTGTTGATCCGAAGGTTAGCAATGAGAATCTGCGCAACAGGGTGAGCACCTGCTGCTTTGTCCCAGCTCTTGCCTATCTAGCAGTTCAAAAGCATGCAAATGCAAGTAGATAAATAGGTACCACTTCAGTGGGAAAGGTAACAGCGCTCTGTGCACCTCGGCATGTAGTCATGCTGGCCATGGAAGCATCTTCGGACAGCACTGGCTCTTTGGCTTACAAACGGAGATGAACACCGGCCGCAGAGTTGGATATGACTAGCACACGTGTGTGGGGGAACCTTTACGTTTACCCTTAGACTTGGAGAGACCTGGATTTAAATCCTCATCCAAGCTCGGTGGTTCCCTGAAGGGCCTTGGGCCAGAGGGAATCTCATGGCCTGCCCTACCTCACAAGTTTTTATTTGGACCAAATGGCATGGAGGGCACTGCATTGTGCCTTGGGCTCCTTGGAAGAAGGATGAGTTAAAAATGCAAACCAAGCAATGAACCAATAACCAGGAGCCTTTTACTACCTGCCCTCAACTTCCAAGTGCTGCAAACATCACACAAAAATGGAGCTGTCTGTCAGCTCTGTGGATTGGGAGTCAGAGTCATGGTGTCAGAAGCAATCCTTGGGTTACTAGAATCAGAGTCAGTAAAAATGTACAGACTCCGACTCCTAAATAAATTGTAGTATCAATCGGTCAATATTTATTATGTGGGTCATGGATCCAACAAAACTCATAAAACATGTCAAGAACAATTAAAAACAGTTAAATGAATTACATGGGCATGACTTAAAAACAAATAAGTATTATAAAACAAAGGCAAGGATCATCACACACGTTGTTTGTCCTGATAGAAGAAACCTGGCCACTAATTCTGTGTTGAATTTATTCATATCAGGCAGGAAATGTTTTAAAGTCCTGCCTGGGAAATCACTCATTACAGGGTTCAGGAGTGTCATATGCTCATCCCTGTAAGAATCGCATAGGAAAAGGATGTGCTCCAGAGTTTCAATTTCTATTTTACTGAGGGGCCATAATCGATTCTCAAATGGCATACCACAGTAATGCACATCTAAGACTGCAGACGGAAAGCTGTTAAAGCTGGCTCTTGAAAAGGCTTGCTGTTATATTGAAATGGTCAGATTTTCCAAATGCACTTTGGAGGAATTCAAAATAAAATGTGAAAATGTCCTGTTTCATAGATAGCAATTAGAGTAACCTATTTTTTCAGGTTATATTTTCAGGATATATTTTAACAGGTTAGGGTTCTAAAAAGTAGCCAGATGATTCATGTTGGAAGTGATGAAATGCCTTGTAGGTCGAGTTCTTTCAATCAGTATAGGAAATAAATAATTAGTATATTTTAATCATTATAATTTAATCAGCATATTTATTTCCTATACTGATATATAAATAAAGGAGTCAGTTGAAGATACATAAATTGAGGAGTCAGAGTCGAAGGTTTTACGTACCAACTCCATAGCCCTGCTGTCTAAATGCCCCAGTATGCAAGCCCAAAGATTGAAATATCATGTCAATAGTTTTCTACAAAATACTGCCCTGATCCTCTGAGAAAGCAAGGCAGAATAATGGGACAACACTTCCTACCATATGTATAACCGGACTACTTACAGGAGGGGTACAGAAGTTGCAACTCTCCAGATGCTGCTGGACTCCAACTCTCATCAGCCCCAGCCAGTGGTCAGGGATGATGGGAGTTGCAGACAGACCAAATCTGCTGAGCCGCAGGTTCCCCCTGCAAGATTTTGCATTTCCTATGCCTAAATCACCACATGCAAACAGTACAGGGCTGTGCGGGTCCAGATGAAGGCACAACCTCCTTGTCGTTACAGTTCATGTCTGTTCCCAGCTCCTCTTTCCCTTCCTTTGCCCTTTTCTGCTCACTGAATTTTCTCCTGGCTGATTTAATAAGCTTCGGTGGCCCTCCAGCTTTCTTGCAATGACCTCATTGCGGCACCGGTTGTGCTGGCCATTTTGATGTTACCTTTCCATCCACCAGTCTCCCACAAGCTTTTTTGTTCACATCTTCGTTCTTCAAACTGGACACACACACACACACACACCCTCCACGCTGCAGCCTAGAAGGTATGCGAAATCTGCAGGGTGTGCCAGCATCCAGATGAGAACAGAGCATGTAACATGAATAAAAATGGCCTGAACCAAAATTTGTCAAACGAAATAGAAATCTGTCAATCAGGCTGATGGAGCATCATTAAGAAACTCTATGAACATTTTACTCAAAGCTGTTAGTTATGATTTTAACAAGAACAAGCTACTACTCCTGCTTTCCGATTATTTTTTCCAAAAATGAGGGTGTTTTATTTAAGAGTCTTCTGTCTAAAAGTGTCTTCTATCTAAAAGAGTTTTCTGGCTGTGAGAGATCAGATCCAAACTTCTACCACACTCAGCACAAACCAGGAATGGGCACCAGGGTGGTGGAGCGATTCAGTGTGTGAACTGGGACTTAGGAGATGCGAATTCAAGTTCTTGTCCAGCCAAGCAGCTCAGGAGGTGACTTTGGGTCAGTTGCTGATTCCACCTCACAAGCTTGTTCTGAGGGTAAGATGGAGAGGAAGAGCCTTACTGTCAGCCAAATTGGGCTCCTTGCAGGAAAAAAGGCAAGATATAATTACTGAATTAATGATTGGCCTCTGCAGATGGGGCTGGGGCCATGCCAAAAGAGTTAATTGACCTGAAGTACTTCCCACTCCACTGTATGGAGTACGGTGAATAGGCTGCTATTTGCTTTCCTATGTGGAAAGGGAAATCAGTGTACAGCAGAGTAAGTTTACAGTAAGGGCAATTTCTTTGCTGTCTACTATTTGTCTATTTATTTATGTGTTCCAATGGAGCAAAGTTCAGGGAGCCAAGGTTTAATTTGGATGCCAGTAAGTACTTCCTGACAGTTAGGACCCCGAGGGTATGGAATGGGCTTCCAATGGGGGGTGGTTGAAGCCCCATCAGTGAGGGTGTTCAAGGATAGGCTGGACATACACATGGTAGGCATGTTATGAGCACAGCTGGCTTTAGCCCGGGGTCAGACTAGATGGCCCAGGAGACCCCTTCTGACTCAGTTTCTATGTTATTCATTCTATAGCCACAGGCCATTTAAACTTGTCTGTCAGCTCCACTGGCATGGATACAAGGATACATTACAAGGATACATTAAGAACACATACACACCCATGAGTGTGCATTGCCACAAGTATCTCCAAAGTATTTGTTCTGGTTTGATACTCTATTAAATTTGTATTCTGTCTTTCCAAGAAGCAACAGATGTGGTATCTGATGGTAAAATACCAACTCAAAATCAAGGCATAAAAACAGAAAGATAACCATCGAACATTAACAGATAGCCAGTTCAACTAATTGCCCATTTACTGTGGCAACAATAGGAAAGATAATGAAATCAGATGCGTATGCATACTGGAAAAATGCTCCATGCACATGTCACAGCATTCTCCAAAATCATTTCTATATATTCTCAGGTCTCGGCCATGAAAGTCAGAACAGGGTTGTGCCTCAAATTAATTCTTATTCTGTCTGTACAATGCACTCCTCTGACACATTTTTCCTAGTGTGATTATAACATCTACAAAATCAAACCTGGAAACCAGCTAGTGTTCAAACACTACAACTCTCTTCTGCTGTCAACTCTTCACACTTCTAAGCCCTAGCTTCGCTTTTCTCTAGACGGCAGAAATTGCAGAAACAATGTAGCACACCAGCTTGTCCCAGTATAATGGCAAAATATTAGCATCATTCAACTGTATTTCTAATTAGCACCCTTCTACTATTTCAAAAAAAGGAAAGCAGTTCTAAAATTAAATATATATGCACATTTTCTACAGACTATCTACTGGAAGGGAGTTAGTATTTGGGCTGATACATTTCTTCCATAACCTTAATTTGCTTTTTTTCTTTTCTTCCATAGTTTGCCCTCGAGTCTTTGCTTCTTTTCTTATGAGCACTATCTCATCATCAACAGACAAATGGAATCTATCAAAGTGTGTCTTAAAGCCTTACTCTTTCTGCTTTCATGGAGCGGATCCATCACCGAGAATGACGTGGAAAGGGGACATGGGCAAGAGAGATGCATTGCCCAAAGTGCTCATAGCAGTATATTTTGTAGCCATGGTAGTGGTTATACAAGAGCTAAAGGAACGTCTTCCTTCCAGTTTTAACCATTTTATAGGATGGTATTAGTTATGGCAACTCTTTCTAAACCGTTTGGCTCTCTCAATCTTAGAAACATCCAAGAGGGCTAGTCTTTTAAAGTAAAGGCTATCTAGGAAACACTGGTCTCTGGATTTCAATGAGTAAACTGTTTCCTGATTTTGTGAACCGTCCCAGCTATGACTGTAGTTAATGGACGAGTCTCCGTTCACCTCCAGGGGTGATGTCAAGGAAGGAAACCAAGACACTGGAAGCTGCTGAATTACACAACACATTAAAGTCTTGAAGCCAGGAAGGGGAACACCTAGTAAATGGAGAAGATGGGACTGGTGCCCCATCCCTCAAGTATCCCTAAAGCTGAGAAAGCTCCTGGTTTCCTGGGGCTTGCATTGGGGATGGGAAGCCTAGAAAGAAGCAAGGATGGCTTAAGGGGTAAGAGGGCAGGTGGTATGAAACAGAGCGCGCTTATCCCTCCGCCATGCCATAGCCAAGTGCCTCCTTCACTTTTACGCTTGTTCTGCCGGAGCGAGACTACTGGACCCCAGTCATGTTGTCAAAGTGTGCATGTCCTCAGTCCCTCTCTAAGCCTCCCTGCAAACAGGCTATGCTGGGCGGGTTGTTCACGGAATAACCGATGGCACACGCAACCGACAATCCGTGACACTGTGGGTTGCTCTCCCCTTGCTTTCCCCCTCAGCCTTCCCTGAGTTCTTCCTGGTACGTAGAACTGATCTTGCCCCCACTTCCATGTTTCAGTTATTACCTCCACTTTTTGCTGCCTGTTTTCCTATTTTTGGAGCCTCAAAAAAGCATAATTGGATTTTTAAAATGGAGGCGGAAATTTGTGTGACTGTGCTTGTATTATTTTAATTGTTGTCTGTCCTTAGGCTAATTTATGCACAGTTGCTGGGATCTAATTGTCAAGCTTTCAATGGAAGGGAAAGGGGAAGCTGCAAAAGGGGGTGCATCAAAAATTGGGGCGGGGGGCAGCTCCTCCTTGGCCAACAAAGCATATTAATTTTAAGAGTAGAACTGACAGTTCCCCATACCCTTCCCCCTTTTCAAGTCTTTCCCAAGCCTCTAGCTTCTCCGAAAAGGAGCGATAGTAACTCTTGCCCCCCTTTTGTGGCTCCTTCTGAGAGCACTTTCTGTTACTAGTCCCCTGATGTTTTAAAAGGAAAAAAAAAAAAAAAACACAGAAATGTATGCAAATGTAATGGGTGGGAAATAAATGGAGGGGAATTCTGCACACCTGGATGCTCTGTTACTGCAGGTGCATGCAAATCCCCTCTGTTTTCTTCCATTTACCTCCCAGTTCCAAAAAATGTGGAAGTATTTCTACAAGGTTTTTTTTTTCTTTTTTTTTTAACTTGGAGGATGGTTGAATGGCATGAAGCAAATGGGGCACCAGCACCATTACTTAGCCTCACAAGGACCCCTGCAGCTGATTTCAGATATGTATACATATACATATACGTGTGTATGTGTATTAACGTCAAGGAACTGCAATGACCACAGCAGTGAGAGCTCTGAAAAGGAGCTGCAGAAAGGGGTAGGGGAGTTAATATTGCCTCTTTCTGGGGCAGCTGGAGAGTCAGAGAAGTGTTGAAAAGGTGAAGGACAGTGAGCACTATCGGTTCAATACTCAAAAGTGAGAAGTTCACATTGCCAAGGGGGAGATTCCTGGTCCCACCCTTTTGCTGTCCTTATCCCTTGGCTCCTTCCCCTCCCATTTCACCTTATGATAGCTGAAACAGATAAGGAAAGTGACCAGGCTAGACCAATTATATTCAAAGCACAGTTATGTACTTGCAAATTAATATGTTTGTTTTTTTTTTTTTTTAATATGACCTTTGTGGTGCACTGGTGAACTTCCTTCCTTCCTTCCTTTTTTCTGTAAAGCCAGGGAACAGGTGATGGCCTTTGCAAAGGGCCATTTTAGCATCAGTGGAAAGGCAGACACAGGTGGGATCATAAAAATGAGCAGCACAACTCTTTGCCACTCTTGCCAAGTGACTCCATAGCCAACTTTTGCCCCTCACAATAAAATCTGCCCCTTCGATTTGGACAATGTGACAACTCATGGTGGACAGGAACAACCTTACAAAAGGTTGTGAGATCGCTGTGTAGCTTGTTCCTGCAAAATAACCCACAAAATGCTTCAGATTCAGCTGGCATGACAACCCACCATGGCTGGCTGCCCAAGGCAGATGCTTTGTCACGTGAATCAGATCGACTTCTCTCTCTGAAATGTCATGGGGTCCTGCAGGGAACCTTGAAGAAAATCAAGCTGGGAGCAGCATTTGGACAACTCCTCAATGCTGAAATTCAAGCAGCCCGAATACTCTGGTCCTCCAGTGATTCCTGGCCGGCACGTGCTCGGCGCACCCTGCTCCGCCCCTCCCCTCCTTGAGAGATGCTCCTCTGAGCAAGCACCAGGGCTCCCAGAAACAGCCAATGCCAGTTGGAGGCTGGTGGTTCCATCTTTCAGTGGGGCAACGCAGTCATACTGGAACATAGTATGAAAGCTAATGCAGCTGTCCATGGTGCTGAACCTATTCTGAGGCCACGGCTTAGACTGCTCAGAGCAACGTCCCATGTGGATGCATGATCCCACCGTCTGAAGAGCCACCAGCCTCCACTGGGTCACCAAGATCAGAAGATCTGGGGGAGCCTGACCCCTCACCTGTCTGTCCTCACAGGCCAGGGGAAGTTCTGCCTGAGGCAGAGGCTGGGCAGCCAGCTAGCCCCAGAGAGCATTGTTATCTGAGGGGGCAAGCCAGCGGGTTCCTTTGAGAGGTAGTGCTCAGTTACAAAATGGGACTTGGGAGTGAGGCTCCTCGGAGTAGAACCTCTGATGGGCTGTAATGCAGAGCAGTTGAGCCCTGAGAAGGGCTCAGGAAGATCTGGACACACAAGTCTTCAGGTTCACTTAGCAAATGTTTGCAAAGCATCTTTCTTTCAGAAATTCTATTCTAGACCTTCTCAATGATTGGCCCTTTGTGGTTTTGAGCCCTGGACTCCAGCCTGACATTGTTCCTCAATGGTGCATTGAAACTGACTGCTTGACTGTGCTTTGACTTTTGATTGTATTCTGGCAGCTCCTGTCTTAGCCAGATCCCATATTGGACTGAAATCTTGGTGCTTCGCCATTTGTCTTGTTTTGTTCCCTTCTCTTTTGAACTGCCCCTTTGTTTTGCTCTAACACTTACCGTATTTTTCACTCTATAAGATGCACCTGACCATAAGACGCACCTAGTTTTTAGAGGAGGGATCCATGGAAAGCTTCCTGATAATCACAGGCACATTCCCCATCACTTCCCCATGGGCTTCATTAAAAGACAGGTTGCCATTTGAAAACACACACCGACCTGTGATTAACAGCTCTCACCTGCGCCGGAGGAGAGGGGCGGAGCAGGGTGCGCCAAGCGCGTGCCGGCCAGGTGTGGTGCAGCCAGGCCAGCACCGTGCCGGCGGTGGTCTTCCGGGTGGCGCAGTGGCGGCGGCGGCGGGTCTTCCCGGGAGGCAGGGGTGAGCAGTCTGTCTCTCCATGTAGCTGGCAGGTTAAAGGCCACGGCTCCTCCTCCTCTGCACTGCTCCCCCTGAGTGGCACAGCTCTCACCTGCACCGGGGGGGGGGGAGGTGGAGCAGTGTGCGCCCAGCGCGTGCTGGCCAGGTGGTGCCTCGTGGTGCATACATTTGCTCTATAAGATGCACAGACATTTCCCCTTACTTTTGGGGGGGGGGAGTGCATCTTGTAGAGCAAAAAATATGGTAGTTTGATTCAGTCATACTAGGACAGACCCTGAAAAAGTGACGATGAATCATGGATTGAGTTAAACTACACACTGATCCTAAAAGGACCAGTTCCCAATATCATCTTCATGTGACCTTCATTTCTAAGGAAGGAACTGTATCCTTAGCAAAGTTAGAAACAGATCACACACCCATCCCTGTTGGTTTCTCTCCACACTGAACTAATAAGAGCAACCTACATGGATTAAATGCTTTGCACAGATCAGGTGTTCAGGGGGGGCAAAGGCAAGCAAAGGCCTGGGGCAGAAGGAAGAAAGGAAGAAGGAAGGTAAAGTTTGGAGGCCAAAGCTAGGCATGCTTCAGTTTCAAAATCAGGTATAGACTTATAGTCTGGGTGATACAGTGGAAGAACTCCATCAATGACAAACTGCTAAGACACAGGAGCCAAAAAATAGGGAGCTTCTTATAGTGTTTCATGTTGGCTTAAAGGCACGCTTTGTGCTTCTAGAATTCCAAGTTCTCACTTTGCTAAGGAAATGGTGTAGTCAGTTGCTCAGTCCATAGCCAGGAGTTTAAAAGTAGCTGCTTCTCACAACCTGTTGTTCAGGTGAAACCCAAAAAGAACAAACTATTTATCTACTAGTCAGAAGAAGTCAAGCTTCTGACATTTGCATTTCCTGATACCCACCCACAGTAGGAGCTGCTCATATCATCTGTTAACATGACAGAACTTTTTAAGATGAAACAGGCAATTGGTTGATACTTTTGATTAGGCATCACTGAAAAATAAGAACATATACACTGAATTATCCCTGAAGGCTGTCTTTGCCTCACTCAAGGGTTGCTGCTTTTCTGTGATTCATCACCAGAGATTCTCGACCATCAGCTGCGAAGAGTTTCAGGTCAGATTTAAGTGGGGGGTGGGGAGAGAACCCCCTAAGTGAGACAGCCACATCCGTTCCCTGCATCCCATAGATTTCACAGCCAGAGAAAACAAGGGGAGACCAGCTTCAGTGTGATGATAAGAGAATGTGATTTGCAGTGGGGCAGCTCATCAGTACTGGCTCTACCGTCTTGAGGTCCCCGAGACAAGTCTTCACTGGGTGCTTCTAGCCTACAGCGTGTTCAAACGGAGGATTCTTTCAGACTGCTTCTGATCTTCCAGTGTACTTTGTTTGGAGTAAGAATTGGTGCAAGGTGTGGGGCACTTTGCCTGCCTAGTAAAATGCCTAACCTTGCTGCTTTCTGAAGCAAGCCCTGTAGCCTTCATGTCCCCCTGAAGCCTCCTGGCAATGCACTTCCCCTTCTGGACAGGTTTCTTTCTGCCCTTCCATGGCCCATGATCAAATATCACGGCTCCAAGAGTCACTGCTGGGACCCCATAATTTATTTCCTTGCTCAAACCTGAGTGTTCAGATGAAGCTTTGTGAAGCGTAACAGTTTAAGAGATTAATTAGAAGGCCCTCATTAGAGAGTTTATGCTAGCAGGTTGCTGACACCAGTGAAGCTCCTGGGAGAGTTTATTCTCAGCATGCACGCAAGAAGGTGTTTCACATTCCTTCTAAAGCCTCTCCATGTGTTCTTCTAATCGCCATCTCACAATTTAAATGTGTTGTTTTTATCTGCCTCGCACAAAGCTCCAAAGTAAACTGTAGCATCTCATCAATTTGCATCTTGATCAATGACAACATGAGTTAGCAAGAACAAAAACGGTATCCTCAGGGCCAAACTGGGTATGCAAAAGTTGCAAGTTAAAGCAAGCCAGCTGGTCATTTTCGCCCTCGAGGGCTAACTCACAAGCAACATTTCGTCAAAATATTGCATCTCTGAGCTAAGCTGGAAAGGGCTGGAACCCTGTAACAACTACTCCAGTCAAGTTACATCTCTTTCACGTTATAATGATGTGTCTGGGGATAATTTAATAGTGTTATCAACCATTGGATGGTGTCTACAATGCGAGTTTATTATTCCTTCCATGTCTTCACACACCAATAAAATTAAACGCTTGTAAAATTAGAACAGTATGTTCTTTAAGAAACATATTTTTCAGGCAGAATCCACTTAAGTTCACTTTGTAAGACCCACCAAAATTATTGGAAGCTGAGGAAGAAAGCCAGTGTGGTGCAGTGGTTAAGAACAGAGGACTGGGTGTCAAGGGGATCCGGGTTCTAGTCCCCACTCAGCCACGAGCCAGCTGGGTGATTTTGGGCCAGTCACAGACTCTCAGGCCAACCTACCTTACAGGGCTGTTGTTCTGGGATAGGATTGAGAGGAGGAGATTTATCCAAGCCTCCTTGGGTTTCTTGGAAGGGAAAAAGGTGGGATATGAATATGTTAAATACAATAATAATAAATAATAATGATGTTGCCCATTTCTTATCATTTCCATGGAACAGAGAAGAGGTTCTACAAAACCTCTTGAGGACAAGTACATTTAATGAGATCCCATAGTAAGAACAAAATAATCTTTGGCTTGGAGCTAATTACCACCTATGACTGTTGTAAAAACAGAAAAGCAATCGAATTCCAGAATTTTTAGTTGTTCTTCAAATTCTCACTTTGCTTTATTTGCCTTTGGGGGGAAATGAAGATCTTATCCCTGGTGGTCCCTTCATAAGGTGGCCTTTAAGATAATCCCCAGGCTCTGAACCTAGATAAAGATCTTTTCCTTACATTCCTAGCTCCACTCCAATCATTTTTTGGGCTTGAAAAGTATGGTTCAAGAAAGAACAGCCAGTTTAATTCATGACTTGATTTCTTTCTCATGGAAAGAAACTGGGACTTAGAGGTCTAGAAAGCCATTTAAAGTGGAAAACTGATTTCAATAAGACAGTTAAAAAATAAAACTGCCCAGATAGTTGGTTCCAATTAATACAAATTTGAAAATTTGCAAACTATATGTCAGGAATAAGAGCATTTGCAGTATTTGAAAATTACTGAAGAGCTTAGTAAAAAGTAAAAAGGAGGGATAGTCTCAGTCATTTATAAGACTTATTGAGAAAGCATATGGTAATAATGTAAGAGAAAAGATGACTTGGAGAAAGTATCTACATATTACTATACCAGAAGAGTCATGGGCAAGAAAATGGTTCTCACAAACCTATAATTTATGGCTAATGAAATGGTATTACCAGCTCATTGGTGAGATTTGTAGCCCACAAAATTACATAAATGTAATAATGACTTATCCAAGATGAGCTGGAGAAACTGCGGTTTAAGAATTCACTTGAACATATATGGACATTTTGTCTGAAGATCAAATCTTTTTGGTTCAAGTAAAACAGTGGCTAAACAAAGTAACACAACAAAAAATAACACCTAATGAAACTGTATTACTGCTTTCATCATTTCACTGGGTAGAAATGAGGGGCTGACTTATAAAGAATTGTTGGCAATATTTTTAGGAGGTGCAAGAACCGAAGAGTAAATCTTGGGGAAATGCCCAGGGGGCTCTTATTTTGGAAATATCTTGATAAAATATGGACAGTAATATAAAGAAACTAACTACTCACTTTTGTCTGGCTAGAGGGGAAATAAAGAAAGATAATTTTGTAATAACCTGGTATCCATTTTTTAAAAGAATTCTTAATGGTGAAGATGGACCTCCAATTAATCAGCCTGATTTCTGGAATAGCGGGCTTTAATCTGCAATAGAAATAGACTATCCATTGTTAGTCGGTTTCTATGTATTATTTATAGCTATATAGGCAATGTTACATATGTGACTGTCTTTAATATATTTTTAAAAAATAATAAGTGAAGAGGACTGGGAAATATACCATTGCTTGATGTTGGAGAAGATGTTCTTTTTTGTTATGTGTCATCAAGTTGCCTCTGACTTATGACCACCCTATGCATGAAAGCTTTCCAAAATATCCTTTCCAAGACAACCTTGTTCAGTTCTTGTAAATTCAAGGCAGTGGTTTCCTCTACGGAGTCCATCTCTAGCGACTGAGGTTAGCCAGTATTTGCTCTGGTCTTACTAAGGACTACCAGTAGCAAGCAAATTCCCTCCCACTCAACCGATGACAAAAGCAGGTCTAGGTCATAATAGGGCCACCTAAGACAGCCAGTGCTTCAGCACTCTCTGCTTCCTTGTCAAGAGCGGTATTAGTCTTCTGAGACACTTGAGCAGAGCAGTCAGAAACGCCTTAACTGCATGCACTCTCTAAGCTGAGTGTACTTCCAACCACCCATGCCCTCTTCCTCACCTCGGGCACCAGTTTTCTCTCCTTCTTTGAGGAGTACAGGGTTGTTTTGAGTGGGGGAAGCTCCTGTTTCCTTAGCTTCATGGCCAGTTGGCTATCTGAGCATCCTCCAGACAGACATCACCACGATGGGCCAGATTCTCCAGCAGGGACAATCCCTGAAGCAGTCTTCTGAAATTGGTAAGTTTTGCATTGGGGCTCAGCAGCCTTCTTCTTCTACTACTGTACTTTGCTCATTTCCAAACACCGGGGGGGGGGGGGAGCATTCTCTTCCACTAAGACTCTGCTCCAATAAGCTACATCTAACCAATAATTAGCGTAGTTTTGCAGGATGATGTGAGAATGATGAGTTCAGTTCAGGTATTTGTAGGATTGCACATTTGCTAATACGTGCATTCACCTCCCACCGCCACCCCAAGGCCATTTGCAGAGCTTGCCAAAGATGAGTCACACATCTTATTCAGAGTATTAACAATATTCCTATGTATCCATATAGGAAAGTATAGGAAGGGGTGGGGGGGGGCACTCTCTACCCATCCAATGCCTTCAGGCCATCAGCCAGCCTGTTCACCATCTATAGTGATGAAAGGTAGGTCAGTGGCCCAAAAGAAGAGAAAATAGACATTTCACAGATCCCTTGGAAAACTAGAAGATTCCTTCTCTTAGAAGGATTCTGTGCATGCACACACACACACACATGCACACAACAGAGAAAAGGGTTGGCATTGCTCTCACTTCTGATTACTGGCAGGTAGGGTAGAGGAGATTACACATTAAGCTTTACTAACTGGTGAATCAGATGTGCTAAGTAAGTGCCTCTTATTTGCATAACATGTAAATTATACTGATGGGATTTGGGGGTCTTGCACAACCCATCCCTAGGTGCCATAAAAGTGAAACTCTTAACAGGCTTGTAGTGGTGCATGAAATTGTCATATTAAGCCAAACCACTAATTCCTGTTTGATGGAATAAGGGCCTGAAAATAATTAAGCAGAGCAGCAACAGTATTTGCTGCTGCTCGTGGCCTTATTGGATTCATTCTGAAACATGGGGCGGGGTTCTTAAAGCAAATGGCGAACAGAAGCTGCATCTACAGTATCTTACGGGACCACACACTGCCCATTGTTGGTACGACATAACTTGGACAAATGTCAGCACCTTCCACTGCAATACCCGAGGGCCACCCTTGCTTACATCAGTGACCTCTGCAAAGAGCCTCTTCGCCTGCTGTTCTGTTATGTTGGTGGGTGACTTAATCAATCATAGTTTAATCCCACCATTTTCCTGCAAGGAATTCAGGGCAATGGACGGAATCCTCCTATTTTATACTCACAACAGCCCTGTGAGGTAGGTGAGGCTGAGGGTCAGTGAACTGGCCAAAGTCTCCCGGTGGGCTTTCTGGCTGAGTGGAGGCTAGAACCTGGATCTCCCAAGTCTCAGTCCAACACCCTAACCATGAGTCTATATGCCATGCAGGACTCTCTATGGTAGACTAAAATGATGCAGTTCTGGTCTATGGCACCATTTCAGGCCGTGTGGGAGCGATTTAATCATCCGAACCTTTCCCCTCATTAAAAACAAAAGAGAACATTCTCCCTTTGCCTGCAGGTGGTAATTGAGCACAGTAAGGAAGGGCTCTTTCTCTCCTGAAGCACGAACATGTGGAGTACGTTCCACAGTGAGGAGGGAACAGTCAAAAGATTATTGTTCCCAAATTGGGAGCAATGCTGTCTCTAACACCCAGAATTCTGCCTTCCCAGTCTGCCTCACACTTCTGCATATCCTCCAGTACTTTCCCCAACCTGGAGCCCTACAATGATTAAGACTGCAACTTCCAGTATTCCTGATAATCTGGCTGAGGCTGACAGGAGTTGAAGCTCAAAATATCCGGAGGGCAGTCAGTTGAGGAAGATTCTTGTCATAGTCGATTTGAATGCCTTTTTACAAATGGCATATTTTAATGTTGGGAGAGTTTTGTTTTCTTGGTTAAAGGAGGGTCATTTCCCTATGAAAACCACAAAGGTGTGGATTGTGTACATCTGAAGGTGACACAAACCATCGAGGCAGGCCTCTAATAGCAGAAAACAAGAAATCCATCAAGCTGCAGATCAGGGATGAAACAAAGGGGAAAAACTCGTATTTTCTCTTCTACTACATTTTACAGACATATTCAGGATGATTCAGCCACAGGTTTACACAATACACAGTTTTGTCCTTACGTATCACATGGTGCAGTCATCCTGCAATTCCGTAACTCAAAATCCTATCAACATCAAATGCAGGATGATGTTCCTGCATTTGGTTCCGTTTCTTTGCCTCCCCCTTTCGCCATAGATGAGTGGTTCCCAACGAAACACTCCCCAAGCTATACTCCCTTCTCCTCCCCCTTTGTCCTTGGGCCAATCTCCACTTCAGTATTAATTCTGTATAGACCAAGGCAGGCATGATGCACGGTTGCATATATGCTGCCTATAATCCTCTAAATTTTGCACAGAGGTAATCTAAATACCATGAGATGGTATCCTCAATCCAGCCTGCTGTAGAAAGCAAACAAATGAGAATCATTTTCATTTTTACGCTTATTTTGCATGTTGCATGCTGCCACTTTCTACCATGCTCCAAAATCAAGCTGCTTTTCGGAGCAGGGAAAGATCAGGCCATGAATTCCCCATTCCTGGAAATTTCATATTTCTGGCTACAGAAGCAGGCACTGTCTATGCACCTTCAAGCATAACTCTGAAAACAGAAAAGGGGGGATTTGCAGGAAACTATACCAGATATTGGCAATCAGATGGAGATGCCCAGTGTCTCACTTGACTAAGGTAAATGTACAGCTGCTGGTATGGGAAGGCAGAACGAAGACTGCAAGGCTGCTGCTACATCTGGTTCTTGTAAAGCCATCTGGCGTCGCCAGTCTTGTGCTCTCCAGATGTGCCGAACTGCAAATCTCGACCTCCCCAGCCAGTACAGATGTGACTGGAGATGCTGGGAGGCTTACTCCAAAGGATCTAGGGGGTACCGGGCTGGGGAAGGTGGCTGTAATACTTCCCTATTATTACTGTTAGGGCACTGCAGTAAAGATGACAGGGTGCATTTTAGCAAGAACATTGTGTCTGAAACACTTATGATTTAACTAGAGTGCACTAAATAATTATGTTACAATGCTCTCAGAAAGTGTCTGAGCAGCTAAGATTTGCCAAGGTGTCTTTATCAGGTTTTTTTTTCACTCTGTCACATTAGTGCTCAGCAAATGCAGCAGCTCTGTTCCATGAGGGGAATACTATGAGAGACAGAGAGAGAAAATTAAGTCGTACTCTGCAAAAGAGCTCTTCGCACTTCTCAGTCTTCTCCAGTTACATTGACAGAGTGCTAGACTCTCATGGCTTGTCAGGTTACTTGCTATTAGTTGCAGAAAAATTTCTGGATACCAGACAGCCCTATGATTGGGAGATATGCTGATGCAAAATAACTACAGTATATCCGAAATATGGCATGTTGCATGCATGCAAGACACCGCTACTGTTTGTATGAGCTGTGAGCTCCTCAAATGCTCGTAAAGTAGACAGCCACAAAAGGCAGAAGACCTTCCCCCAAATCGACAGTTCTTCCAGCTGCTCATGGGACAATTTCAGGCATGCCATTATGCCAAACATTATTCACTTTTTATTGAAAAGGGAGAGAAACCCTAGTGTTCAAAAAAGTAAAACGACAATTTGGACCTCCCAGGTACAGAGCCTGGGTTCAGAAAAGCAAGCTTGGAAATCCCTCCTGCATTTCTACAAGTCTTCTGAGATTGCAGAAAGCATGCTATATATTCTGAAATTGGACACCCCTGCTGGAGAGGCCATGGGAAGATGTAGGAATACAAGGAGCCAAGCCAGGCTTGTATCCCTTTCCCAGCTTACAACCCGGGAGCAAGTTCTGGGCAGTCGTCAGGTCCTCTGCAGCTCAGTGTTGTGTTATGTTGAAAACAGCCCTGGCAGCTCTCCTTGGTCCTGCAGACCCAACCTTCAACTTCCCTGTTATTTGCTCCCAGTATTGCCCATGATTGAGTATGAGACGATAGGAAATGTTAGCCATTGTTTATTTCAGCCTTCCCCACCCAGACACCCTTCAGATGTTTTGGATCACAACTCCCATCTGCCCCAGCCCACAAGACCAATGGGGAGAGGTGATGGAAGCTGTCCTTGGCACTAAGCTACAGAATGGCCCAATTCCTGGTCATGACAAAACTGATTTACCCGCAATTTGTACTTGTGTGCTCCACTGTTAGATTAAAGGTCTGGCTGATAGACGCAACTAGCAATTTGACAATGGAAAATATAAAAAACAAGAGAGGAGATATTGCACAGAATTGTAGCTGATTAAAGCAGCCTACTTCCATCTAAAGCGAATGCTATCTCAAACCTTTTATTGTAATAATTCATTCTTCCCACGCTGCCTCTAATGTCAACTAATTAGATAGCATGTATACTAACAGCAATAAAGAGGCTTTATTTCACTATAACTTTGAAATACAAGGTTTGGGTTTAACCACGAGAGCTACTAGTATGTAATTAAAACACTAAATGGGTAGCAAATGCAAATACAGGGAACTCATTTTAAGCAAGTAGGACCACATACCGCCATAGCCCATCTTATTACAACTGATATTTATTTATTCATTCATTTGGAGTTTTTATATGCCATCCCATTGCTTAATTTTGTATATTGTTATTTATTTGTTGGAAGCTGCCCTGAGGCTTATGCGAATGGGGCGGCATACAAGCACTCCAAATAAAATAAATAAACAAATTAGCACCTCGGGACGGCTTACATAAATAAACATAAATAGACAACTTAGTGCCCAATACAAATACAAAAAAATATAAATTACACAAATTAAAAACCCCGATTCATTCTGGCTGGAAATTAAAACCTATAGATAATATTAAACGTTGTTAAAATATTGTTTAAATAAAAAGGTAACATGATGACGACGGTTTATCGGCTTTTCTTAAACTCAGTAATTATTAGTTTACTAATGAGGTCATGAATATTATTGTTCTTCCTGTCCCCATTGGATTTGCTTTCCTCCATTTTCCTAACAATATTTTACAGGCAGTCAGTGTGTCAGCGGACACACAAAGCAGTCCAAGATTTGGCAATTGAGCTCCATGGCAAGTTACACTTTTGTTATTTTTAAAGCAAGGAGAGATTTTTCTTCAGAGCATGAAAACCAGGTGAATATGGAAAGGCAGCTTAGAGATTTCCAAGTGGGATCCTTGCCAATTCTTTGAAATAAGGTGTGCAGAATGCAGCATGCTAAATAAAGCATGAAGTAACCCTGCTTGGTCAGCGCATGAAAAGAACACTTTAAATAAGCTTACTGTAAAACTGTATTTTATCTTTGTAAGCCGTCCTGAGGCTTTTGCAAAGGACGGCATATAAATATCCTAAATAAATAAATAAATAAATAAATAAACCCCCCCAACTATGTTTAAAATACGTAGATATTATTTTACAACACTGACTATATTTGTATATATGTTTGCATCAGTATTTCTCATCACAGTATTCTATACATTTTTCCAAGCCTTCAAAATGTCTGATAATTACTCTAACAGATCTTGTCTTAAACATATAAGTTGATTTATACATAATCATAACATTCCACACCTTCCCACACAATTCTTCCACAGATTTGTTTTTTAAAAGACCAGCGACAATACTTTGCTATATCATTTCAGCACCAGCTCATAAATTACCTACTTCAGTTTCTGTTCCATATTTAGAAATAGAACCTGTGAGGTTGGACAAGGTGTATCACCCACAATTTATAACACTGGGTATAAGTCACGGTGGACTATGTACAAACGGAGACAAAGACTAAGTCTGCACAATCCAGGCAAACCATTGTGGTTTGTTCTCACTGCAGCTGGCACATGCTGGGCACCACTTTCCCAATTACCCACAGCGGTGTAGCTTGTCATCTGACCTGAACCTGGGTAGCTTGGCTACTTTTAGGGGGAAATAACCCTCAAATAATCCATGGTCTATTGCTGCTTCCTCCTCAGGAAAACCATGTTACTCAGGTCCCAATGGTGGAGCAAGGTGTGCCCAGCTGGGTCATTAGGGAAATGATACCTGGATGTGCTGACTTATACAAACTATAGTGGCTTATTTGGAAGTCCAAAGTGGCCCAGTGACCAGGTGTGAACTATCATAGGAGTTCACTATTTAAGCCACAGTGGGTTGCTGTGCATGCTGGGTAGCTTTTGAATATTCAGTCTGTGACCACAGCTTGTTGTGTTGCCTGAACCCAGCAAGAGTGGGTTGCTGGTGTGGTTAACAAACCACCCATAAACCATGGACTCTTTCAGGGTGGTGGGTGGTTTGTTAACCAAGCCAACAACCCATTCAGAGGCAACAAAAAGCTGCTGTCATGACTTGAATATTCAAAAAGCCACCCACACACATTACAGCTCACTATGGTTTAAATCAAGCTAGCGGGTCAAGTATAAGGCACAATGTTCTAATGATTTATAAATTTAATGACCACTTATGGACCTTCACTGTTATTCAAATGCAGTCACTTACTGGCACTTCTTGCCACCAGATTCTGAACTAATACTTGCAAAACACATGCTATTTGCATTCTCTTGCTTAATTCACTGAAGGCTGTAAAACAATTTTCTAGATATAAATCATCCAGCCTAATTAGATTTGCTCATTTCCAGGCATCAAAATTAGTATTTATTTGAGCCACCATAAAAGCTTGCTGAAACATAATCATGCATATAAGAGATTGTAGTGAGGGCTGATTCCTTCTCCACTTGGATAGTTAATAGCGTCTTGCATTACTTTATGTTCTACACTGATCCCCTATTTTCTTCTGTTCTTCGCCATAAGGCACTATATTCAATAAACCAGCCTGAGTTAACGGGCTTTGTTTCCCACCATTGGCACAGGGCAGAACCTAGCTGCATGATTATTCCGTAAAATTTGAAACTGCCTAGTCCTTTTTAATTATTTTGTGTTGCATAATTCATATTTTAATTCTAAGCATCTTACTGATCCAAATAAAAGCTACTAATATTTGAATTCATGTTATTTTTCAGTTGAATCTTTGCTGTTTAGACAAAAGTCAAGAATTTCAGCCAAGTGTTCATTTTTACCATCTTTCCTGGATGATCCCTGTATGAGACTTCATGTGTAGACTATTCATTGAGGTTTCTTTTGTCATTCTGCTAATCATTCAGTGTCATTCTGTGACTCCATAAACCAAGTTGTTAATATCTCTTGAAAGGTTATTTCTTAGCAATCTAGCAAAAATGCTATGCAATGAAAAGTGCAACTATAGATGTAAAGGTATTTGCATTTTTCATTGCATATCACTTCTATTTTTAATTAATATCATAAATATCAGTATGTAATACCTAAAATATTTGACTTCATTTTATTAACTTTACAATGAGCTACTGTTCCAACATTTCAATTAATCTAATTAATAGGTTCTGCAGGGTTGAGAAGAAAGCACCTTCAAATGCATATAGTACAATTCTGTACTCATTTTCCAAGCACTCATCATCAAGTATTTTGACATCCACTTCTGAAACTTCCCCAATATTTCACAGGACCTTCTTTAAGGCTCTCACTTCTAACATGTGATGCAGAATCTCTCCCCTTCTTCCTGGTCTACCAATATATTTATAACACTTCCAAATATAAAATGGGAATTTTCTTTCTACAATTTCTTCAGATCTTCATAATCTGATCCTATTTCCCCCACCGTGATAATTCCCTTCTTCTAAAGACTCGTACATTTTCCATACAATGTCTTCATGTTGACCAAAATCCTGCTAACATTCTAAACATTCTCTAACTTTTTACTGTGGATTAATTTTTAACAACTGCTCCTGAACCTTATCCATTTTTAATCCAATATCTGATTTGCCAAAAGTATGCATTAATTTAGTCTTGAATCCCATTTTCTCCTAACTTAGTCAATTGATTTGATTATACCCACTGGCCATATTTTGCATAGCCTTGTGTGTTAGGAACGAAGCATAGCAGGAGGTTATGTATACTATTTCACGGTACTCCAAAGCCCCCACCATTATCAAATGGTGCCCTCTGCACTGCTGCACCCGAGTCCTTTTGGCTCCTGGGTCGCCCCTTGACCCACTCCTTCACCGTGTTTGAATTCACAAACTGAGCTCACATCCAGCTTGCTGCTTGAACTGTAGCCATGGGTCATCATGATCCCAGCTTGTATGGATGTACAAGACAGCAGGCCTCACCTGTGCATGCTTAACATGTGGCGTTCAGTTGGGAATGTTTTCCATCTGTGCCAGCCAGCTGAATGTTTGACTCCCCTCCCCTCCCCTCCCGGTACCTAGCTCTGCACCCTGGTAGAGGTTTGAGCTGAAGGGCGAGAGTCAAACCATTCCTGGTCTTTGGGTCTTAGCCTGTGGCTAGAAAGCCCAATGGTCTAGTTTGAGGTGTCAAACTCCACAACCAATAAAAGAACTGGTCATGGGTGTGGGGTGATAAAGAAATAAAACAACAACAACAACACTTATTGGTTGTTTTATGTTTTATTTTATGTTTTATTTATTTTGTTTATTGTACTTATTTAATGTTTATATGGTTATTTAGTTTATTGTACTTAATATGTCTATATGTTCATTTATTTTGTTTAATATGTTTTATGTACTGTATGCCACCCAGAAATGTCTCAGTAGTGGCCTATAAATACACATATAAATGAATGAATGAATAAAGGGCTGTGCATGACAACCCATCAGTTGTTTAAACAATGGGTTGTAATTACATAGTAACATTTCAGATTTAAGAAAATGTACTACATAGTATTAATAATATTTAAATACATTAGTTGCTTTTTAATAAAAACCTGTAGTCATGATGATGTAACAGCAAAGGAAAAACCCATGAACACAATGGAAACTAAATGCAAGCCTCTAAGAGGAAGTTGTGCCACCATGGCCATGTGTAACTAGGCCACATCTAATGATCCAGCCCCACAGTAGCACAGATTCAGTTCTCAGAGTAAGAATTATAGAATCCAACTTCCTAACTTTCACAGCACGAGAGCCATTACACATGGGCTTTCTGCCATTTGCTCAAAATTGCATCTATGGCCATTGTTCAGCTTACAAATGAAAGGGCTTTGGTTTCTCTTTGGGGTCCTAATAAACAGCCAGCATTCTAACCCTCCATCGGAAAGCTCAATCCAAAGGAGGAACAAGTGGGGTGAACTTCAAAGCTGATGCACTCATAGCAGAGAGATGGAGAGCACCATGTTCCTCCTACATTTGATGAGTTGGGGAGGAAGGGGGAGGCTGCCCAAGCAGCCCCCATGCCACGAAGAGGGCACCGCTACTCCTATTGTCTGTGCTGAAGCCATCTCTGGTTCAATGTGTCCTCAACTGAGAATCCACTGGAGACCATTTGCCATGAGATATTTTTGTTTGAAAAGGTACAGTGATGCCAGCACAAGAAAACACAAGAAGAAATAGAAGCGTAAGTGAACACCAATGACTTGGCCCCTGAATAATAAGAAATAATAAGAAAATTCTGTCTTTAGGCAAGAGAAAGAGGTGGTAGGATTGTTTGCCTTAAAATAGAAAAGCTGAACCAGGAAATAAAACATGAGAGACGCAGGATGTTCCATGTATTGTGACCCTTCCACTGTATTTCCTTTCATTCGGCTATATTAAATCTAAGAACCTTCCTAGACATTCCAGTTCTGATGTTGCTCTGGGTGGATCCAAAGGCCTTAGTGGGAAATAAGTCTTCCAAACTCTACACCCTCATCCAGAAGTAAACCAGACTGTGCTAAACTTGAGAGAGCTTTGCGGAAACCTCTGATAGGTTAGTAGGATCAGTTATTTACGAGAAAGCTTAGAGAGAAGAAGCATTCATAAAGTAAAAAAGCATTTGTTTATGCCTAAGGAACTCTGTGCCTATGCAGCTAACTGATGCCAAGTCAGACAATCAGCCCATCTACACAGTTTGTAATTAAACTGAAGACCAAGAATACCAATCTTAACAGCATGTCAGTTTTGGTCACAACCTAATCCTCCCAGTGAAAACAGATTGCAGAGTTAGTTCCCAGGTGATCAGAATCAACTCTGAAGGGTTAAGTGGGGACTTTTCCACGTTACAGTTCCTCGATTGGACAGATGATCAAATGATATAAGTAATTTTAATTTGTAACCCCACCCCTTTATGATCCCATTCTTAAGGCACAACATCTATTATCTGAAACATAAGGCTATTGTCAGAAAGTGGTCTTGTCCAGACCTGGAGCATTTCTCCATTTCAGGGAACCAATTATAGACCATGGAGGCCAAACGCCACTCCAGCCATGTAATGCCATCAAGATCTCGTAAGATGAGTGGCAAATTATTGGCGAGGGGGAATTCACATAGAGCAGCTCATTTTGGCAGCAGCCCTGACTTTCTGGAGAAAAAAAAACCAGTTTTCTCTTCTAAATATGCAAAATTGACATGGCTGACTGGGTGGCACTGGACTGTCTTTAAGCAAAAGCAGAACTATTCTTTCCATTTCAGAGAGGAAACGACACGAGATTTAAATCACAACCGATTCAAAACAGCCAAATGTGCCACCTCGATAAGGATTACAGTCAATTAATATGGTTATCAGCCAAATGCATATGGCTTTAGCTGAAACAAGACCACTCTTCTTTACTTGTACATAATTCTCCGCTGAAAATAATCACATGGTAGTCATGGTTACACAGTGCAGATAAGAGCTGCAATTTCTTGTCTAACCGTGTTGGAAATGGGAATGAATTCAGAATTGTTTGATTCTCCTCCGCTTCCGACAAAAACACACCCGCTCTTCATTTTTGCTCTCTGTTCATGTCCTGTCACATGGACGCTCTAAAAATATTTAAATGATTGCCCCATGTTTATTTTTTTAAAACTCATGCAATCAACAGTCAGTGCATAGCACAATTTGCAAAAAGTTTTGTAAAATCCATTTTTTGAAAACAAGGACAAAAAGCATCCAAAGCCTATTAAATGAACCAACTGTAACACACCAATTGGCCCAAATTCAAAGTGTTGGCTTCTGGATATTGTTAAGGCTGTAATACAAATATATGCCTATATGAAAATTCAACTGAATTCAATTATGCTTGCTTCTGAGTAAGCTGAGTAAATCTGAATAGCACTGGGCTGCTGTTAATGTTATTAATACTGCAAAGAGAGTATTCTTCCCCAGGATTATATATAAACATACTTCATTTATCACAATGCATAAAAATCCCATCCACCCCTCTTCTGTGCACTCATATTGGCAATATGTGAAAATGCAGAATATTAGAAACTAGTAGAAAATATCAATACCAACTTAATCCATTTAATAATGAGACTAAAGTCTCTAGCAACATCCAACTCTGAAGCTTGAAAAAAACCCATTGTGGGTACTTTTAAATGGCTTTTGCCATGGAGTATTTGGAGATGAACTAATTTCAATAGGAGAAAAATGGGTCTGTTAATCCATTTCTGAAATGCATTTGGCCTACAAATAAAACTTTCTTTGAAGCTGCTCTCTCCCTCTTCCTGTTTGTGGTCCAAAGACAAATCAATGGATAACAGTTCAGGATAAGATAACAAGTCAGTTGAATTACGACAGATTCTGGTGAAGAGCAATCAGGACCCGGGATAGCTCACTCTCCACTCTATCAGCTGAACTGTTTACAGGTGTTGTCTCAGCAAATGGCTGAAGCCACCCAAAGCCTTAAACAGGCTGGCAGGGCATCACCTTCCAGTGGCTGTGTCCTTCTCAGACATCTCGCCAACATCCTTGCAGGGCCTGTGGCTCATTTTCAGGCACTCACCCTTCTGCGGCTGTCAAGTAGGAGCAGCTACAAAGGGGTTTTACCCAAAGTCTGAGAATGCTGGGGAAGTGATGTCCATACACCAGGAGGATATAAAAAGGGGTACCAAAGGCTGCCTTCTAGGTGGGCCACCTTAAGATGCATATTCAGAGAACCCCCAAGCCAATGGTGGGATCCAGATTTAGAGAACATGACCTCTGACTCTGGGGATTCTCTTAGCTGGAGGTGGCAGGGGTTGACACTGGGATGTGTCTCGTGTAAAGCATGTGCTGTACTGCCATACAGGTAAACAAAATGTCATTGGCCCTGAAATCTTTAAAAGAAAGATGCTGCTGCTGCTGATTATTATTATTACATTTCTATTCTACCTGTAGCTGAACCTCTCTGGGCAGTGGACAACATTTTAAGTCACCCATCCAGATTTCAACCAGACCTGACCCTGCTTAGCTTCCGACATTAGGCAGGATCAGGCACTTCAGATGCCATAAATATACGTATGCATAAGGAAATATCACACACGGAGAACAATGCCCCCCTCTGTGTGTGTGTGTGTGTGTGTGTGTGTGTATGGAAAGATGCCACACACACACTATATATATATATATATGAACTTCCGTGAGCAACGGTTAGGGTCACATTACCTCCATCAAGTCCTCTGCATCTCCCCAGGGAGACCTAAGAAAAACGGCTGAAGAGGGCTGGTATGATCTATGTACCCCCAGGGGGTAATTTGTATGGCCTGCAGCACACAGCATCAGCACACTGGAATGCTATTATTGATCCAGCAACAGTGTGAAACTCCTCCAACACCACCACAGAAGAGTTAATCAGAGGCTGAAGGTACCTTATGCACATAAAGCCTCACATCCCATTCGACTGCATTTAGGCAAAAGCCAGAACAGTTTTTCTGTCTACAAGCGGGTGCTTGAAGGTTAGCTATGATCTGTTACTTGGGATAGATACTACAGGAAAAAGAGACAACATTCACATTTATTGGTATGTCAAGTTTTATTTCTCAAATCCATTTGCAAATCTCATGACACCCTCTTTCAAATCACAATATTCAAAAGGAGAGAGAATGAGTCAACACAGTGTAAATAAAATTCCATTTTAACAAAACCAAAACACTCAGTTGTTAACTGAAACATATGCGTATGATATGTTTACTTTTAGAATCACCAAATATGAGTGAATTGTTCCAGGATTAGCTGCAAGCATACAGTGAAGCAGATTTGTTTCCTTAAATAATAAATTGGCAAATGACTGTCATTATGAAAAACTGGCTACTGTATGTGTAGGGGGGGAGGCGGTTGAATGGTTCAAAGACCCTTGGATGATCTAAGTCCCCCCTTTTCCATGAACCCTGTCAGTGACCCCACCGGGCTATCCAATCTCAGCCTTCACAGCATCTTTGGCCCTTACCACAACAGTACTCACAAATCCAGGTCCTTACTTTTCCCTATAGAAGTGAATGGCATATATGCACTTATATCAGAGGTAGGCAACTGAGGGAGAGACTCATTAGCCGCAACTCGTCTGAGCTTTCGCATGGCTGGTCAGTGCACTACCAAGGATATATATGAATTTGCTTGGTCCGGCTGTGAGTTGTTTTTTCTAAACTAAAACCTCAGCATTCAGGTTTTATTGCAGAGTTGGCACTTTGCGATAAATAAGTGGGTTTTGGGTTGCAGTTTGGGTACTCAGTCTCTAAAAGGTTCACCATCACTGTTCTAGGTGAAATGTAACACTTTTGGTGCCACATTTTTTGTGTATTTTTTTTTAAATGAGGAAGGGGGACAGAGGCTCACTTCTGACAAACATACAGAAAATACAGAGCCCCACTCATGAGATGTAGAAGATTTTGGTGAACCACAGAGGGGGCTTTATTTGACAGAGCTGCAGTTTTCAATGGCAGGCCATGTTTTTTGCACACTCTCCGGTTTGAAATGGCCCCTAGGAACTCTGGGATGAGGTAAGTTATGTGAGGACGGCAGCCAGAAGCAGCTTTTCCCGTGCCAAGGCACATACATGCTGCTCCCTCTACAGTTAAGAGACACGTAGACCAGCAGATGACCTCTGCGTCTCAGGGACGCGTGGGCTGATGAAACAGAAAGCCAAGCTCGGAAAAAGGTCGCGACGGGCCTTTGCTGTTTGAGTTTGCGTAGATGGTACTGAGGAATATTCCTGATCCAAGTAGCCACGGAAACACGGGCCTGTTGCAGCCGGAAGTGTAATGACAAAGGTTTGGGGGACCTGAAGCCAACATTTGGCACAGCAGGGGGACAGCACAAAAGAGCACGCAACAAATAATAGACCGTCTGCTTGTTGAATGAAACAAAAGACACAACTATATATGTCTAAGCGAAGTATTTCAACAGCAGGGTGGTAAATACATTCTGAGACCTGTCTTTTTCTAAGTCCTCTGGAAGGAAAAATATTTTTGCATTGGAATTACACCTTTGAGAAAGTAGAGGAGTCACAGGCATTAGGTACACAGCCACAGCTTAGCTGCAACGTACCCTTTCAGAGTCTGACTGCAAATGATTAAGGGGCCTTTTTCAAGGCTCATGGGGTCACGGGTTTACACAGTTATCTGCGGCAGACTAAATTAAGGACACAGCCTCAGGATACCCCTACCCCAGCTTCGCCTGGCTACTCTCCACAAGAGCACAATGGCAGTCAACACCCATTCTGTGTGTGACATCCATTCCTCCTAAAGCATAACTGGCCATCCTGGAAGCTCAAAGACGTAGTGGGAAGTGTTCTACCCCCTGACACCTTTGCATTGTGCTTGGGCCAAAAGACCAAATGCCCCACTGCTCCTACCAGTCAGAACAATGCAGAAGACAGTGTTGCAAGGAAGACATTCTCTTTAACTTTTATAGGATCCTGTCAGAAGCTTGCCTCTCCCCCAACTGTTCCCTTTCCAACAGGCTTAGGAGAAACTTTAGAAGCAGACCTTTATCTGAGCTCCATAGCACAAATCAAAGGAACAATCTTTTTGAGATGCCGCAGTAGCCCAAGAGAGAGTTGAATCTAAACTAGAATAACTCCTCCTCCTATTCCTTTCAAAAAGGTCCTGACTCCCCTCTCAGGCTGCCTCGTTCTGCTCCTCTAGATGATGGAAATGTCAGGTACTTTATAACTTGTCCACTCACGTCTCCTGTTATAGGGTCAAGGATCCCCCCTCAATCTCCACTTCTTTCTCAAGGTGGCCAAATAAGTTCACTCTGTATCCTTGAAACTGCAGCATCATCTGCCCCTCCACCCTTCCACCTCCTCTCTGGATCTGAAAAATCCTGGGAAGGCTGCACCTTGAGAAAGCTGAGCTCCCCCTCTGCAGGTCCCTCCCCAAGTCCTTCGCACCCGTCCTTCTTCCTTTTGATGCATGTCCCCCTGGGCCAGAAAAGAACAAGTGCTTCAGCACAACCTGTTTTTATTTATTTTTCCAAAGAAGCTCAAATGCTTGTTTTCTTGTAATAGGATGGGCTAAATATAACCGCTTCAGAACTCCTGGGGTAGATACCACATTTGATTCCTGGCTGTAAAAGAGGGAAACTGTCAAGAGATTGTTTTGTCTGGCTATGATGCAGCGAAATCTCTGAAAGGTTGAACGGAGTGGGTTTTTTCTTTGTCACCACGATAATAAAAGTTAAAGATTCGTGACAGAAAAAGGTCCAGGCTTGACAAGGCTGAATCTTTGCAACCACGCAGACGAAAAAGCCATTGGTTCCTTCCAGTTCACCAAGAATTTAATGGCACACAGTGGCCCCACACAACAAATAACCAAAGGGAACCAATGAGATGTCTGAAGTTCTTTATGTTGCTCAAGACCATCATGTGTGCTGAAAAATATATGCAGTAGAGCCCCCGTGACAGATCTACTACGGAAATTTGACATGTGTCGTCAAAACCTCCTGATAATTCACAGAAACAAGGGTGTTGAAGGACAGCACATAACACATAAAGAGTTCAATTGCTTATTTGACAATGAATCATTGTTCATGTTTGCTTGTATGAAGTTAGTGTGAGGTTAATACAGTATAAAACTATTTGGTAGACTATGGCTTCCACCAAGGTTTCTTGATATAGCCACTTCCTCCCTTGACTTGCACAGACCAAAAAAACAGCTGCTATGAGGGTGGGTGGAATACTGGGAGGAGACACATTACTTTTCACCCCATAACTTGAGCGCAGCTTTTTTTTCCTAACTAGAGCAATAAAAAGGTCAACTGTCCAAATAATGACTCCCTTTAATGTGCTCTGTCCACTGGTTGCAGCTGAGGACCTCTTTCAGAGCCTAAACGCACAACATACCAGCATTTCTGCACAAGATGAGCATGTCACTAGTATATGTTCCCATTTCATTGAGGCTACTTTGTACTGTGTGCGTGAATGAAGTCCCTTGTTGGAGCAGGGAAAGGAGAACCTTGCAGAAGGAAGTGGGGGACGAATAGGGGCAACCGTCAGTTAAGTGAGCTCGGCTGATACCTTGTGAACATGTTATACTGAAATGGGAAAAGCCAAGCAAGATGATAGAAATGTTGTAATACATTAATGTGAAAACCATGTGAATTCAAAAGCCCTGGAGAGGCAGAAAAAACATTGAATTTCTGAATTGGAAAGTTGCTTTCAGCTCTTTCCAGGTTATGATCTAGACCTTAAAATTTTCATTCCTGATGGTGAAAGCTGTTTGATGGTATAAGAGGTGACTGCTCCTGGAGGTGGTGGGCTCTTGGTCAGTGGAGGTGTTTAAGCAGAGGTTGAATGGCCGTCTGTCACACATGCTAGAGCTGTAGATTCCAGAAATGTAGATCCCACATTAAGGGATGGGCTGAACTAGAGTAGATGGCCTCCAATGTCCCTTCCAACTGTGTAAGTCCATGAAAACAATAGTGCAAGAAGAGGAAGGATGCAGTGAAGAAAGTGCCATTTTCTCCTCCAGGAAACAGGCAGGCTCATCTAATACTGCAATGTGCTGACAGTTTATGAGAGCAGGGAAGGCTGTGGAAGAGACTGGGAGCAGAAGGTTGCTACTGACTGAGTTACACAGATCTGAGAGAGGGGAGGGCAGCAAAAGGGTGAGAAAAGGAGGGGAAAGGAGCACGGGCCTGAGGTGGCGGCAAACTAAGGGAAATAAGAAAATTGAAAGGGACAAAAAGTGGATGACATTTGGAGAAATGAAAGAAGTGATCTGAAAGGGGAAGAAATGCTAGAACAGAGTTGCCAGAAATTGCAAAGGTAGACAAGGTTTATGTTCACACATTGATCCGACGCAGGCAGCCAAATCTTTGGCTGCGAGCTGCTGAGCTATCAGTGTGCTTTAGAGGACATGCCCAGCAGGCAGCGGAGTGGCTTGTTAGAAGAATCAGGCACCGAGACTGCGATTGGAGTTGGTAGCAGGCAGGGGTGGCTGGGTACCTGCTGAGAGCCCACAACCTGGCAAAGGCCCACCGGCAAGATCCCGCAGGGCTGCTCTCCCTTGTCACCATTCCAACCTGTTCTCACTCTCTCCCTAGATTGTGGTGGTGGGAGTGGTGAGGAGGAGCAGCAGCAGGAGAGGTTCCTGCCCCCATGCACATTGGGCCTCCGCCTGTCAAGCAAGTGAGCTGTAGCGAAAGTGGGGAAAAAGGCTGAGGAACATCAATGGCAACTGGTGACAAGGATTATAAGAAGGCAGGCCTGCTCTAGTGGGGGGAACCATTATGGGGTTTCCATCCAGTGGCCTCTAAAACCTGCAGCCAGCAGTGGGTGCAACCCAGTGCTCTGCTGGATGTCAGAGACTTCTGCGACTTGTGTGGTGTATCTTCTTTCCTGGTACCTTTGGGACAATTTCCTCTTGCTGGCCTCTCTGGTATGGAAGATCTAGAATCAAGGTCCCAGGTGGAAGGACCAGGCCATTTCTCCCAAAATACAGCATTTCATGAGGTTCAGCATGAAACTGGAAGCAGAGGCAGGGTGGACTTCTTTGCTGAAATACCAAGGCAAGCAAACTTCAACATGTAGTTGTTGTTGTTAGTCACAAAGTCATGCCCAACTCATCATGACCCCATGGACAACATCCCTCAAAGGTCTCCTGCCCTCCACCATCTCCCAGAGTCCACATAAGCTCACACCAACTGCTTCAGTGACTCCATCTAGCCACCTCATCCTCTGCTGTCCCCTTCTTCTTTTGCTGTCAATTGTTCCCAGCATCAGACTCTTCTCCAGGGAGTCCTTCCTTCTCATTAGGTGGCCAAAGTATTTGAGTTTCATCTTCAGGTTCTGGCCTTCTAAGGAGCAATCAGGGTTGATTTTCTTTAAGATTGACTGGTTTGATCTCTTTCCAAAGCCGCAACATAAGTGGTCCTAAAGACTAGATCATCTCTGGTTTAAGGGGCAATACTGTTGAACAGGCAGGGTCAGATAGAGAGATGTAACTTAATAAACCCCACTGCACAATGACAGTTCAAGAAAGTTGGGCAACCGAGTAACATCCAGTAATCCTTTTATCTGGCCCACAAGTAGTAGGAACCTCCCTGATGATAGAGCAGTAACATCTCTCTCTAATTAGCCGACTCTCTGGTTTGACTTATGTCTTTGAGTAAGGACCTCTGAAATATTCCTTTGATGTCACAATGCCAGCCTACCTGGCTCTCTTTAATGCAATAAAGACTACAGTTAGAACCCTCTTGCCTTGATCTTCTTGGAAGGAAAAAGGAGATGGGGTGAGTTAGCCTGCAAACATGACACTCCTGTGCTTCCCAGTAGGTTTCTTAAAAATCCGTCGCTCTCAAGTGGATGCACTGCAATGGTTTTATGGTCTCTTTTCCACACGATTCATTTTAATATGTTTGGCGCTACTGAACTGAAAAGATGCAATAGTGAAAGACTAGGTGCAGACATATCCATATATAACATGCACAAATTTTCAGTTCTGAATGGACGGATGCATTAATTAGATGGCAAGCTTTGTACCAAGTTAAAAGCTGGATACCTAATTTTGGCAACCAACTCCAAAGTTAGCAATGCAACACAGCATGACAATATGTATGTGAAAGAAGAACAGCAGGACGCTGTCGCAATGGGATTGCTTGGTACAATTTCTGACAGAAAACCATGTGGGCTATTCCAATTGCCCACAGATTGATTTAGAACAAAAAATAAAGGGGCCCTTTGATCAGGGCGTGTGTGTGTCTGTCTGTAAATTAAAAGAGAAAGCATAGAGTAAACCACACTTTCCCTGCTTCAGGAACTCTTGAATTGACTCTCATGGGAAACATTGACTGGGTATATAAAAATAATTCATTTTAGAGCAGTAACAGCTATGCCAATTTGAAGAACTACCTATTTTTATAACAGAGATGTGGAAAGCCTAGACAAAGGAAGTGGGATTTTCTAATTATGGCACTAGCTACACAATCGTGGTTCTTCTAGAAACAGACCATAAAAGAGAAACACATATTTCAGACATTGTTTTAAAAAGAAAACACTGTTCAGTTCATGAACCTCATTCTGGGTCCTTGGCCCATCAGAAAGAAAATAAGAAAGACATGAAGGAAGCAAAAAATTATTTAATATTTTAGGTCATTTATTCACCTTACTTATAGGCTGCAATTTTTAAAAGTTCTTCAGTGATAGAATGTAGAGTCAAAGTGGTGTCAATAAAATCTATCAACCTCTGGATTACTGAAAGAGAAGGGTGGGGCATATTCTGAGAGAAGAAGGAGCTTGTGTCTCAAATTATGTATTAGAATGGGAAAATGCAGATTGCATTATTACAGAGTACCTAAATGCATATCACATTTCATAGGGCAGTGGAAGGAGGGAGGAATTCAAGGCCTTTCTCCAGTCTCACACCCCTGCTTATGCACTCAAAGATGCCATCAGGGGTGGGGAGAACTTAAGTTGTACCTAGCAGGCCGAAACTTTAAAGTGATGAGTAAGGAGTTCTGCTGGAGCCGTTTCCGGAAGTTTAATGACTCAGTGGGGAATGGAAGCAGAAGGTAAAGATCTGCCAACTAGGACAGGAGAATGGGAAACTCAGAAGTTAACCAGGCAGGTGGGATCCTCAGCAATTGGAAGGAAGCACCAGGTTTTCTACCAGGGAGAGGAGAGGAGAGGAGAGGAGAGGAGAGGAGAGGAGAGGAGAGGAGAGGCGAGGCGAGGCGAGGAGAGGCGAGGAGAGGAGAGGCGAGGCTTGCTTTCTAGGAGTGATGAGGAGTCAAAAATCTTAGGGTACAGGATTGGTATCAGTGAGGGAAAGACAGAAGAAGACAGAAGAATGCCCAGCACACTCCATCAGGTTGCCTTTTTGAAAATGGCAGGTTCACCCGTAGTCTACGAGTTGCCACTGTTGGAAGGAACAGGACATTGGCAGGGAGTCATTTTTCTTAGTATATCTAAGCTAGCATTAGAGGGGGCTCAGTTTCCTGGGGACTGTGTGAAAAAGTAGACTTTCCGTCACTGAGTTTCAACAGAAATATTGTTCCATTTGTACTTTCTTTGCTGTGATGGAGCAAACTCCAGCCTATGGATGGCATGAAATTGAATCCCAACAGGTCTTTGGTGAAACCTCCATGATGTCCTCAGCGGGGATGGCCAAGCTGTTCTCAAAAGCAGTGTTTTGGTGTTCAAAGTAGTGTTCAAAGAAGTGTGTATGTGGGTCTGCCTGTGTTGTGTAGAGATATCAAAACATGTACAGGCAGGGTTACGAAGGAGTTCCATTCCTGAAAAGTGGAAATTCGTCTGTAAGCCGAATTTGCATGTAAGTTGGATCACATATAGTCAGCCCTCCACATTTGCTGAGATTAAGGGCACAAGACCCCAATGTAAGCAGAAACACTGTGAATACCTCTAGGCCCACCACCCACCTAGAGAGAGGGGTGAAGAGGAAACAAAAGGGAGGCCCCCAGAACATGACATCCTGCCCCACCCATCCGGAGAGGGAACTCTCTCCAGCATTTCCTTGCTGCAAAGAGGGGCACTGGCGAGTTTGAACAGAGAAGTGGGGACTAGAGATATTCACAGTTATTCCACTTTCATGGGGGTGCTGCACCCCCAATCCCTGCAAATGTGGAAAACTGACTGTATGTGATCTGACTTACATACAAGTTCAACTTAAAGGCAAATTTCCATTTCTCAGGAACAGAACTTGTCCATAGCCTAGGGACCTTCTGCACTGAGTTCTACAAGGGAACTTGTGAATTGTTTGAAAAGACACACAAAGATACAAATCTTAGAATGGACAAAGATACAACTTTTCATAGCAAGAAGTGGAGCAGAAGTCTGCAAACCCTCTCCTAACTTAACAAGATTGCCAGCAAAAACTTAAACATACCTTGTTTTCTTACATTTATGCTTCCAGATCTATTGGCTTCTTTTAAATAATTTTAAATGATTAATTAGTTCACCAAACCGATACAGTGAATTAGTCATATTTTCTTCCGTTACAAAATTAAAAGTCCAATTCATGCAAAGAAGCCTATATTTAAGCTACTGGCTTTGCCAAAATCAACTGGAATGTTTACAAGAGAAGGGCACCAGGAAGCTCCTAGGACTGCAACTTACATCCACACCCTCTCATCTGAACCGCACATCAGGAGTCTAAACCCACCCTCCAGACTGACCATGCCTATGGAGAGCCAAGAGAAATCTCTCTTCTCATTTCAGGAGACCACTTACATACATGATTTGACAGTCGCTGCTTCCCTCTCGGACACGACTTCGCAACTATCAAGCAAAAAGCTTCCCTGTTATGCATAAAAGGTTGTGATGTCTGTATCTCTGGGAGCATGAAAGGAGAAAGAGATTTTTGCTTTTCCAATATTGTCTTTAAATACAGCAGCATGGAATAAAACCATTTATTCAACCAAATTAAAATCAGCAGCAGCATGAGTACTAAAAGCAGTGAAATCAGTTCTTAAAATGCCTAGGAGAACACAAGCGTCCAACACTTGCATCAAAAAACCACAACACAAAACACCAGGCAAGCTTCTTTGTGGAAAGTATTGCACAAATGGGGTGCCACCACTGAAAAGTTCCTCTCTCTTGCACCCACCACCCTTGCCTCATTTGTTGGGGCCACCTGGAGGAGAACCTCAGCGGATGATCTTAATATTTAATTTAAATAGGCCTTTCCCACTATTCTCCAAACACAACCCTTCTATCTCCAGCTGCTTCTCAGCTCAGAATCCCCACTCCAGGCTCCTTTTCTCTGCAGAGCAAAAGATTTGGTGATGGATATATCTTTTCTTATGGCAGGGGACAGGAAGCCCTGAGGCAGAATATTTGCAGCGGAACATGGAAAGATGGACTAGGGTTGTGTCAACTCATTTGCTGCTGCTTTGCTCAGATGTACAACTTCATGAGCCAGCTTTCAGTTAAAACAAAAGAACCATCCACACCGGTAGAAAGACATGGGTAATTGTGACTTGCTATCATTTGAACCTCAGTACCAAATTACTGATCATGTTGCTTCTTCGTGTTGTTTTTTAAATGACATGAAAGCAGTTTGTTCCTGAAAACTAATTGGAATTCCATTCTTAACCATGGTTGTTGAGCTGGCCTTATTCTTAGGAGTGTTCTCTAGCCCTCCCCACACCTCGTTTCTCTTCTGTCTTGTTTTACTGAATGCTAAGCCTTTGGCAAGGAATGTTCTTCTGTTCTTCTGTTCGCTAAAGTACATTGCCTGGATAGCTTTAGAATATGATAACATGAAATGAGTATCCTGAGGCAGTGAAGCTGAAACTTCTCCCCAAATCATTTTGACACCCTTGCATGGGATTACATTACCATCTACTATTGTGAAATTCCAATAGCCAAACCACAACAATGCCAAACCTTCCTTGTGATCCTGGTCTTTGGAGCACTCGGATTCCTTCCAAGAATTCTGTGCAAATGAGACCTATTCATGATATGATTAGCAGTGGACGGGGATATTTGTGGTGGAAGGCAATACATTTTAAGATCATTGGCTTTCATTTTCCTAAAAACCAAAGAAAATATGCTCCCGAACAACCACAGAGTCTGAAATATGAACAAGACAGGAAGACTGTCCTCCACCTTGCATAAATAGCACCCCATCTGTGCTCTGAATCATGCCCATGTTTGCATTTAGGCAACACGCTGTTTTTGCCACAGGATATTTCACCATTAAGCCACGGTGTGAGGGAAGAAATCTGTGCAAAATGTTCACAGAATTAGGGGTGCTTGACTCTTGTCCTCAGAATACTCCTTCAACATACATTTCTTGTAGACTTGCAAGCTGAATGCCAGTGACATATCAAAACGGCTTCCCTCTGGAATCAGATACATAACCTGTCATAAACACACATCTCACATTCAGAAGTTGTGCATAATATCAAAATATGGTATGCATATCAAATCACATCACTGTGAAAATAAATATGCCCCAAGGAGGAATCAGGAGTTTGTAATACATTTGCAAAGATATTCCCCATCAAGCACATTTCTTCTTCCTCACCACCCCACAAAAAGCAAACCTTCCAACCCAAAAAGGCATAATGCTATTTTCTTATAGTGTCCTATGACCATCGTGACTAACACTGGCAGACATCCATGGGAAAGCACACTGCTTTACATTTACTTACAAAAAAAAGTACTGAGCTGTACTACAAATTGACAAAACCTGAGCATGTTTAGAGATAAGAAGTGTTAGAACTCCTAACATTCCCTGGTCATCATGCCAAAATGTGCAGAGGATTGTGCCCTTAATATTTAAAATACATTTGCAGTTCATTAGTTCACAGGAACTTTGTTCCAGATGCACAGCTCACAAGCAAAAGGCCATCCTCCAAAGTGTTTCAGGTAAATATACATCACACTCGCAAGCCTGATCAGGCAGACAGATTGACATGCTCCAAGCCAAAAACTGCATCATTAGAAAATGTGCTCTGATACCCTTCACCTGCAGAATATTTCAGACTATGCAAACTTCCGTGTAGCTTTAGACTGCAGAAATTATGTGAAAGCCTTTATTTTAGAAATAATATTTTTCAGGGTTACATACGTAAGTTAATTCCACGCCTTTTCCTTTGCCAATCTAAAAGCCTAGAACCCTACAGACCTTGCTAGCTGTAAAATGCCACTTCATCCTGATTACATTCTGCTACCAATTCATCCTGTATAATTTATCACCATCATCTTCATCACCCACATTGTCCAAAGGTCATATGACATGACTCAGGAAACCCTAAGCACTACCTTCTGTTAATTTTTAATGTTCATGGATTTTGAGATGGAAGTTACTCTCAGTACTGAATGGTTATAAATAACATTGAGCTGACACAAATCAAACCATTCTAAAGTCATGGAATTTAATGCCAATCAAAGAGGAATATGGCAGAGAAAATATGTTCAAATTACTGAACACTGTAGTAAGAGCATCTACAAGAAACCAAATTTAGATATTCTGACTGTTTAACACCTTTGTTAGTTGAACACCCTGTATGTCTACATCTGGAAAAATGTGGAACATTTTATTAATACTACATTAAAGTGAAATGATATTGCAAGAGAAAGCATCATTCTTATTGATACCGACCACAAGTATTACAATGCCAACTATTATACGCACTGTGTAAATGCAGTAAAAAAAAAGTCAGTTGCAATACTGTAAATGTCAATATGAGTTCTAAAAAATTAGGAAAGCCAAGCACCCAGCAAAAGAAAGAACAAAAGAACACACAATTCACTTTTTCAAAACTGTATTTAACAGCAATGCCCAATGAGCCTACTTCTTCCTTTACGTAAACCAAAGTCACTCTCATTCCATTGAGCTCCTCCAACATGTTTCTCCCTCCCCACTGGCTTCCTCGTGCTTTGTTAATTACCACTCACTTAGGTCCTTTCAAACTTGCATTGCATATCCAGAATAAATTACCGAAATCTAAAGCAAATTGCAGATATGTATCTGTAGGCTCCTCGCCAATACAACCTTGCAATCTGGAAAGGAATCTGTAGAAAAATCAATAGTCCACAATCGAGCACAGTGAGTTCGCTTTTAACCTCTCCCTTTCTCTTCCTCACTCTTTTTCGCCAGGGACAACTAGAGCTTGTTCTCCTAAGTACAAACAACAGATTCAGAGACACCTTAAAGGGACTGTGGGATGCATGAGGCTAAGATGGAAAACACACACACTTACCATCTTCCTCAGAATATATATACTCCAGGTGTATCCACAATACCTGCATGACAAGTTTTCCCTGGTGACTTTTACTGTTTTTATTCCAGGACTGGGTGTCACCAACCGAGCCAAAGACAGTGATTAAGTGCAATCAGGGATGGTCAATGCCACATTCACTTACCTACGAAGAAGAAGAAGGGGAGGGGGGGAAACAGGTTGAGCAGGTTAATCAGAAGTTTACTAAGCTCTTTAAGATCAGACCTAATTAGCTTTGACTCAAAGAAGAATTGTGAGGTTGCTCAGAAGAGAATAGATAACCTTGTGTTTTTTAATCAATTCTGATTGGCCTAGGAAAATAAAATTAGTGAATGACAATTTCATAGACAGATTTTATATATCGCTAGAGAGACGTTCCCAGTTCTGTTTGAAGGAACAGATATTACAATGGAACAGGTGGCGGAAATATAAACCTTCTAAAGCCCCTGGGTGTTTTCTCAGGAAGTGTCTAATGATTGTCACTGGATCGGTTGCAGGGCTTTCTTCGGAGTCTAACACGGTGCGTACACTTGCTGGGGTTATGCCAGCCATCTCCTTGGCAACTCGCTGTTCACAAGAGCCACAAATAGCAGCAGCCAACCACATCGCACACATTCCGGTTTTGCACTCGCATCGTCCCTCCTGCCCCACCCACCTGCCCAGTTGTAGACGGAGGCACAGATTCTGTGCTGGCGAAACTCCTGGAAGAGGAAAGACAGCCCATTTCACCCCCCTTCTCAGGTCCCAGTCCCTGGGGCAGCAGAACGGTAGGGTGAGTATTACTTGCAAGAAGAACTGTACGAAAAATCCTGCAATATTTTGGGAAGAGTATTTGAGATCGCTTCTGTGAAGACAAGGCAACGATGACTGTGCAATTCACATTTGAGAGAGAGACGAGGAATAAACGAAGGCCCATCAATTACACCGAATGAAGATAAAGTAGCAATTTATTCCTTTATATTAAGCCTTCAGGGAAAAAAAATGTACAGAAAAACTGCAATTCCTATTTGTTCATTATTACCTTTGGTTTTATATCGCATGTCACTATGTCACCTTGATTTTGTTTGTAACTAGCACCCGTAGCAAATTCAGATTTGGAATAACCTGCTTCAGCTATTTTGATCAAACTATACATTATGCAACTGCACCCAAAAAGCAGTAATAGAGCTGTTCTAGGTGACTGTTACCACAAAATAGTTCTATTTTCTGTGCATTTTATTTTGAAGCCAAGTTGAAAATAGCATTTTAAATTACAATAAAATTATGAGCTAAAGAAGAGTGGCATACATGTGTTTCCATCCTAAAATATATTATCAGGCTAAGAAGCTTAATGGTCATGCTTTAATTCAAACAGGGCAAGGATGCCTTTCAAATGCAAAAACAGAAGGAGGACTGAGCTCTGAACAAATGCATCTAAAACTTTCCAATGAACACAGTGCTGATGCCTACGACTATAAACATACATTTAGGATAAATGTTTCACAGGCAAAACTAAAATCCTCATTTACCGTATTTAATTAATCCATTTTACAGCCCATTCAGCCCAGAACAAAATGACATTGAAAGCAAGACTTGTGGTTAATGTGTGTGTTGCCATTTTCCACACTGGAAACAAGATCTGCTGCTATGTTCTGAATGTCAAGTATGGAAACAAAGTAGGAATCTTGAGATCACAGAGAAAACAGTCCAGAGTGCCAGTAAAGAGGAGCATTTTATAGCTACATACTGTACAGCAAGCATCCAAAATAGCTAGCGTGCATGGGATGGAAGAAAGGTGACTCAAGAAGTAACACCAAGAGGGTGGCGATTAGATTTCCCATTTTTTAAAAAATGCAGCCGCATGTTTCTGATTGATTTCCCTTCTCCACAGCAGTTACCTGCCCTGCTGGGCAAAGCATACATGCAGCACCTTGGAAGGAAAGAATTTGGCTCAGAAAGTAGCAGGATTAGAAAGGGTCAACCCCTCCCTCCCACAGCACCCCAAAAGCGGATCCTGTGCAAGTGAATTTGCCCCTAACAAGTAGCCACTGCAAGATCTCCCCACATGGTTCCCCACTCTGTGGCCTGGTTGTGCTCTCAGCCTTCATTATGGAATCATCCTGAACGAACAGCGGTTCAAAGTATGTGAGATACCAAGAGTACATGAGTTCCCCACCTCTTGTGCAACCTTTATTTGATGCTTTGGTACTGTGCTGCTGAACAATACGGTCCCATCACTTGCTTCAGTCTAGGCAGCCTAGTATTCCCACATGTGGTTGCTGTTCTTTAAAAAATGTCGAGAGTCGGACCCTTTTTCTTCTGTGCGCTTTTTGCATCAGCTACAAGCCTGAAGCCATTTATTTCTAGGTTATCACTCATGCAGAATTCAACTGGAGCTCACTATAACGACTTCAAAGTGCATCATTCAAAGAACGGGATCATAGCTGGAATCCAACTACTGCCTTACCCTTTGGGTAAAATGCTATGGGAGAAAAACCAGAATGCAGACTAAATCCATGAGGAAATGTTCAGACATGTTCTCCTTCACATGTACACTATTTCCATTCCCTCTTTAGACAGCCCACAATGCACAAATATCAAAACAAGTTAGGATAGGATATTTGTAAAATGTGTGCACAGGTGCACTTTTGTCAAAGAAACTCATTCGTTGGAAATGTCTTTGAAGTACAACTTCCAGCAGCTGTCCAAGTTTTTTGTTTGTTTCCCAGCTCATATCAGAACCAAAAAAAAAGCAAAGGAACAAGATTGTTCTTTCCACTAGAAATATTTTCGGCTGTATATCCTGGATGAATTGATACTTTTGCACTGGGCATCCCCAATGCTTGGGCCTGCCAAACCCCACCAGGACCAGTATTTTTAATTTCAAACTTGGCATCCATGGTCCAAGGGATGTATTCGCCCATATGCTGTTGCATCAACCTGGAATTCCACTGGCACAAGCCACACGGTCATAAAAAGTCTCAGCAACTTCCTTAACCTCTTTACCAAGGTCATGTACCACTGCATATCACAGACAGAAATCTATATACTTTGAAGAGGTAAAAACCAGGTTTTTTATTTCAGAGTGAGACAGAGTAGGGGCTAGAAGTGTTGAGAGATGCTTTGAAGCTCTTTCCACCATATGCTAGCACAATTTGGCCTTGGAACGGGTCCAGATTTGTCCTCTACTCAACCCACTGCATCCCACTGGGAACAACAAGAATAAAACCAGTGGAGAGGGAAAAAGATTGCACACTGACCTTGTACAGGCCAACTGTGTGCTTCATCACTGGTCCACCGCACCCTCAGGTAACTACCCATATACAGCTGGATGTGTACAAAGGGAACATCTTGGCAGCATCAAATCCCTTGCAAACTGTTTTGCTCTCTTTTACAAACAGGTGCAAAAGCTTGCCAGAAGCAGGAGCAGGGAGTCATAAATGTTTGTCAAATGTGTCAGCCCATTGCTTTCTTCTGCATAACACTAATCAATATTAATCACAGTAACTCCACATATTTTCCGCCACGCACAGTCTCCTGGGGCCATATTAGTCTGTCCCGACCAGAGTGAACGCAGGGCTTCAAGCTGCAGTTCTGAACACTTTGGGGGAAAGCTCTGGATCTATTTTCAGGCACATCAGCAGCAGCACTCTTGATGATGGGCATGTCTCCTATTTCACAGCGGGTGACAGAGCTGATAACTTCCCTTCATCTGCAGGAGGAGCTGCACGCAAGCCAAGACCCTTGCTCCTATTCTGCCAATATGCTAGAAAAAACGATGACGGAAGAAGGTAAACCAGGGTCGCAAGTCCCTGTAGGCTGCAAGGATCCAGGTAATGTCGACCTCCCACCCACCCTGGAATGAAGACAATTTTAGTGCTGGTTTGAACTGGAAGAAATTGATTGCCAATTCTTATTTGATTGGCATCAGAAACCTTTGAAAGCAAATAGAAAGAGTTGACTGGGTAGTTAAATGTCAATGTACCCATCACTGGTAAGATTCAGTCCTGCTTCTGGTGTGCAGGCTTAAACAACAGGCAAGCCCCGAGTTACAAACACCCACGTTACAAACAACCTGTACTTATAAACTGCCCTAAAGCTTATTAATTTTTAAAAAAAACTGCAAAAAGGGAGAGAGGGAGGCCTCCAAAGCATGCCTTCCTGCCCCACCCATCCAGAGATGGAGCTGTACTTGGCAATTCCTTGCTTCAAAGTGAAGGCACTGGAGTGTTTGGGTGGTGGAAGGAGCTAGAGGTATTCACAGGTTTTGCACTTTCACAGGGGCCCTGTGCCCCTAACCACCATCCCCGCCATGTGAAGGGCCGACTACATGTGATCTGACTTACATACAAGTTTGAAGATGACAAGAACAGAACTCATTCATAACCCAGGGACTACCTGTACTTTAGAAGATGTGTAACATTCAAAATGCTCTTGCTAAGTAAGAAAAATTGGGCAGAAAATAACAGAATGAAACTTAACAAGTGCAAAGTTCGCATTTAGGAAAGAGACATCAAATTACCTGGAATAAGATGGAGGAAGCTTGGCATGACCATACTAGATGGGAAAAAGATTTTGATGCTATATTCGATCATAAGTTGAATATAATGGTGATGTGGCTGCAACAGAGGCAAATGCAATTTTAGGTTGCATCAGTAGAAGTATCATTTCTAAATCACATGAACTAAAGTTCCAATCTACTCTGGACTGGTCAGACATCACTTTGAATACTGTGTCCAGTTTTAGATTCCATACTTTAAGAAGGATACAAATACACTGGAACAAGATCAAAGAGTGGCAACACAGAAGATCAGTGGGTTAGACACTAAGTCCTACAAGACAAGACCAAAGGAACTGGAAATGTTTGGCCTCGAGAAGACTTTTCAAGTACCTAAGGGATTCTCATATAGAAAAGGAATACAACCTCTTCTCCATTACCAAAAACTATAGGACACAACCCATTTTGGATGCAAACTTAACGAGGTGAGGGCTTCTTTGAGAGTATCAAAGATGCCAGGAGCAATGCTGTCAGGCGGCCAAGATGATCTCACTGGGCTGGTTTCCTAGCAAGGTCACCCCAGGCAGAATGGTCAAGGCTGAGACTCCAAACTAAGATGCATCCACCCTCTTTAGGCAAAAAGAGTCACTTTAGCAAAAAGAGAATGGATCTCAATAATGGCAAGGGGGTGGAGAAACATCTGAACGGCAGCTTCTGGGCAGCAGCGGTAGTTGAAGGAGACACTGATGGAGAATCCTTCACAGACAACCGCAGTGACCCTAGCTTTGGTTAGTACTGCACAGGGAGAGGATGTGGTAATCTGAATCTTCTTACCTCAAAAACCCTATGATGAAACAATCCAAAATGAAACAAGAGACAGTGTCAGAGAAGATGAGACTCACAGATTAGAAGGCACTTTATGAGTTACTGGGAAGGGTAAAGAACTTGCACAGAGTAGCACTCTCACTAATATAGCTCCTAGATCAAGAATGAAGGGAGGCCTTGTGGCCAACATGCACGACGGTGAAAAGAAAGCCCAGTGCTGTACAACACATACAACTGGGACATGGAATGTGAGAAGCATGAATCAAGGCAAACCGGAATTTGTGAAGCAAGAAACTGAGGGAATGAGAATCACAGTTCTTTGTATGAGCAAACTGAAGTGGCCTGGAATGGGACATTTCCAATCAGACAAGCAGAAAGTGTTTTACTCCAGAAACGACAAACTCAGAAGAAATGGAGTGGCTCTAATGCTAAGGCAGGATGTAGCACAGGCAGTGAGAGGGTATAATGCAAAATCTGACCAAATGATATGAATCAGAATTAGTGGAAAACCTATCAACGTAGCCATCATTTGAGTCTATGCTCCAACAGCAGATGCTGAAGATGAAGAAATCTAAAACTTGTATGCAGGTGTTGACCAGGAAATTGATAACACTCCAGACCAAGACATGCTACTAAACCTAGGTGACTGGAATGCTAAAGTATGAAACAAAGCAGAGTCAAGTGTTGAATAAAAAATTGACCCAGGGGTCAGAACTGAAGCAGGAGAATGACTTGTAGAATTTTGTAAAGCCAGCAACCTTTTCGTTGGTGTCGTTCCTAACACCTTGGGGGAGGCATTAGCACATGAAAGAGGGCCAGAGGCCCCCAGCAAGGATCAGGCTTTAGAGCAGGGAGATTTATGCTTAGTGTCCACGGCACAAACAGCCCCCCCCCCGCCACCTGACTCTCAAGTTTTTGAGGGAGTTCCCGGAAATCAGGAAGGGGAGTCGGTTGTCATGGAATGTGCCCAACTCAGGCGGAGACTTCGATGCTTGGACCAATTAGAACAGAGAAGGAGACGAAGAAGTTTGTCCAATCTCCGTGGAGAGAGATGTGTGAGGAGATTGAGGTCCACATGACAAATCTCAGAGAGGTCAGAAAGGAGGGGGCAACTGTGTTGCCTGGAGCTCTCTGCGGTAGCTCCTACACTATCTGTCGTAAACATACATCTTGTAGTCGTTTGGAATTAAGGTCTTTAGTTTTTATTGCCTGCGTCTGTGTGAGTAATTGGGGACGTGAGTTGTGACCCCTCGACAGCTGCAAACACATGCTTGAAGCATCCTCTCAGGTGACTGTAAACTTGGACTTCACCAGATGGCTAATACAGAAATCAAATAGATTGTGTAACTGGAAGTAGAAGGTGGAGGAACTGTATTCTTGCCACCAAAACACAGCAAGGAGCAGATTTTGGCAGGGACCATCAGCTCCTAATTTCAAAAAAATCAGAGTAAAGCTAAAAAAGATTGCCAAGAGAAATTCAGTGTTAAAATATAACTTAAGTAATATCCCTGAAGAATGGAAAGTGCATATAAAGAACAGATTTGCCTTGCTCAACCTAATTGACCATGAGCCAGAAGAACTGTGGACTGAAACCAGAGCCAGAAGACGAAAAGATTATAATGATGAGTGCAAAGACATAGGAGAGAAAAGCAAAAGAGGAAAAACAGGAGACTTCTTCCAGAAGATCCAAGAAATCAAAGGGAAATTCAAACCTAAATTAGGAATGCTAAAAGACAAACAAGGGAACATACTATCCAACCAGAAGAAAATAAAGAAAAGGTGGAAAAAATATGTAGAAAATCTAGAAAGAAATATATATTCAAGAAATGCTGGATTTCCAAGCTAGAGACTAGAGATCATATTGCAGATTTATGTTGGCTACTGGAGCACACCAAAGAATTTCAGAAAAAGATTAGTCTATGCTTTATAGATTACAGCAAAGCCTTTGACCATGTGGATCACGAGAACCTATGACTGGTTCTGAAAGAAATGGTGTGCCTTAGCACTTGATTGTCCTGATACATAACCTGTATCATGGACAGAATACAGAGAAGCAGAATGGTTTCCCATAAGCAAACGTGTCAGACAAAGGTGCATTTTGTCTCCCTATTGGTACACATGACATATCATAAAGAAAACTGGATTAGAATCAGAGAAAGGAGTGAGGAAGGAGTGCAAATTTGTAGAAGAAACATAACTAATTTAAGATAAGCAAATGATACCATACTACTGTCTGAAAGCAGCAATGACTTGAAAAAACTCCTGATAAAAGAGAGAGAAGAAAATGCCAAAGCAGGACTGCAGCTGCATATTAAGAAAACACGCTATGTCCACAGAAGAATTACAGAACATTGCTGTTAATAACAAAGAAATTTACATTGTGAAAGATTTCACATACCTTGGCTCAGTCATCAATTCAAAGGGAGCCTGTAGCCAAGAAATGCAAAAAAGACAACTTGAGACCACGGCCAAGATCATCCAAACTATTGTATTCCTATTCATAAGCTGGACAGTGAATAAAGCTGACAGGATAATCAATGTGTTTTCAACATGCTACTAGAGGAGACCTTTGTGAATACTCTGGACAGAGAGACAAACAAGTGCGTCCTAATTCAAAGTAAGTCAGAGCTTCCTCTAGAAGCAAAAATGACAAAACTGAGGCTATCATACTTTGGACACATCATGAGAAGGCAAGATTCAATGGAAAAGACAATCATGTTAGGGAAAGTCAAAGACAGAAGATGAAAGGGAAAACCAAATATGAGATGGGTTGACTCCATGAACAAAGCCACTGTTGTGAGCCAAGATTCCTTCATCGAACAATCACCAGCCACAAGCCATTTTCTTGGTCAAACATTCTTTATTGCTTTCAAGCACAATTTATCTAGAATGGATCTCTGCACATGTACAGAGCAGTTTGCTGAAACCCATCTAGTGATTACCTCTCTCCTTACAAACATGAGAACACTTACCCAAGCCCATCATCCCTCTTTCTCCCAACAGCCACATCCTTGAACTTGGAAATGCTGAATGGAGCTGCCACAGACAGGGCATTTTGGAAAGGCTTCATTCATGTTATTGTTGTTTAGTTGCAAAATCATGTCTGACTCTTTGTAACCCCATGGACAACATTCTTCCAGGTTCTCCTGTCCTCCACCATCCCCCAAAGTCCACCCAACCCCACACCCATTGCCCCCAACCAGCCACCTCATCCTGCTGCCCCTTTCTCCTTTTGCCTCCAATCCTTCCCATCTTCAGGCTCTTCTCCAATGAGTCCTTCCTTCTCATTAGATGGCCAAACAATTTAAGCTTAATTTTCTCTATCTGGCCTTCTAAAGAATAGTCAGAGTTGAATTCATAGGGTCATACTAAGTCAGAGACAACTTGATGGCACATAAAGCCAGGTTACTTACCTGTAACTGTCGTTCTTCGAGTGGTCATCTGTGCAGTCACACATAATGGGTACTGCGCCTGCGCAGTGCCTATTGCCGGCCAGAATACCCAAGCTGCAACAGTTTCTGGCGGGAACTCCACACCCCTCCCCCCGGTGCTATATAAGGCGGAGTGCCCGCCATTTTCCTCAGTCTCTGGAGACCGGCAGATCGCCCCCTAGCGGAGCGTGCCACTCATCAGAGAAGTCGATAAAAGAGACTACCATCCTGTCCCTCGACATTGAGCGGGGCTAGTGGGCGGGTTGTGTGACTGCACAGATGACCACTCAAAGAACGACAGTTACAGGTAAGTAACCTGACTTTCTTCTTCGTGGTCTCTGTGCATCACACATAATGGGTGATTAGTAAGTTTCACTCACCAGAGGTGGGTTGGTGTTATCAGTGCAGAATGGATGATAGGACAGCCCGTCCAAAGGAGCAATCCTGCCTGGCCTGGACATCCAACCTGTAGTGCCTGGTAAAGGTACAGGGGGTTGTCCATGTAGCCGCTTTACAGATGTCCAGCAGTGGAACGCCCAACGAGAAGGCTGAAGAGGCTGCCATGGTTCTGGTGGTGGCCTCTGGGCATCACAGGAAGATCAGTTTTGGCCAGTTTGTAGGCCAATTCAATAGCATTTCGATAGTCTTTGAGCAGAGAGAGGTGCGCCTTTATCAGGCTCAGAATATCTGACGAATAGTCATTTCGTTTTCCTGAAGCTTTCTGTACGTGACCAATAGAAAGCTAAGCATCAGCGCACATCAAGGGAATGAAGAGATTTCTCTATTGGGGTGGATGGGGATGGGAAGAATGCTGGAAATACTATGTCCTGGTTGACGTGAAACGGTGTGGCCACCAGATCAGTATGGAGTACCACTTTCTCTTTATGAAAATTGAGGTATGGTGGATCCACACGGAGGGCGGACAGTTCACTTGCCCTTCTCGCTGAAGTTACAGCGACCAAGAAGGCTACTTTCCAAGATAGCAGTCTTAACTCCATCGTTGTGAGAGGCTCAGAAGGAGCTTTGGTGAGCGCGTGAAGAACTACAGATAGGCTCCAAGTTGGTACTGATGGACGGATCGGAGGGTGGAGATTCTGCAGTCCCTTAAGGAAGCGCCGGATGAGTGCGTGGGGAAACACGGATAAGCCCAAGAGGGGACCGCAAAAGCGCGATATGGCTGAGATATAGACCTTGATCAACGTAGGTTTAAGTCCAGACTGATGCAGGGAGAGCAAGGAGAGGATATTATCGATGGAAGCTAATTCCAGAGTAAAATGATTCACTTCCGCAAATGTAGTGAAACGTTTCCATTTTGCCTCACAGGATCAGTGAGTGGATGGTCGAAGGGCAGATTGTAAGACAAAGTCGATTTCCTGCCTTGATGTAGCTTCGGAAGATATTTGGGTAGGTTCTTCCAGTACTGACTGACATTCTGGCATAGGGACCGAGGAATCCTGTTGACGTACGTCAGGGTCGGCAGAGGCAGCTAGTGCAGGAGCCACATGGTAAGGTTGAGAGTGTTGGAGTCGGGGTGAAGGACTGTCCCCTTCCCCTGTGTAATCAGGTGAGGGATCCATGGTAGACGAAAGAACATGTGTCTTGACAGCCTGAGAGCAGTGGAGAACCAAGGTTGGCAGGGCCACCATGGAGTAATGAGAATCAGGTGTGCTCGGTCCCGAGCAGCCTTCTCTAAAGTGCGAGTGATCAGCAGGATCGGTGGAAAGGCGTACAGGAATGAACCCGACTAACTCACCATTAAGGCATCTCCTAATGAGTTCAGACCTGTTCCCGCCCTGGAACAGTAGGTCACACATTTCGAGTTTGACACTGTCGCAAACAGATCTAGTGTTGGGATACCCCACTGGGTAAATAAGTCTCCGCACACTTGATCATCCAGTTCCCACTCGTGGGTAGACATTTTCCTGCTCAGGGTGTCTGCTTCTTGGTTGTGTATTCCCGCCAGATGGATTGCTGTTAGCGAGATCCCTCTGGGGATACACCAGTCCCAGATCTGTATGGATAGCTGAGCCAACAGCATCGATTTCGTGCCGCCCTGTTTGTTCAGGTAAAACATGGTAACTGTGTTGTCGGAGGCTACCTGTACCAATCGGTTTCGTAGTGCGGGTTCGAAAGATCGGAGTGTTTTGAAAACTGCCAGCAGCTCGAGAAAGTTGATGTGATTGAACCTCTCGTGTGCTTGCCAGGTGCCTTGTGTTCATAGGTTGGAACAGTGTGGTCCCCATCCCATGAGAGACGCATCAGTATGGCGCGAGAAGGAAGGCTGTCGCTGGTGAAATGGAACATTGACTGTGAGATTGTCTGGGTTCATCCACCAAGTCAGCGTCTGGCGAACTGAAGTAGGCGGAAGAAGAAGGCGTCTTGGGGAATCACGGAGGGGCTGGAAAGCCGCATTGAACCACAGTTGGAGTGGCCACATTTGTAGTCTGGCATTCGGAACTACAATTGTGGAAGCCATATGGCCCAACAGTTTTTGTATGAGTAGCGCCCAGACCCGTCTGCTTCTCTGGACCCAACGGGCTACTGAGCAGAGTCTGTCCATATGGGTCCATGGCAAATATGCCCGTGCTTGAACCGAACTGAGTTGCGCTCCTATAAACTCGATGGCCTGTGAAGGAGTGAGACAGGATTTTTCAGTGTTAATAAGGAGTCCCAAGTCCCTCAGAAGAGTGCATGTAGTGTTAACATCTGCAACAAGTCGGTCCCGAAAGGAAGAGATGATAAGCCAATCGTCCAAATATGGATAAATTTGAACTCCTCGCTGGCGAAGGTAAGCACATATCAGAGCCATACACTTCGTAAATACCCTAGGGGCTGTGGCAAGTCCGAAAGGGAGTACATTATATTCAAAAATGTCAGAACCGACTGTAAACCAGAGGAACCTCCTATAAAACGGGTGGATGCCAATATGAAAATAGGCATCCTTCAAGTCAATGGACGTGAACCAATCATCTCTCTCTAGCAGGGGAAGGATGTTTTGTAGAGTGGTCATACAGAATTTTTTAGTCGTAATAAAGGCATTGACGCCTCTTAGATCGAGTATGGGGAGTGAGCCACCATCTATCTTCGGTACCATGAAATATCTCGAGTAGAAACCGCAAAGTCCATCTGAGTAGGAAATTTGGTGGATTGCTCCCTTCTGAATTGAGATACTTCTTCTCTAAGGATTTCTGATGGGGCAGTGTATAACATTGGTCCTGAAGGAGGAACGATATCGAACTCGATTCTGTATCCAAATTCAACTATAGAAAGGACCCATTTGTCAGATGTGATGGTCTCCCAAAGAGGGAGTCGGCTTTGTAGCCAGCCTCCATAGGGAGGGGGGAGGCGTGTAGTAGGAGAGAGAAGATTGGTTCGCAGTGCCCGTCAACGTTGCCTCTTATCGGCAGGTTGGCGGCGGCGGCCCTGCTGATATTGGGCAGCCAGTTGCAAACGGTTCCACTGTTGCCACTGGGGAAACTGTTGACGTGGCTGGTATTGATGGTAAGGCTGATAGCTAGGGTATCAGGATTGTTGCCACTTACAGCGGTTCGAGCCGGGGATTTCCATCTTTCTGGCGGTGGCTCGAGCACTATAGATATGCTCGAGCTTGTGATCCATCCAATCGTGGAAAAGGCCAGATCTGTCAAACAGCATCCTTTCGATCCTTTTCTTGGACTCTTCCGGGAAGTTGCACGAGTGCAACCAAGCATGTCTTTGGAGAGCAACCGAGCCAACTAGAGCGCGGGAATCGCAGTCGACATGATGGCGGGCTGTGGTGAGCTGCTGAATCGCCAGCTGCATCACCTCTCGTATGAAGACATGGGCGAGGTCATGTTGTTGCTCTGGGATGGACAAGGTAATCGAGTCCAGCTGTTGCTTCAGAAAATACTGATACCTCGCCATCATCACCTCGTGATTAGAAATTCTTAAGTCCAATCCCATCGCTGCATAAATTCGCCTCGCCATGAGGTTGATTTTCCCCCCTTCTTTATCCCTGGGGGCCAAGTGCTCTTTATTATCTCATCCTTGGGATGATTCAACCATGATCGAATTGGGCTTCGGGTGCCATAGAAGGAAGGGAATGTCCTGTTGTTTGACTTTATACATGGACTCGTACCTCCACAACGTTGATTGAGGCTGGTCGGGGGAGGTCCATGTATCTTCCATAGCCTCCCATAAGGTTGTAATCAGTAGGATGGTAATTGTCGATGATTGCTCCTTATGGACAATATCATAGAAGTTGCCCTTATTTGTATTGGGCTGATGCTCAACCTCGATCTCCAAGGCTCGTCAGTCGGCCCATAAGCTCACCAAAGGTAGCATAGGACTTTTCGGGTGACCCAGGTCCCTGGGTGGAGATGACTGCTGCAGGAGATGTAGAGCAGTCATCCGAGTCCTCCAATACCGAATAATATGGGTAAGGTGGGCTGGAAGATGAATGCGCCGGAGAAGGAGGATGGCGGGAGGTCATTGAGGCCGAAGTAGATGGAGATTCCGCCCTGGATTGTTGGGATCGATGGCGTCATCCCTAGGCATGCAGTAACCGAATGGAGGTGGTCCCCAGTATTGAGACTGAGATGCCTCCGGTCCTTCATACGGCATTGGTATCCATGATCTAGTGAATTGTCCCGACAAGCGGAGCTGCTGGACGGGCTCGATTGCCGTAGTCCTCCTGGAAGCCTCCGGGGAGGATGGCATTGGAGTCAGTGAACGGGCCAGTTGATGGCACGGCAAGGACCCTGGGGGAGAATCACAAATCTCCCCGTCCGACATCGACCCGTGAATGATTGGTTCAGGTGGATGTAGCATAATCGGGTCCACAGGCTCAACCCTCTGTGGGGATCCCAGCGGCATGACTTGCATCATTTCCCTTGGTGTCGGTGCTGAAGCTGTCAGGACCGATGATGCTGTCGGGACCGACAAGGCGGTCGACTCCGAATCCCTTCGCGGTTCCAGAGCGGGCCTGCATTTCTTAGTAGCCTTGCCCGACTTATTCTTTTTGGCCTTCTTCAGGACCAATGGATCCCCGTGGTCAGAATGCTTCCGTTTTTTCTTTTGTTTGCACAAGGAGTGGGAGAAGCGAGCGATCTCCTCAGAAGCAGCTCCCCCGGATGGTCGAGGGGAGGTTACCATAGAAGGCCCGGCCGACATAGGCTGAGCGGCAAGCTTGTCAGAAGCTAGCAAGGCCTGATCCCAAAGGATCTTCCTCAGCCTATTCTCTCGATTTTTCCTGGCCTGTTTGGTAAAGGCCAGGCAATGCCTGCACTTATCCGTGCGATGCCCTTCTCCTAGACAAAGGAGGCAGAGCTCATGTGGGTCTGCTGGGGACATTTTAGCCCCACATTTTGAACACTTTCGAAACGCTGCACGCTGAGCCATTGCCGAAGGGAATAGCAAAGGTAAGGAGAAGAAAGAGAAGAAAATACTAACTATATGTTTTTTTCATACATACATACATACATACATACATACATACATATATATAGAACAGTAAGAAGGAAAGAAGTAATTGGGAAACAAGAAGAAATAACCTGGATTCAACTAGGGAAAAACAATTAAGAATGACCAGATACGAGAAGACAAGGTAATGGCTCGAGGCAATGCGATCGGCGGTCGAAGGAAGACTGAGGAAAATGGCGAGTGCTCCACCTTATATAGCACCAGGGGGAAGGGGTGCGGAGTTCCCGTCAAAAACCATTGCAGCTTGGGTATTCTGGCCGGCAACAGGCACTGCGCAGGCGCAGTACCCATTATGTGTGATGCACAGAGACCATGAAGAAGAACACACACAAAGGACACAAGATAGTGGGGTTATGTCACAGGATACGCAACATTATGTTATGGTTGACCATCAGGAAAAAAATTCTAGTGGTCAGAGAGGTCTGACAATGGAAGCAACAGCCTAGGGAGGTGGTGGGCTCTCTGTCATTGGAGGTACTCAAGCAAAGAGTGGACAGCCATCTAGCAGAGACACTTTAAACAGAATTCCTAAACTGCGTGCACTTGTACTTGTTAGTCTAAATGGCCCCTTTCAACTCTATGATTCTACGGCAAAGCCTCTAGAGGCCAGGCTCCAACACCAGATTTGTGGCAAGAAGACAATACTCTAACTCTTGGCTGGGGTCTGAGCTGACTGTTCAGTTCCCACTGAGGTCCAAGGCACCTCTCCCGGCCTTGTTATGGCTGAGGGGGTTGAGGAAGCTCTCCCCTACATCCTTTCTACTCCCTTCAGCTGCTTTTCCCTTGCCCCCTGGCCAGTCGCTGCAGCTGTTGTGTTTTAGAAGGACTGATGCTGAACTGGGGCATCAAAGCCCCAGCTTCAGCGGTCCTGTGTCATTTCTAGCCTGTCTATATTTACATTAGTCACTTGTAGTCCGACTGCTAACAACGTATTTGAACTACGTATGTTTTTCTCAAAGCCTTCTTTAAAGGTATAGAGAAACTCCCAGCAGTGTGAAATGTGCCTTCGGGGTTATCTGGGGTGCTTCCTAATCCTAGTTGTCATGCATTTCAAATGGCTTAGGAGAATGAAGTCAAAGAACAGCTGTACGCCGCTTGGATGAGAACAGCCGAACTGAAAATATCTGGAACAACTGTACCAAAGCATTCCCATTCAGATTTCCTCTGTGTCATGTCACGGAGCAGTCTAGAAAGACTGCAGATGAAACGTGTATTTTATCCCATACATTCCCTTCAGTGCCTTCATGAATACTTATTCACACATAACAAGACGGGAAGTGTGACTTCATCCATAGACAATGTACGTGCCATTTCTCCCTTCAGAAAGGCAGCCTGATCGTTTGTAAGTGGTGACGGCCAAGTTTAAAAGGTTTTTTTTTAAGCAAATAAACAAAAGAAATGAAAACAAAACAAACTGCTGCAGCTAACAGAGCCTGACTTCTTCTCTAATGACTGGTTCCATGCAATGAAAACAACAACAATTTAGACTAGGGAAGCCCTTTATAAAAAGAAAAATTTACTCCTTTTTCTGGAGTCGTGCCACCGAGATAATTGGAAAGTTGTTGTCTGCTATGCCAAGGAGAAGAGGCAACATGGTTCTTGCACTTATCTGCCAGAGCTGCTAAAAAGGAATGCATTAAACTGGAAGAAAAGAACAAGAAGAGAACAGAGATGTTTCAATTATTTAACAGCTGTGTTGTGCATGCACAGCTGTTGTGCGTGTGTGTGTGTGCTCGTGCACATCACCGAACCTGAAAAGTTCAGGGGAACATGAAACAGCGTGGCGGCAGGTTCATCACAATGGGCAGATGGAGGTTCAGATCTCTTCTTAGCCATAAATCTCATTGGATGATCTTAAGCCGTGACTATATATCAGTCAAAAGATCTGTTGTGAAGACAGCACGGAGAAAGAAGACAGCACCCTGCATGCTGCCCAGAGCTCCTTAGAGAAGGACCAGACATGAGCGACAAAACAGTCACTGTGCAACATTTCTACCCAAGTCTTCCTTCAAAGGACAGTGTACACTGTGAATCACAGCAGAGGTGGTCCTCCAGATGTTATTGAACTACAACTCCCATCTCTCCCAACTCCCATTCCCTGCTCTCTGGGAATTGGAGCCTAGCAGAGGCTCCTCAAGATAAGAGCTTGTCTCTGCCAGAGAGAAGAAACATCATCATTTTTTCATTCAAATATGCAGTTGATCAGTCACATCTTCCCAGCGCAAAGGAATCTAAGAGAATTCAAGTTCCTCTGCTCAATGACCCAATTTCTGACATCACTGTCATCTTAACAGGCTCTGGAGTGGTCTGATTACAGGAGGTTTTGAGTGTTTAGGTAAAATTTCCACACCTGCTGATCATTACTGTGCAGGAATAGGAAGGAGAAGCCATTCTTGCTGTTCTACTTTTCCGCTTCTCATCATGACAGAACATGGACTGGATATTTTACTTGGTGCTTGTATAGAGTCCCCCGTACTTGTAATGTTGGCTTGCATCTTGGGATTGTTAGCCACTTTGAGAGCCCTGTCTGGCTATTGAGCAGCATATAAATTTGAAAATAAATAGTACCAGCAAACAGCCATGTCTTTTAACCCTCTAGTTTGGTGCCAACTTAGTCTCTAGACTCCAGAGATTTTTTTACTCTAGCTTCACTTTTGTTGAAAGGTGCACGGCCCCTTCCAGGATTTTCCTCTGAAGAAGCAAGCTTTTATAAGATGAGGCTGCTTTTAAAGAAAGGTTCTTCTCCCTGGCTGGAATGGATATTTTTGTCTTCAAGTTAGCGACTTGGGTGTATCTGCTGGCTAGTTGGAGCATTAAACAAAGCAAGACAAAGCCTTTGGCTAGTGCAATAAACTTTTTTTGAAATCGAAATTTACTTGTGCTGAAAAGTCTTTGCCGCTACTATTTGTAAAAAGGGAGATAAGGACAGGGGAGAAGAGGGTATCTGATTTCAGGGAAAACCCTCTGTCAGAAAGATTCAAGATGGGTGGCAAGATGGCAAGAACATGGGGTGGGGGGGAAGCCGGCTAATCCAGGGAACTGGATGCAACAGAGATCAACAGAGCCCCTGGACCTTTATTTTGACAAGTTCTCGTGGCCACCAGAGAGATGGAACAAACGGCCACCCAAAGATTTAGCTCTCCAAATGAACAGTTTGGGGCTCCAGCTAAAGCAGGTCACCCCTAACGTTGCTTTGATACCGCCCCTCTTAAGCATCCCAGAAATGTATTTTCTGGTCACTTCTGGCAGGACAGTATATTTAGTTTCTTTACGTAGTTATTTGTTATGCCTGTTTGTGTGGTTTCTACCCTGCCTTTCCACTATGGCTCTGCCTGTCAATGAAAGGACATCAAAGATGTTCTAATTATGTTGCATTTTATCTTATGTTATATGACCTCTTTATCCACCCAATATTTTAAGGTTTAAATCGTTTTAATTTGGTTTTATCAATAGTCTCAGTCACATTTTGTTTTGTTATTGTATTTTGATTGTTTGTGTACTTATCACTATTTATATTGTAAGCTATCCTGGGACAATTGGATTTTGTAGGACAGGATAAAAATATTGTAAATAAATAAAATATTGTTAGCCATTTTAAGCAATGGTTCCAGTTCCTAACTGTTTGCCTCTGAGCTAACAACCAGGGGCTTCTTACAATCTGAAAACTGTACAATTAGAGCATTTGAAATAATTTGCTTGATTTTATGCAGGCCGCCTACCGATCTGGTCCCCTGTAGCAAATGAGAGGGAGGTTTATTGCTTGTGTCTCTTTTAAGAGGTCTTCGCCGGATCAACACAGGGACTTCACCATCCCCCAAAGTACCTCAGGCGTGTTGTGTCTGTTTGCAGTTTCTGAAGACATTTGCCACCTTTGAGCAAGGCTGTGACCCACATTCTGTGACGAATTTCCAAGAAGAAGCGAAACAAAGCACTGAGCCTTCTGCCAAACCGCACAAAGGGATTTTTATTTCATCTCCAATTCCTGAGACCGCAGAAAGACAAGCCTTTCTGTCCTCTCATGCTCTTCTGTCGGTAAGTCAATGGTTAAGATGTCACCCATATAGAAATGACTCCTGTCACATTTTCCTTTGCACAGTCTCAGAAGTATTAATGTTCCCAAAGAGAAGGCTCTGAAAACAGACCCCCCCCCACAAAGGATGTGAGTCAGTTTAGCACTCTGGTCTGTTAAAGGGTTTTGGCAGAAACTGCTTGAGGCAGTCACCTTGGATTCTACGCTAACTCCTGTCACTTTTAGCAGAAGAGTCTCTAACTTGGGACAAATGTATTTTTATCTGAGGACAACTCCATCAAGCCGGTCATGGTATGCACAGATATATATTTCCTCCTGGGGAATGGATGCGCTGACATGCAACAGGGACTGGCTCCGTAATTTGCTTCATCATGGCATGCTTCTTCATCCGTTCCGTGTCTTTCCTGCTTCCTGGAACAAGAGTGGCAGAGCCCAGGGCTGGGATGCAGGTGGCAGGAGACAAAGCAAAGGCCCCGGGGCAGTAGATCACAAGGTGTGACAGAGTGTGAGGTCCAGAAGCAAGGTTCAAGTTGTACTCCCTGAACAAACAGGTCAGGGTCAAGAGACAGAAATATGTTATCAGAGCAGAACGAGGACGTGGTCATCAAAGCCACGTGGGTCAAGAACAGAAGACAAACAGAGGTTCAGGTAGTTTGAGGTAGGATAACTGGGCAGCATACACGGCAAGGTAAGCTCCCCGGTGAGGGTCAGGCAAGATGCAGGTGCTGAAGCACAGCTGGCAGGCAATCCTGCATTGGGTTTCTGCTTCTGGCCATCAGGTGAAGCCCAAGAGTAGCCCTCATCCTGACAAAGAAAAATGAATTTCTGCTCTTCATTTTTTAAAAGTTTATAAGGCGCCTCTTCAGTGGGCTGGTGTTCCCAAGCACACCTTCCATTTCCCCACCATTTCCACTGATCTCATTCTAGCAACAGGTCTGTCACTGAGGGCCTGAATTCAGTGGAAGAGCACCTGCTTTGCATTCAGACAGTCCCAGGTTCATCCCCTGGCTTCACCAGGTAGGACTGGAGAAACACCAGTCAGTAAAACAGCCGACAGCTGCTGCCAGCCAGTGCTGACAAGAGCAGGTGAGTCACACAGTTTCCCGTGTTCATTTCAGATCTACAATCAACCCAGACTAGATTGCTTTGTCTTCTTCTGGCTTGTCAAGCACTTAATACTTTCTGTTGCTCTTGGACTATGGAGAAAATCTGCTTTATTCGGGTTGGAAAAATGTTGACATTATTTTATACGTTTTCTCTAAGACCACTTCAACATGTATTTAACCACCCAATAGCCAAAGCTCTCTGGGTGGTTACCAAAATTAAAAACACACAAGACAATAAAACCACAGCAGTTGCAACTGAATCAGCACAGAGGTAAAGCAGTGGCACATGATAAAATAGTTTAAAAACGAGAGTTTAAAAATGAGCCGTTAAAATACTGGGAGAATAAAAAGAGTTTCACCTGGCACCAAAAGGAATCATGAGAAGGCACCAGGTACACCTCTTTGGGGAGCTCATTCCATAGCTAGGTACCACAACCAAGAAGTCACCCTCCTTACTCCCTTTGGAGTGGGTTCCCAGAGAAGGGCCCCTTAAAAAGATCTTGGGGTCTGTGTAGGTACATATGGGGCAAGGTGTCCCTTCATGTAATGTTAATACTAGCACTTAGAATCAGGCCTGGACTTCAGCCACAGGCAACGTATTTGGAAACGTACAGGCGCAATATGTTCTCGTAAGCCAGTCCCCATTTACAATCTCGCTGCTCTGTTTTGGATCAGTTGAAGTCTCCAGACCATTTTCAAGGGCAGTCTCCAAACAAGAGGTGACCAGAGCTTAGCTAGGCTCTGTCTGTCCAGAGAGGGTTTTAGTTAGTATATCAGTTTAAGTAGATACAAGGTGCCCCATGGCACTGAATCTACCTGTGCCTCAAGTGACAGTTCTGGATCCAGGAGCATCCCCCAAACTATGAACCTCATCCTTTAGGGGGAGTGCAACCCCATCCAGAACAGGCTGGATGAAATCCAGCTGGACAGATGACCCCCACCCCCGCAACAGCACCGCCGTCTTATCTGGATTGAGTCTCGGTTTGTTGGCCCTCATCCAGTCCATTACCATGCTCAGACACTGATTCAGAACGGACATCTGCTCCTGAATTAATTTTGTCACCAAAGCACTCTCCCACAAGTCATTAGCTTTATCTTCCATGCAAGTTCAGTGTATCTTCTAACAATGCATCGTAAGAAAAATCATCTTTCCTCTTCTCTGGTCACTTCTAGCTCCATCTGTGTATGCATACTGATAATGCAGTGCTCTGAAGTTGAACATTTCCTTACCCGGGCTTCCTTAGCTGCGACACAATCTCCAACATGGCAGCTTTTTCCATATCTTGCATGTGCAAACTGAAAAACTGTAGCTGTTCACTGCACTGTGTATCTATCCAGTTGCTTTTTTCTGGTCTCCATTTTGTGCTGTTTTTGCAGTTACCCAAGAAGTGAGAATTTGCCCTTTTCAGAATGGCTGTTGTAATGGGTATTCGGTGCAGAGGCTCTCTCATGATTCCGCTAAATATCAGTTCCTTCCAATTGCCTTGCTGTCTCTACCGCCTTGAAAATGGTTCTCTGTCAACTACACACTCTCAGTTCTTTTTATCTAGAATCCCAAGAATTTCTCTCTCATTCACACTCTCTCATTCTCTGATGTTTCTTCCTTAGGATTGACACACACGGCTGAAATAAGTTACTTACAGATGATTCAACAGTTTCTCCATGCTCTGAGCTTCTTTTGTAAAAGCAGGGACGTTCATAAACCACATTATCTTTTGGAAGGAAATGCAGGTCAAATTTGGCAGGGCAGCTTCATAGCAATCTTGACAGTCTTCTCCATCTAAACCTCCTAGTAATGTTCCTTGTACCTTTGCCTGTCGTATAAAGGCATAGATTTTCTTGCATAATTCTTTCCTCTTCTTGCGGTCAGGAAAAGCCAGCAAGGAATTTTCCCTTTCCATCTGGGCCATGCTACAAGATTATTAAAGGTGAATCGTTGCACTTAGCTTACTCGTTGTGCTAGAAATTTAACTGCTGACACCATGACATGCACAGCCTCTAGAAAACTAGCCCTGATGAGCACACTTCAGTCGAAAAGGAACTGTTGAGCAAAAGGGAACTCCCAGATCAATCCAAATGGCAAAAATTACCAAAGGAACCACCTCGAAGCTAAACGATATTATGAGGCTAAACGGTACGTGGGGCTACCCTTGAAGACGGTCCGGATACTTCAATTGGTTCAGAATAGAGCTGCCAGGCTGCTGACGGGGACTGGACGTTATGTTCACATGACTCCAGTTCTCCGTCAGCTTCACTGGCTTCCCATTGAAGTCCGGGCCCAATTCAAGGTGTTGGTAATGACCTATAAAGCCCTAAACGGCTTGGGTCCTGGTTACCTGAAGGAGCACTTACATCCATATTTGCCCAGTCGCCCCCTGAGATCGGCGGGAGAGGCCCTTCTCCGGGAGCCCTCCGTGAGAGAAATTAGGAGGGTGGCTACTCAGAGAAGGGCTTTCTCAGCGGTGGCGCCCAAGTTATGGAATGCGCTCCCCAGAGAGGTCCGCCTGGCGCCGTCGTTATTTGTTTTTCGGCGCCAGGCTAAGACCTTTTTATTTAAGCAACATTTTAAATGCTAAATACAATTGAATTTTATCTGGCCAGGGCGGCTTATTTTATCATGTGTGTTTTAATTAAGATTATTTTATATGGATATTTTAACTTATTGTTTTATCTATGTTGTAAGCCGCCCCGAGGCTTCGGCGAATGGGGCGGCATAAAAATGTTTTACTAAATAAATAAAATAAATAAAATAATTTTCCACCCATTGGGATTGCTACAACTTTATCCTCACAACCAGCAAAAGGAACTAAGCCAGTCTCAGTGACAATGCGAAGCTCATACCGCTAATTTCACAACCGTTCAGGCTGTGCCCCCGGGTCCATGTCTGACACTGCACTCACGCAGTGCAGAAATGCAGCTCACTTCCTACTGCGTCCCTTCCACACCCACACTCCCCCCACATCGCCCTCCTCTCTCACTTCTTCAGGACAACTGTACAGGCCACGCTTTACAGAAGTGGTGCTAACAAAACCGATATACATTCTAGGGTCCGTGTTTCCACAAAGTAGCTGTTTAAAACCAGCGTTGTTGCTTCTTATGCCATTCTAGCTAACACTGGCTGTGCTGGAATTTAGCGATGGAAAAAGAAAGATTTCCCGTATTCCATACTATTAGCATCTGTAAAATAATTATGGCAGAAATGAAAATAGTATTTACATTTACCATAAGAATGATTGAGTGTATTCATGTTGCGCTTTCAGCCATTGAGTCTGACTGTCAAAATGGCCCTGTGACTCAGTGTAAACTGCAGAGGGAGTAAGGTCAGGTGGAGAGAACAGAGGATCACAAACCGAAAAACAAATGGAGAAGAAATGGCTTATTTAGAATAGCCCCTGCAGACATAATCTTAAGAAAAGTACCTTGAAATTTTAGATGAGATTTATAGCACAACCAACCCTGAGACTTGCTCATTATCAAGTCTTTAGCCTGGGCCACGCCCCAAGCATTCTGTTTCAAATCAACTTATGGTACTGCAACTGAAGGCATTTTAATAATGCAAACTAGGAGCAATTTTGTACCAGCATAAAACTAAGAACTTATGAAGAAAATGGGGAATGCATAAGAAAGAAAAGCAAACCTGTAGAATTCCTTCAGACTTTAAGGAAAGGATGATTAAGGCTAATATGATCATGTGAGGTTGTTGACCGTTCATCCAAGTATCATTAGCTATCACGTATTCTCACCCTAAAGCATATTTGAAAGTTGTCCAGCAAAACAATTTGCCATCTCCACACCTTAAGACCCGAACCAGAATAGCCAAGTGACTGAACTTGTCGGGGCTGGTTCACACTATGTATGACACAGTACGATGTGTGGTAAATCTGCATGTACCCTGTGACTGGCACAGCTATCACACCCCTTTGTCATAGGAAGGGCTGTGGAGTCAAGTATATGCACAGATGTACGCAATACATTTTGCATGAAACTGGTAATTAAACTCGGGACCAAACTGTAGCAAAAGCGTTCTCTTCCACTTGTGCCTTGATGCCATGCAAGTCTGTTCAAGCAACGGGGTCTCGGGAAGACCATCTCTGGCTACACACACAATAAACAAACTTGAGAGACGGCAATTTATCAAAACGTAGAAAGCTGATATAGCAGACTCATAAAGGAAAAAGAACAGTCCCCTTCTTGCATGCTTTGTTCTAAAAGGACCTTGAAATTTTGGGGGCAGAGGAGAAAGAGCAGGAGGAACAGCCCTGCTTTCACTTTCTTTTCCCATGTGGCAATAGAAGAAAAATTAGAGAGGGGAAGGAGGCCCACGGTTCCCAACTTGCCTTAGCCAACATAGCTGGAAGAACTGGAGAAAGCTCAGATGAATAATCTTTTTGCCCTTTGAGGTGCGAGGCAGTGAGTTTAATTCATGGCGACACATTTTTAGCTTGCCAAATTGTGCAGCGGGACAGCTCCGCATTACAAAGTGTGGTGTTATATTTGTGCCTGTATGACCTGCACAACAGTTAAGCCAGAGTCTCATCATCTACCCACCTCTCCTCTGAAGTGGAGTTTCCCAAAGCAGAGTCTAGGAGGGCTATGGAGAATTGTTATTGGGGTGCTTGATGAAATAATCAGATGGCTGCCTAGCGAATGATTTTGAGTGTGTGCCACTTGGCTGGTAACCTATCAACAGAAAGGATGTTGCACAGCTGGCATCTCTACCAACCCAAAATGATGAACAAGAACTGGTCTCAGATTTAGTCTCAGTCAGGTAAACCAAGCTGAGGTTGAGTTGGGTGGAAGGAATGCCCTTAGCCACTGTGTGCATAAGAGTACAGTCTATGAGGAGCATTTTGAACCATTGTAATTTGAATTAATGGGGACTGCATAAAGTCAGGTTATTGCAGTAAATACAACAGATAAAATCATTCATTGTGACTGAAAATTTGACTGAAGGCTCTTTTAGATCTGTCCATTAAAGAATCATTCAATACTATACAACTGAGAAAGTTAACGCAATTTGGTAGAACGCGCTCCCTGGAAAGGTGCGCCTGGCACTGAGTCTATATTCTTTTTATAAAACCTTTTTATTTGATGGCTATTTTAAAAAATAATTTTATCGTTAACAGTCACTTTTTTGTTTTTATATAATTTTACTGTTTTATTGTTTTAATTCTACGTTGTAAGGCATCCCAAGATGCTGAGGCGTGTGGTGACGGCATATAAAAGTTTTAAATAAATAAAAATAGAATAAATAAGTGTATTTAATTATTCTCTCCTGCTACTCTTTTAGTGGAATCTACACAGGATTTAACAAATGATAGCAATGATTTTATGTGATGCCCAAATGTAGGGAAATCAAGGTGAGTGTTGAGGGAGGCTTGCTAAATCAGAAGTTGTAAAAACAGTTCTCTTCTTTATGGATATACTACTAATTTTCTGTTAATATTCATACTATTAATAAATACAGCATTCTCAAGTTACTGTGACTTCTGAAATATGTGTAAGGCTATCAGTGAGGGAAAGCAACATGAAGTCTTTTCTATACATGTAACTCAGGATGCATCTGATAGCACTGAACTGACGTTAATTCCACAGTAAATGTGTTCCCCATTAAGGTAATACCAGACTGTTGTTTTGCCTCCAAAGTAACATGGCCGCCCCTCCAAAATAGGAGAAAGATTCTGTAGAGGAAAAATTACTTTTTTATACACCTAGGAAATGATTATTCCAAAGCCCAGCACACAGTGCTGAGAAAATGTTGCATCTTGCCCCTTTTAACTGATTTTCATGCATTTAAGAATATTCATTTGAAACACCAGCAAATTCTGGAGGGAAGTATCTGCTTAAATATTTTATGAAGCCCCACTGTGAGCTGAGGTTGGAGCTGGGCTATTAGCATGAACAACCTCTGCATTTACTAAGCACAGCTGATTTTAAATTGCATCATACTAAGTAAATTCTCCTTTCCTCTCCATGCACAACCAACAAATTTTACTCTGTAGTTCACATTTCCTACAACAGAAAACAACTGAATATAACCAGTTTACTGAATGCAGATCATGAAAACAGCTATGGAGTTCATTTTCATTACCTGCATGCATGTTTTTTCATGCTTAAAAACAAACCAAAATTTGCTTGTAACTCGTTCCTGAAATCTCAGAAGTCTGCCTATATAATCCCAGTTTAGGATATTGTTTTATGCCATATATAATAATGGAATAGATCTTTTCTGTACCTAATATTTCACTAAATAAACCATTAAAAGGATGCTTACATGATGCTTTTCTAGAGTCCCAACCAGACTAGCATCTGATCTGCAATTTGACAGTTTGCAAGAGTTGCAAATTCATCAAGCTCCAGGTTAAGTAAAACCAAGTCCTGTGAAAAACCACAAACCCAATAACTTTGAAGACTTTTTAGCCAGGAAAAAAGTCTTACAACTCCTAGAATTCTGAATAGTAATTTAGTAAGTTGAGGTTGACTCAGTAAAAGTGGCCTTCAGGACCATAAGGAAGACAAGGCGGGATTCCTTGTAAGGTGTCTGAAGAGAAATAAACCAATAAAGGGTAGTGGAGGGGGAGAGAAGATCTTGGAATGGAGAGGGTGGTGGAACTGGGGAAGAGAAATAGCTGATGAATTCATCAGACAATGCGTGCCTTCTCTGACGTTGGAGGACTATTCAGTGTAAATATCAAGTACTTGGCAAATAATGAGAACAGATACATTGAACCACTTTAATGAGCTTGATGAGCAATCAGATGTTTCAGCTGCATAAAATGTGCTGCTGAATAGCTGTGTGAACAGAAGCAAAATTTCTACGTTCAGGAAATAACTACAGTACTTCCCTCAAGACCCGTGAGGTCTCTCTCGGGGTTGATAAATTTCGAAGACAGCTGGCTCCATGCAACATGTGTGTGGTGGGCCGTCCCAGACGCTCCATCACAACTGTTTAACACCCCACACACAATGGGTTTGAACAGTCGATTCAAACTGTTCGCCCCCACAGCCGCCCCTCATCAAGTTTACGAACGATCGGCTTCATTACTTGATGTTTTGTGTGTGCGAGTGGCACCCAAGTGTGCCCTCCACACTTAGCAGCAGCAGCTCTCCAAAGTCTCTGGCAAAGGTCTTTTCAAGCCCTGGTATCTACAATCTTTTTAATAAGAAATGCTTAGAAATGAACCCAAGATCTTCAACATGCAAAACATGCCCCACCATTAGGAGTGGCCACTTGTGCATTGCCAATGAAGTAAAGGGGGAGACACCAAGCAGAAGGTCCTTCTTGGTAACGGCACCCCAACTGGGGAACTCACTTCCATCTGAGATCCACCTTGAATCATCTCTGTATTCCTCCAAATGGCGATTAAGAACATTTCTCTTTGGCAACTATTTTGGCCAATGAGCCGTCTGGTTTAATGGTTTTGATGGTCTCATGTTACTATTTTGCTGCAGCCATATTGTGATTTTAGCACCAGATATTTTAATCTTAATTATGTATAATTTTGCCTTACTTTTTAGATAGGTTATTTTAAATAGCTTAAGATATGGATCATTCAGTTTTATGTCCCGCTCTCATCTCATCTTTTTATTGTAGCTTATTTTATTTTATCTTATTGCTATTCTGTTTTTATTGATTGATTGATTTTATTTTTATTGTTGGCTTTTGTATCATGAATTGTCTAAATGCATTATGAATTGTGTTGTTTCAGTTGTTTTATAATATGCTGTCAACCTCCCAGAAAGCCTTATAGCTAATAGGGTGGCATACAAGTTAGTTAAATAAATAAATGGGCCTTTGATTTGCATATGCTAATTCACAGGCATATATGGAGCTCTGGAAATAATTACTAGAATTAAAATAGAAAGTGAAGACTATGGTGGGCTTTGTGTCTGCCTACTCAATTTGTTGAGCAGAGGCTAACTGTGCATGGCCCCCAACTCTCCCTTTCTATGGTGCCTCATCTTTAGTCCAGATTTGGCCCAGTCCAGATTAGGCCCTTCCAAGAGAGGACTTCCTCTGTAAAGCAAGAAGCATGGCTCTGCTTATTGACCACTGAGCTGCAGCCACTCCCTAGGAATAACCTCTTAGGGTTAATTTTGTGCCTACCTTTCACAAAACAATGAGAAGGGAGGACCCATGGAAGGAACATCAAGCAGCACTGCTTACTCGGCAGCCTACACGCAAGTCTTCCCTGAACAGGAACCAGGTACATTCCTTCCTTGAAGACGAGTAACACAACAGAAAAATACCCCTGTACGTGATCTCTGGAACACAGGGACAAAAGGGTAGGCTTACGGAAGGGGAGGTAAGGCTATTGTGAAAGATGACTAACCAGGATTGTTCCCCCTCTCGTATGTTCAAGAAAGCCCTGTTCATCCCTCCATGAGGATAGGAAGCCCAGACACAAAGATCAAGATCTGACACAGAGTTTGTTTGGTTAAGTAACATACAGGCAAAATGAACACCACTGGGAGGAGACCTAAGAACCTTCCCCCCAGAAGAGGGAAAAAACAGCTAGCCAAGGGGCAGGACACCTCTGGATGAGCCCAGCAGCAACCAGTACACGTATCTGAAGGATTATCACATCTCTTGATGGCCCTGGCTGATACACCCATTTAATTCCCTCAAACGTGGGCATGAGCTACCTATACTTGCCTAAGAACCACAGCTTTTCCATCTTCACACTGATGTACCAATACTTACATTTTCAGCCTTGTTCTTTCATCTTCAGTCGAACTTCAAGCATACAAAACATGTACAGAGGAAAGTGAAAGAGTTACAAGTTGGCACATAACCCAGTACCATGTACAAATTCAGCTACAGGCACAGAGAGTTCAAATACAGAGAGTGCATCATTAGGATGGATCCAGGAAGACGACGACACCACGTACACACATTTGCCTGGCTGGAAGGCAATGAGCAGAACTAAAGTGCATGAGCAATTTCTAATGGACTGCCAATATGTATAAAAGTTAAGAATGAGCCAAGTCCTTTTTTCCATGAATAATGCATTCCTTTGTCTCTCGCAATGAGAAAACAACAGTGTGTCTGGTCAACTGTCATTCTGATGTGAAAATAAAATAAAGGGCAATTTTAAAAATTATCACTGTAGCCATTGTTTCTCTTTATGTCTAGATCTCAGATAGGTTGAAAGCAAGCATGCAACCTGAAAGTTTTACTAATTTTCTGATTTTTTCTTGACAAAAATCAGGATAATAAAAGACTGCCACCACAGAGAGTGAATGAATGGTACATCTTGATTTCAACGTTTTTTCTTCAGTTCTTTTATCCTGCATTATAGGAAAAAGTCTGAATGATCTTTTTTCCATAGATTGACAGGGAGAAAACTCCTCTGCTGGTTTTGTGATGCTTGTCAGCTTGAAAATATTGAAAATATGGAACAAGGTGGTTCACAATAACAAATCAAAGGGGTCACAGCAGAATATGCCCGTGTTGGAGGCTACAGGAAAGGGACTCCATAAATTGGTACAGTGAAAGAAAGAATATGACCCACTCTGTTTCTAAATATTTTATGCTAGTTTCACAAGGAGGATGCCGATGGTGTGGGATAACAAACAACTTTCACCTTTCCTAATGTCCCTCCTGCCACCTTCAGCAGATAACAGTAGCGGGGAGCAGCCTGAAGCATCCCACCTGTGACATTCAGCTGGGAAGCCACACTAGAAGTCTTGGAAAGAACATTTGAGGAGGGCCGGAGGCACAGCCATTTCCAGAGCACGGGGGCAGTCCTAAAGGAAACAGGCAAGGAAAAGCAGGGGCTATATTGCTACAGAGGACAGTGAAGGGAAAGAGCAGGACTTTGGAACTCTGAAGCTTTACATCCTGCTGAGCTAAATGCAGTCCAACGGCGATGAATTGCAGCTTGCCATGTGCTGAGCAGACCCTTGTTTTGCAGTCACAGACAAGGTGGAGGAGTGTGGAGTCACAGGTAGGCTGCACCTGGTTTGCTGAATTACGAGACCTGCTCCAAGGATGTGGCCTGGGATGTTGCCTGGATGGTCCAGATGGATCTAGAAATTGGTAGGTTTCTCCAAAGACTATGAAAGTTGAAGCTCTGAGCTCAGTGGTGGAGCACCTGCTTGAAAATGTGGGGAAATGCTGCCAGTTGGTGTCTACATGGAGTAATTGTGTTTATTTTACAACTGGGTGCCCTCCAAATGTTTTGGACAATGACTCCCAACACTCCTAGCTATTGGCTTTAATGGCTGAGGACAGCGGAAGTCCAAATCAGCTGCAGGGCACTGGCTGGGGAAAGCTGCTTAGAAATTCACATGACAAGAAGAGGAAGAGCCAGCAGAGTAAAGGAGCCGTCCTAGCAATGTGCACACTATTCACAGATTTAGGTAAAACAGGCCTGCAAAGTATGCAGTCCACCAGCCATGTATTGCACGTGTCTGAGATGGCCCTCCTTGAAGTCCTAGGCAGGCAGCAAAGATGAGAGGGTTCTTCAAAGGGGTCATGTGCCATTGTGGGCCAGCGGACACAACTAAAGGACAGCGTTCTGTTTCATAAGCCACACACGGCACAGCAAGAGCCAAGAGACACATGGAATTCAACACACACAATCACCCTACAGACAGAATAAGTGTTTATTTAGTCTGTTCTGAGAAATCTGAGGACACCTTCTTCAGGCCCATGAACCCAAACATGGCGGACCAGCCACCTCATGACCAAAACATCCAAACAAGCCTGCCCAGAATATTTTACTGCTCAATCCATTATTCCTTATTCCTAATGGCTTATTCAAATAAGCATCCAAGGCTCCAACACACAGCGAACAGACATCGTCTCTAGTTCAATTAGGTTAGAAGCTGTTGAAGTGATGCAAAAGTAATTAGGGTGATAAGCCAGAACTTTGTCTTTCAAATTAAGCTATTCCATTTCTGGCTGGAAACAGCAATGGAAACTGAATTGATTGATTTTGAAAATGATTGTCATCTCTTCCCCTCCTTGCTAGGTTATTCTCCATTCCTTATCAGGGCTCAAAGGGGATGGAGGGATGAAGCAGAAAAGCTTCAGCTGCAGGACACTGGGAAGGAAAACAGTTTATGGATTCCTTGGGGGTCATTTCAAGAAATGTTTCATGGACTTTTTGAAATTTCTCCTCCTCTTTGAACTTAGCATTCCTTGTCTCCACCCTATCAAACACCAACTTCTTCTACCTGTGAAGATGGAACATCAGAACAAAAACACTGCTCTTCCACAACCAAAAAACTTCTGCATCTGCTCTGATCCCAAGGGGAATGTTATTTCGCAACACTTGTCCAGCAAACCTGTATCAGTTCCTCCCACCTGCAAAACTTATTATTATTTTTATTATTATTATTATAACATTTCTATGCCGCCCCTTGCCGAAACCTCAGGGCGGCTTACAACATGATACACAAGATAGTTCTGGTGAAAGTTCATCATCTCATTCCATCAGCAGAAATCAGCATAAGAATCCTGGATAGACTATTTAGTTTTCAACTAAATGAAGCAGGCTAATGATGTGAATTTCTAGAAGTGTGATACCCAGTCTTCACCTTCATCAACAGGGATCTGCCAAATATTAAACCGTCAAGATCTCATAAATCTTTCTGGATGGGTCTCATCAGATAAATGGGCAGTATGTTCTCAACCATAATGTGGTGTAATTCCTCTGGCCGAATAAACAAAATATAGGACACATATACAGTGAAAGGAACGTGGTTTATTTTCATTATTGTTAAAGTCTGCATTGGTTTTTATTTTTTTCTTGTTTCATTCTATGATATTGTAGGAAAGAAGAAATGTATTTAACATAAATAAAGTATTATCTATATGCTAGATGAAAACATGCCAACACACAACAGACTTTTCTACTAACTGTTTAGACAGCTGAAGGTAGAAGTCGGGAGATCTTCAATATGCACCACAGTCAATCCCCATGCTCTCTCCTGCAGCATTTTTCCTACCTTTGTTATCTTTCTGTTAAGTCTGTAATTTTCTGAGATCAGCCACCCTGTCAGCAAAGTTCTACAAGAGGCCTCTTCTACAAAATCCTAATACTGTGTAGCCAGATTAAAGTTTACAATTTTAGGTAACTATCAGGAAGGCAATGTGATGAACCAGGGGACAAAGTGTCTGACACAGACCAGAGAGGCCTGGTTTCAAGCCCTGCTTCAGCATGGAGGACAAGGCCCAACTACATATTACACCCCACCCTAGACTGACGCTGAAAATGGCACACACCGTCACTGAAACCTTCAACCTCACTTTGTCAATGATACCACCGCACCACATCATTCCCTGATCGTCCCCCACATCACAGCTTGGAACCAGCAAGGAAAGGCACCGTGTATGCCAAGAGGCTACAGGAAAATATTGCCAAAGTGCCAAGACTTCCAGTGGTAGCTCCACGTAGAGCACAACGTCCAGCTGGGCTTGCTGCTGGTGGCTTTAGGCAAGACACTCACTCCCATTTTACCTCCCCTCACCTGGCTGTTTTCAGGACAACATGGGACAGCCTTGTGTCTACAAGCCCAGGGCTCCTCTGAGAAAAGCCTGTGGTGGGAAGAGGAGGGGTGGGGCAGGTCTTGTCAAAAGTTCTGAGATTTCACACACAATCCCAGAGATCCGGATGCAAAAGTGGGGATGTCCATGGTTTCTGCAAGGGCTTCTTTAAGTAATCTTAAGAGTTCTGCAGAAGGTATGCCAACATTCTGGCAAGCTCATAAATCAATCCTGAACTGAGGATACCCAGTATCTGATTACCTGGGAAGAGAAAAGGGTAAATCTGAGTGCCAGTGTGCCTCCCTATTTTGGGTCCTTATCAAGTTTCTCTATCATGTGTATATGATATTTTTTCTTGAAAATGCAGAAATGTAGAGGTTGGGTTCTTGCTTAACCACGAAGGCATAATCCTTCCAAATAAAAGTGCTGTAATGCTTCTGGGTGTGGGTCATTATTAAGTTGAACTACACCCAAGGGCATTGCAGGTGAGCAACCCAAGAAATGAATAAAAAGCACTTTTGGGATGTGTTAAGAGTCAGAGTTGAACTGATGTGACTAGGAAGGCTGAAATTGGAGAAGTGAAGCAGAAATGTGAGAAGGCAGGAGAGCTGTTAGCCAAATGTATAAGCATTGCAAAATGTGTTAGATCAAGTCTTTCATTCACATCAGGTCTGTGTTTTGCAGCACCATGGTGTGGTCATCTCATCTGGTACTCCTATGAGCAGTAAAAGATGCTACATAACTTGTATTTTAAGTTCCCATAGAACTCTCTCTTGCAATCTGGCCTGACATAACGATCAGCCCGGCAACAAGCAACAGAGGACAAGAAATGCTTTGTTTTTGTCTTTTGTATATGGATAACAAGGGGATGATCCGTCTCTTGTCACTGTTGCCTCTTCCATTCCCTTTCCCTCTTGTTGCTCTGCTGTCAAAAACATGGGCTGTGATCTCCTCTAGGAAGAGGCATGCTTATGGTACGTACTCTGTAAAATCCTCTCTCTCTCTCTCTCTCTCTCTCTCTCTCTCTCTCTCTCTCTCTCTCCCCTTTCCCCACACATATATACAGTCCTCAAAATTCCACTCCAGCAAGACTCCAGAGTGAATCCATCTGTTCCACACACATGCCATAGCTTCACTGACCATCTTAGAGAAAGAAAACTAACAAGCAGCACGGCACTCCCTGTTAAGGCTGGCCTCCCACATGGCAGGAATCCAGAAAAAAAGGCAGATGCCGCCATCTTTTCTCTCTCCTAGTTTCCCTCTGTGTACCACGAAGTGCAGGAAGAGCCCTTTTCCCAGCACAATGTGTCTGAAGAAGCCTATCTCCCATTGCTTCCTTCCTTTCTCTGATTCCTGTGCGTGTGTATGCATTCATAAAAAGCCCTTATACTCTGCTCCATTCTTGGTCTTCCCCTCTCATCTTTCTCCATAGTAGGTGGTCAGCTGCTTCCCCCCCCCCCCCACTTTACAACGTTTTCAGAAAGTTTTAGCACTTTCTCTTCAAGATCATATGCACCTATCTATGCAGTGACAGTTAAATTACAAGGGGAGCGGCAACAGTAAAAACTACTTTTCCTGTAGACAATGAAAACAGTCAGTCACCACATCAGTTCTAAGACTAGAATTACAGGAGGAACATTTCCTTGACAAAGTGTCACCAAAGACAGTATCACTGTATTTAATCACAGGATTCAAAATTCATGGTGATTTTTTTAGGTTCGCATTTACAAATTTACATGGTATTTCTTGCTACCGATTCAAAGCACAACACAATTTCTTTTCAAAAATGACTGAGTTATTACCTTCCAAGGGAGATGCCAGAATCTCCACGGGTGTAGCATGTATTTAGAAGAGGGATTGCCAAAATGTGTCCTGGGAATCTCAGGGCTGCTGTGTGCAAGATCAGGCATCCCTCAATGAAATGGTCAGTAATCTTTGATGAATTTAGCCTAAGAGAGTTAGCCACCACTTCCAGTGACCAAGTGCAGGGGAGGTCTTGGACGGTACCTATAAAATTGACACAATGAAGCTAGGAGACCCATTACATCTGTTTCACAACGTGTCCGAGCAGCTTCTACAATGTGGATGTGAAAAGGCAGTGCCAGTGCCAGGTTTCTGAGGGCCTTTGGACAAGATATCCTAAATGGGACCTGTCCTTCACTGCATCATTCTCAGGATCATTGCCGCCAGTTGCCCCTTCCCTGCTTTATCACTACCGTTACTCATTACTGCTACTTTCTCATTGCGGGAATCTCCTGCCGCCGCCACTGTCATTTGGACCAAAGTGAAAGGCAACTGAAGAAGCAAGTTGCAGTGGTGAAATGTCTTCAGGGGGCTCCCAGCTATGCGTAGGCCTTCGACTGGTGTCCTACCAGTGCCCTTCCTGGATGCTGGCCCTGCAGCTCGCATGTGTATCGGGAAGTTCCTGCCAAATTCATGCAGCAAAGCTCAAATCCCATTTGAAAATGTATGTCACGAGGCTGATGGCACACATGAGACCTTCCACCACCACCTTTGCACAGTACTGTGCGGTGGAGCGGTTCCAAGTAACCTGGGAGAAGCTAACAAGCTTAGTCATTTTAAAACACAATCCTATTTTTCCTATTTAATTAGTAAACATTAAACATGGCTTGCCTCTTGTGGTTTTCTAGATGGCAAGTTGTGGCATGCCTGGTGCATACGTTGTAAAACTGTGGGAAGGTCTCAGGGATTTCCACTGTACCTTGCTAGTTCAGGGTGTGCCACCTGCATTAACATGCAAGAACCCAGAGTGTGTATAATGCTAATGTCTGCACAGAATAAGCTAGAAACTGGCATTGCCTCATGGGAATGAGTGGCCCTGCTATCTCCCATCTGCTTGCCATTTACACTTTTTAAAATATTTTAATTTTAATTTAATTGAAACATTTCTACCCTGTCCTTTGCGAAGCCTCCAAACAACCCTGGGACTCTAAGGGCTTTAATGGTTAAAAACCTAGAATTAACCAAAAATAAACCATGGGTGATTGTGAAGTTAATTCTGGGTTGTTTAATCCTTACGCAGCACAGGATTCCTGGATTCAGATGTTACAATAACCACCAAGATCAGGATATTCCTAGCTTGCTCCAGAAAGCTCAAGTAGCAAATAGATACAAGTAGCACACGTCCACAGAGCTACCCCACTTTCTGGGTTCTTTAACCAAGGAATGGAGCATTCCATGCAATCTGGGATAAAGATCAAAGGGATTCTCTAGGTTAGGGTCTATACATATCCAATTGCTAGCAGAAAAAAGCGCAACAAGTTCAGGTCTTTAATATCATTACTTTTCTTTCAAAACAACTCTGGGATTCAACCTATAAAAAACTGACTTTGACCAAATCTGTAGTACTGTCAACAAATCAATGACAATGCTGTTTATGAGAGCTAGGCTGTTCGCATTTGCACGCGTCTGTGCATGCACAAGCACACACACTTTAAAAGAACTGAGTATTGTTGGTTTAGAGACGACAAGACTGATTGAGGACATGATAGTACTTTTCAAATACCTGCAGGGCTATTGCATAGAAGAGAGGAAACACTTGCTTTATGCTGGCAAGAATGGGATGCAGGAGTTTTAAGCTGAGGAGGAGAATTGTGGGAAAAACAATTTTGTTTGAAGAATCTGGGCATCAAGATTTAAGAAAGATGCAGAAAAATTAGAAAGGCTCCAGAGGGCAGCAACAAAAATGATCCAGGGTTTGGAAACACTGTCCTATGAGGAGAGACAGAGAACTGGGCATGTTCAGCCTTGAGAAGAGAAGACCGAGGGCGGGGGGTGGGGAGTATGATATCCCTCTAATAAGTACCTCAAAGGCTGTCACAAGGAGGAAGGTCAAGATCTCCTCTTGCTGATGCCAGAGTGTAGGACACAGAATAAGCAATTCAAGTTGCGACAACCCAGATTCAGGCAGGAAAAGTTTCCTCACGGTCAGGACAATACAACACTGGAACCAGCTGCCTAGAAAGGCGGTGGGCTCTCCCACACTGGAGACATTCAAGGTAAAGCTGGACAGCCATCTGAGTGGGATGGTGTGACCTGGTGTCCTGCAATAGCAGGGGGTTGGACCCAATGGCCTTCATGGTCCCTTCCATCTCTATGGTTCTATGATTTGGAAAACGTTATACGCCCAAAAGAGCAGTTTATCAATAAAAGAAATGTTCTAGAAGGGGGGCTGGGCTCTAATTTGCTAAAAGTCCTCAAGCAGAAGTCGGGCCGCCATCTGCAGAGGATTTTCTAACATTGCCTGCATCAAGCACTGGGTTGGACAAGACGGTCTCCAAGCACCCACTATATACAATGTGTTAATATCAATTTGGAATCTTAGCAGACACACACACACACACACACACACACACACACACACACACACACACACACTCTGTGTTTCAGTGGCAAGGTTCAGGCAACACAACTGGTAATTTTTAAATATGTATATTAGCCACTGCTTGCCTGTCATGTTGTCTGAACCTAGTCGTGTACGATGTGGAGAAAATGGATTGTCTCCCTCCTTCCAATGAAGGCGAGAGACTTGGGACAGCTAAAAGGAAGTACTTGCTTATGCAGGACGTAGCAGAATATGCTATTCCAAGATGTAGTGATGGCTACTGAGAGAGGATAAGGCTAACAGTGGGTCTTAGTCATGACGGCGAGACTTCACCTTCAGTATCAGAAGCTTGTTTGCCTTGTAATATCAGTTCTTGGAGAACCAAAGTGCAAGATGCATTGTGCTCAAAACCTAATTGTTACTTGGCCGTCCCATGAAAAGAATGCTAGACTAGGTAGACCTTCACCCTGACCCATCATGGCTCTTTTTCATAGCCTTGTCTTCGTGAGTGAGTGAGTGAGTGAGTGCTGAAATCCAAAGAAGACTTTGCTGGGAAAGAGGTTAAACAACCTTTTGTTCATATCTCAGGCCATGCTGGAATCAACACGTGGAGAAAATTGCCGCCCATGCAGTCATTTCTGCAGAGAGGTCATGAGGAGCAAGACTGCAACTACTACGTACTCACCCACCATGTATTTGAGGTGAGACCCACCCAAGGCCCTGCATGTGCTGACCCTAACGCACAGAAACTCTACACACACGATGTGGGGACCTCAAAAACTGGGGGCACGGATCACATATTTGCAGCTTAAGTGCACGTGTGCCTAAGGTACCGCCAAAGAAGCCACCTAGTACAATCCTCAGTCCCTCATCCATCACTACTCAGATCAACCATTTGGACAAAACTAGTATTGCTGGCCCATCCGCTCTTGCTCAGCTATTCTTCTTGTTAACAACTCAAATAACAGCAAATAAAACTATTTGCTGACTAGGGGCTTTTGGTGATTTCCAGAAGGAAATTTTTTCTGCCTTTGCATTTGTTCACGTTTTTATTTCTAAGGCCTCTTCCTCCTCGCTCGTTTCCAAAGTGGTCCCTGGTCAGCTAAGGCTCTTTCAGCACCTAATCATGAATTCATTCCATCACCATGCATGCCTTGGCTTCCTGCTCGTAAGATCTTAGGTCATTTTTCTTCTGCCTCCTGTTCAGACAGAAAAGTCAGACACACACATCAAGGCTTCCCCTGTCTGGCCTATATTAAGCAGCTTAGAAAGGCAGTGGAATTAGAAAAAAGCTATACAATACCAGATATTTATCTCACTTGTATAACCAATACTGTGAAATTAAAAATCAATCTGCTCAGAGAGAATATTTATCAAATGGCTATCCACTGGGTTGGTCATATTGAATGCAACATTCTAGAAGACAATTCATTTTCCCTTGTTAAAAAATTAATGGGTTTCAGAACTCTGGGGAACTTGTTTTTGAATGTTGTTATTTCCCTCCCCTTGTGAGACAGAGAAGGGAAAATATTATTTAAAAAGAAAATACAGAGAAGCCAAACAGTAGACACAAACAAGAGGCACTCAATATGCCCTTACATTTTCAGCACTGGCATCTACAACCCGTCATTCCAATTGGAATGTCACAGAAATGCCTACTTCTCTCTTTCTCTCTCTCTCTCTCTCTCTCTCTCTCTCTCTCTCAATGCCTTCCTACCCAGCAAGCCTTCTTTGGTACCCTGGTTTACAATAAACTCTAATTCTTTCAACGAGCCGGTTACAAACAACCCAGGTTTTCTAACTGGCTTGCTTTGGAATCGACTAGAGTTTATTTTAAACCACATTTCTTGTTTCAGATGTATAATGACAGGCCAGGAATCAGTCCAAGTGAAACTGAGGCCTATTCTTAGATCTTCTTCCCGCATTGGGAGGGGAGGGTGAAGGACATGGCCCCAGGCTATGCTGGGTCTCCTGTTGGCTCATGCGTTTAGTACTAAACCATGGTTTAGCATTATGTGCAATCCTCCCACTGCCTGTTAAGATTGTATCTGGCTATCGTTTGTTAGTGTGCATAGCTATCACATCAAACCAAACATAAGATGGAGGGATTCCATACAAGAAGCCACAGCCTCGCATTTACAAGAGCTGAGCAGGCCTGTCAAGGACAGAACAATTGGAGAGCATTCATTGCTAGGGGTGCCATAAGCTGGAGATGACTGGATGGCATGTAACAACATCATCACATCAGAAAAAGAAAATGGCAGGGCATGTGGAAAAAACATCAGTGTCCTGCTCGAGCTTCCCAAATGGGAGGAAATAGAATAAATATAAAGGCAGTCCCCAAGTTACAAATGTCCATGTTGCAAACAACCCGTACATACAAACAAACTGCCATGAACCCTGTTATTTCAACACAGTTACTGTGGGAAATTGTCATCACCATAGCGAGAGAAGAACTGAAAGGGGAGAGAGAGGCAGGCCTCCAAAGCGCACCTTCCTGCCCTGCACATCTGGAGAGGGAACTTTCTTCAGCATTTACTTGCTGAAGAGAGGAGGCACTGGTGAGTTTGGATGGAGGGGGCTAGAGATATTTGCAGTTTTTCCACTTTCATGGGTGGGGGCTGTGCCCCTAACCTTCATGAATGTGGAGGGCTGACTATACATGATCCACCTTACCTACAAATTCCACCTAAAGGCAAATTTTCATTTTCTCAGAAACAGAACTTGTTCATAACCCAGGGACTGCCTGTATATAGCCTTTAGCTATATTTAGTTGTGTTAGAAATGCTCAAAGGCTAACCACTCTGCCATCCTATATCCACATGGTTACCTGATCCTATAAACAACCATATATCCTGCAAAACACATTCCCACTGAGTGCCTGTTACACACAGAGAAATTGTGTTTGCCAAGGCCATGTTTACTGATACAGCTGAATGGGCTGAAACTGGGGCAGCTGATGCAATTCTACTTCCCCCATTTTTGCATCGACAAACTTACAAACAGAATTTCGGGGCTTATATAAGGAGGTTTTTCTTTATTATATTCACGTGGATAGGGGCAAATTTAGACGCCAGGAAAATATTTGAGTTAGCTTTCAAAATGGTTTGAAACCTTACATTTGCCTTCCCCTCCGGCACCTCCCTCTGACACCTCAATCAAAACAATTGCAAGCATATTTGCTCAACTATATGATTCGATGCCAAGATGAGCATTAAGACAAACATTTCTCTCAGCAAGCTCTCTCACCATGGTGCAAAATGGAAGTCCTGGTACCCCACCTTGTGATAAATAATGTTTTGTTACAGAGCGCAATGGAGAGTAAGCATTCCACAAAGGAGTGGGGATTTCAGCTGACCTTTAAATGAAAACCTTTTCTAAAAGACTCCATTTCCTTTTTTTGCTTTTGTCTTTAAGGCACTGTAGAGCCAATGCTTCCAAGAGTGGTCCAAACTGCAGTCAACACAACTATCACAGAGAGTAATCTGGAGTTCAGGAGTAATCCAAACAACTCAGATGTTCCTCAAGAGGGTGGGAAGTGGAAGCTAGAGGCTACTTACAGTGAATGGTCCAAATTAAACTGGTCTCCCAATTAAGAAAGGCCAGTCTTTGTGCTATGTGTTCCATTGGCCACATCCATGGATTTCACCCCTTCAGAAACTGGTGCAAGCAATGTCTGGGAATTGTATGGACTATGGATTGAGTCAAACTTCCAGCTCTGATCAGCTTTGGTAGACTTTCTGGGAAATCTGTGAACCCAAAAACCTCAATCACGGAAACTTAGGTTGGGAGTACCCTTGAAATAAAATGAAGTGGGAATAAGGGGCAATGGACTAGGTTGTTAGACTGAGAGTGTGTGGAGCTGTACCACCTCCCCCCATTTCAGATGTTCTCCTCCACATGTTTGTAACTGGTAGAGGAAGCAAAGCAGGGCTGCCCCGGAACACTCTGTGTCCCATCCAGTGTGAGCAGCCACGGCTATGAGTCTCATGTAGCTGTTTGAAACACCAAATCACAGAAACCTGAATGTAGGCATCTTTTTAAAAAAATATTCATAAAGTAGCAAAAGTATTCCAACAGAAAAATAAATATTCAGTAACAAGGCAGTATGGAATAATAATCAAATAGTCCTTGTTATGCACACATACACATTTTCTGAATTCATCCAAAAAGAGGGAAGAAAAAATACAGTGATAAAGCTCAATCACGAACATGAGCGAACAGGCTTCCAGCTTTCCAATACTTTACATATTTCCAGCATATTCTAACTTACGATGGAAATGCATTTAAATCACTCCATACATTCTCATAATTTAGACATTTGCTCGTGTGTGCAATTGTGTTTCCATATGTGTAAGAGTGTTAGACATCATTCAGCAGAATACAAAGAAAATGTCAGTTTTCTATCATGATGTAAACCTGTAACAGGTGCATATCTCGTCAGTCAAACACAAAGTAAATAAATGTGACAGCTGTAACCAGTGCTTAATACAATTGCTTTAATGCACTGACCAATCCCTTAATACTGAGAGAGAGAAATGGTGTGAGTACAGCAAAGTTATGAAGAATAATCACTGGCTCTTGCCAACAGTCTGCAATGCAATGTCTCACTTGTCTGAAGTAGCGGAAGTGTTGGAATTAAATCAGATATTTAAATCCTTTGCCGGATGAGCCGTCAGCTAAATTCATTCTGTATTATAAATCTTCGTATCATATTCAAAAGAGATGAAAGGCATCTGCCTGAAAGCAGCATTTTATTTTGTTGCCTGGCTAGGATGTTTTAGGAGTTTTCCAGCTGCATGCCAATTGCCACCACTAAAATCCATGGCATGAGAACCATTTTCTTCTTGAAAGTTTTATTTATTTGCATAAGGTAAGTCTATCCCACTTGCCCCTACAGAATCAAAGCAACAGTGCATAAAAACTGCATACCAGCCGCATCTATAAAGCAGACGCATAAAAAGGTTTCATTCTAAAATAAAGGTTTTTTTAATGATGGCAATAATACTCTGTAACCCTTTGGGCAAAGGTGATCTTACTTGGAGAGGGAATCCCATAATGTAGGGATCACCACCATTTTGTCTACCTCTTTGGGAGCACCTAGGACAGGTCTATCTTGTGACATTGTAAGAACCAAGAAGGTTCATAGATAATGGAGATGTTCTCTTTGATATACTTTACCATGCACAGTGATTGCTCAAAGGACACAGAACTGGGTGTTCAGAGACACAACAGCACATTTAATCACAAACACGGAATGCTTGAACCATTCCAATTCAGACGGGGAGTCATGGTGGAGAGATCTAGATACGATAAAGAGAGCCTTTCTGGTTAAAGGGACAGGATATAAATCCAATACACAAATAATTAAGATGAGGGGTTTTGAATAGGGACCAGGAAACCATTTCACCCACCACCCACCCTCAATAACTAGAGCACTGTATTTAGAACAATGCCAACATTTAATGATGGGATGGTTTCATGGCTATCATTAGCATTTTCTAATTAATAGAGCTGCCTGGTTACACACCACCATACATGTGCACAGCAGGATATAATTAATTTCTCCAATATCTAACAGTGATGTCTTCGTAGTAATCTTCCAGCACAACTCTGTGCTTTCTTCACGAAGTGCACAATTGTTATGCAAAGCTGGATTTGTCATCACACAGTCTTCACTGTGAGAGCCACGGGAACGTCCCAAACTTTCTTGAGATACACTAAGCTCATGAAATGATCCTGCATTCGCCAGTGTCCACTATGGCTGTGAATCAGAGAGGCAACGGGAGTTTCATGAAAGCAAGCATAAACCATTCGTGTGTTCTTTGGAATAAATAGTTAGTAAACAGCAATATGTCATCCCGGCATTAGCACTAGTTGGATTAACTCACTCTGCAGAAAACTGCAACGTGAGTAAGATGACTTTTTCGAATCGTGTTACTAATTCTGCACAATGCGTAAGCCATGTATAGTAGAAAAGTCACAAGCAGCATCATTCTTCCAAATAACACACATTCATTAAGCTGTAAGCTACTGTAAAAAAAAACCAAAACACGCAAGCAATACAAAGGCTGGAAAGCATGTGGATCATTCCATTCATGACAGAAGAGAAATTATGCAAGTGACACCCGTCATGTTGCGTCCATGCGTGCAATCAGCAATTTTCAAAACATGTTTCATGTCATCGTGAGGTTCCTTTAACAGGGAACCTCTGTGACAATCAGGTAATGGTGCTTATCTGTCATTAAAGTTCTTAAGAAAGAGATTGAAGATCAGTATCATTGTGCTTTCTTATGTAGCCACAGTTAGCCATAGCGCACAGTGCTTAAAGGGAGGATAATACAGTGCTAGGGGAAAAAAATAAGGAAAGGAGCAATCAAAATGAATAAATGTTGCAGCGACGTTCCGACAGAAGGGGAAGGGGCACGGGAAGTTTATAAGAGACAAAGTAAGTGAAGAGGAAGTGACCTTCTCCCCACCCCTCTCTAGAGCTTGAGACCACCCAATTTAGTTTGGGTACAATAGATTTGAGCTAGGCAGCAGAAAGTTAGTTTTTTGTACAACTTGGGGAATTTGCTGACAAAGTGATGGCTACTGTCTTGGATGAATTTCCAAAGGGAATTAGACCAATTCATGGAGGTAGGTTTGTCAAGAGCTGTCTGACACAGTAGCTGAACAAAATGTCCCATGGCTGAACACCCACTGCTGGGGAGCGATAAACGAGCATCTGCCTGGCTATCAGTGTAACCCGGTGCGGAAAAGCCATTTGACCTCATAGACTTAAGCAACTTCCCATTCCTTCTATTAACCATGCAGCATTTCTCTAAAAACAAACAGGCTCAAACTCTCACAACATTACTTTGGATACGGAACCACTATAGACATTCACTGTGCCCTTCATGTAACTCTGCTTTAGTAATCGGTGCTCCTGTCTATTCACATTTCAGTTATTCTGAATTATTCTGGACTCTTTTAGGCCACTTTCAAGGCTGCTCTATTTTTCTGCACATTGCAATGACAAATTCTTATTTGCTGAGATTTGTACTAAGGCGTTTCCAGCTATTTACAACACCCCCCAAATCTTCTTCAACATGCCACTGTGGGTTGTCATCTTTCCAAGCAATGTATGGATTTTACAGTTATGGGGTTGATCCATAAAGTAAGGCATGGATATGCTGGCGGGCCTAACAATAAAGCTGTAGCACAGGACAGTTGAGGTTAGTCATACAGTGCAAATGCATCCTGGCAGCATAAAATGCAAAACTGAAGAAGACCAACACCATCCTGAATCTCTGTACTTAAAAGTCATGCACATATTGCTTCCCCTTACTTGATGGGGAAATGCTTGCAGAAACAAAAATGTCTCCAGCATCCTTATCAATGACAGCAAGGAAGACATCAGGCAAACCACACAAAAAAAGGAACAGTCCATCAGCTGGGTGCTAATACTGAGAAAACTCTACCTGTGTCCTTCCCAGCCATACCAGAGTGAAAAAAAAATAGGTGGAACACAGGGCATTCCCAGGAGATTGGAGGCGAAGAAAAGAAACATGCTGGGGAAGATGTTCTCTAGAGTACGCAGGGCCCAGCATTTAGCTGCACACAAATATGAAAGAGCAGCACCCAATTCACAACATCATCCTATTGGATGAAAAAGTCCATAATATAGAGAGGTTTTCTGGAACATTGCCCCCAGCAAAGCACTTCCTCCAACTCCTACATGACTGAGCTGTGTCGAAATGTGAAGAAGGATGAGCAGGATCCTACTTCCTATCCCTAAGTCATGATGCCAAAGAGCTAAGGGACAGGTTTAAGTCCTGAACCCTGTTCCGAACCACGGCTGATGTACAGAGCATATCATTTGCTTCAGAGTGGCTCTGGAGCTGCATCCATCCTATTTAGCCCCTATCCCATCAAATGGCAAAGAAAGAAAATGGCCATACAGTTGTCCTAGGAAGAGTGTGTCTCTGTCTCTGTCTCACACACACACACACACACACCCTCTAGCTGAATGTGGATATCACTGGAAGTACCTTGCCACGTGTGCTGGTCCAGAGCTCTGAACCTTGGAAACAGAAGCCCATAAAGGAAGGAGAGAGAGATTTCTCTTGCAGGGAGGAAGCAAGGAAGATCTAGAAAACAAGTCTGTGGCAGTGGGAAGAGTTTTGCTCAGCACATCTCCAGGCTGCAGACGGCCTCCTGCAGAGAGCAAAGCTTTGCTTTTTAAAATTCTGACTCTTAAGTGAGGCGAGGAGCAAAGCGTAAGCCCAGCAGCGGGGAGATGGCCTGGCAGACTCCATCAGGAGCCAAGCCGGTAGCCAAAGCTTGGCTCTGACTCCAGGCGACCGGGCACAGTGAAGGCGAGGCGCGACACGGAAGTGACTCTGAGCAAGGCACACAGCTGCCACCAAGCATCTGCTGCAGAGCCTGGTGATGCTCGGGTTACCTCACTCGGCTTGAGGTGGGGAGAAGGGGAGAGCCGTGGAGGAGTCCCTCCCTCACACACGCACACACACGTTCCCCTGTGAAATACACTGTTCAAGCACGTGCACGACGTGGAAAAGCTGCTGCAGAGGTCTCCACAAAAATTGCCTGGCAATCCACTCCAAATTCTGCCCGCTGAACAAAGCAAACCTCCTCTGGCAATGGGCCCAGGAGCTGGAAAGCAGCTGGGCTTTGTTGTTTTCCTGACTGGCTGGCAACCCCACCCCCAAACCCTACCCACTTCGGTGACCAAACAACTTTGGACTACATCCCAGTTCATGAGAAAGCTGCAAACTAGAGCAAACCATGCCTGTTTGGGTACCATCGTAAACTCCCCAGAGAGCTTCAGTGATTGGGCAGCCTCAAAATGAGATAGATGAATAAATGTCTGAGCAAACTCAAATTAAAAATGACAATTCTGTCTCCCTTTGACAAGCCACAGAGACCCTGGCCATATCCAAGTAAATAGTCTTAGGGACAAAGACAAAATGTGACATTTTAAAGGAGTGCAGAGGAAGAAAAAAGTTGAGCATTTTAGAGAAAGAGGGAATCCAAATCGCTAGTCATTGTGTCCCTTCTTTGAAGCATTCTTCTTAGCATCACTGAAGGTTTGGATTCAGTTAACAGACTGTTTATCAGGCTGTGTATTTTTTAAAAAAGCATTTTTCCAACTGTTATAAAGAAGCAATGGGCAGGGGAAAGGTTCAAGTTACAGTAGAGGCAGGCAACCTTTTGGGCCAGTAAACACCGCCACAAGATGACTTGTGGATGGGCTTGACTAGTCACAAAGAACAAGTATTTGCTCAGATGGGAAATAAAGATGGCAGCAGCTGGAGGCTCCCACTTCATTTTGAAGCAATCCAAGCTGCCAGCATGAAAATATAAAAATAATTCTAAAATAAAGTGTAGGAGGAGTGGAGTTTCTCAGTGGGCACCAAGAAAATGCTCAGGGGGAACACTGGCACATATTGCTTATCACTGAGTTGGAATATTCCCCCAAAGCTCCACCACCACCACGACCCCATAAATACAGCACTGGGATTACTGGTTTCTGGGCAATCCACATACTGTTCCCCTCAAAATTTAGGCACCACACAAGAGTGACAAGTATTAATTTCGTTCATTCCTCCCTGGAATGCCAATCGCCATATCTGAAGTACATGCTCCAGTTATGAGTTAGGTCATACATACATACATACATACATACATACAGGTAAATATGCATCCCTTTCTACATGTGTGCAGAAATCCAATACTCCGTCTTGTGTCTTCGAGATGTGGAGTCTACACCAGAAGCTGCTAGATCATTGGTCCATTTAGCTCAATATGCTAAAAAAACGGAGTGGCAGAAGCTCAGTAGGGTGTTGGACAGGGCACTGCCTAGTCTTCCATCACAGATGCCTGGGAGAGAAGATGGGTCCTTTCACATACAACTCAACTGCTCTGCCACTGCGCTGCAGCCCTTCAGGAAGCTGTCTAAGCTGGTGGAAGCCTGTGTGGGACCTTGGTTTCTATTCTGCTCCTAGAAAAGAGCCCTAGAGAAGGGCTCTAGAGCAGAGTTGGAACAGGCTAGAGGGCTATCGGGTCCAAACCCGTGCTCAGTGCAGGACTGTAAATTAAACCACCCTCTCCGATTACATTTGCTCGAGAGGTAAAATGCAGCTTGGCATAAATTTGACATGAGAGCAATAGCACCGCTTTGCAAATCAATATTTGACATTTCAAAAAGTTAATACTTTGAGCTCTGAAAATGATACCCATCTGAAATAGTCCTGTATACGGTTGGAAAAATACAGACATTTAAGTGCTATCACTGAAAATATTAAAAATTTGGGAGTCCCCCTGTAGCACCAAAAACAGGTTTTGTGGCCCACACTTACCTGTACTGAAGGATGTCCAAGGTAGAGTTAGTTTCCTTGTGAGGAGAGAGAGAGGGAAGGTGCTAGATATTTCATATGACCAAATATGCAATCCGAGCAGGTGAAAAGAATGCACACACGGGCCAGTGGTGACGGTGTGAGTGTGGCACCACCATAGCACCCCAAAGCTCTGCCCAAAGCCAAACAGAAACCCCTTTGCTTTTTGGAGCTAGCAGTGAAAGCGTATGAATATCTGTGGCCCGCTCTCTAAATGCAGCTCCACTCAGGTAGGTACTATGGCTGTGACATTCGTTATTGGCACTCATTAGCACAACCTGATCAGCCTCCCCTTGTTCACTATCAAATGCCAGCCATTCCAACCAAGCAGAGGACGAGAAATCACCCAGTGACTGTTCCTAACAGAGGAACGAAGAAATAGCAGCAATGAGTGTTTTATTATCCTTTATACCTGCTTGATACCAAATAGCATAGCAAGGAACTGTGATGGCACCTGGAAAACAAGAGCGAGTTTAATCGCCCCTGATGGGCAGGCTCAGATGAGCACCAGCTCCTGGATGGGCTGCTATTCAGAAAACAAGCAACTGGCTTAGGAAACAATATTAAAGAGCAAGATCTTAGCAGCTTCTCGGAAGGTTCTGGCTGCCCACCCCTTGGAAGACAATGCCGGATTAACAGTCCCTTGGTGAGGCCCACAATAGCGATTCCGATGCACGTCTGCACACGACTCGGCCCCCTCCGTCCAACAAACCCAATTTCCTTCCTGAAGCCAGCATATCCTTGATAAACGTGTGGCACAAAATGCAGAAACTGCGAAGTCATCTGGAATGGCCGCACCACTATCCTTCCCCGAAGGCCCATTAGGCACTCGGGCTCGGCAAGCACACAGTGCAGTGATATTGCCTCGCTCCGTTTATTGCCACGTCTTCAAATTGCAATTAGAAAATGACAGCTTTGTTGGATGTCAATGGGAAAACCATAAACCTCAAAACGCCCGACTCTCAGCCCAAATATCCATCTGAAATGTTTTATTAAAATGTCTGTGATATTGCAAGTCATTTTTTTTTGTCATTTTTACGGTTCTGGGGCTATTTTCAGTGGAAAAGCCATGTTGAGGATAGCATGGAGGAAAAGGGAGAAAAATCATACCCATCTGCAGAATTCCAGATAAAAATCAATAAAATCTAATTTTGTAACACCCTAGCTACTTGAGAGTGGACTCTTGGCCTCCAGTTAAATGATACATGGAAAACCTTCAGAAAACTTTGGCTCTCTTTTACAGAGATCTGAATTCAGTAAGAGCCAATCCCTTCGCACAGGACGGCTAAGCTTGTTTCAGCTAGTAATGTGCTAAAGTCTATTTGTCATCTCAGTCGCCTAGCAAGGAATCTGGGAAATAAGTCCTACAGTGTGCAGTCCTGTGTGTGTTTAGATAGAAGCGAGTCCTTCAATTCCCAGCATACCCGAGGCAGCCGTGCTGGGACCAGTCAGGTTATTCTAAAAAAGAGCTTAAGCTTTTGATTGCATTTCTGAGGACAGAGAAATCGGAACAAGGAGCAATACGCCTGTTCAGATTACACAGTCGGATGCCGACCGACTAGATGCTCTGCGGGATACTGTTGAGTTTGTCCCCAGCACAAATAAAGAACTGGGAGGTTAGTCTAGAAGAAAGCAAGAAAGAATTGGGACCATACCTGTTTTGTTTTGTTTTTAAATTTGGTTTTAAGCTTCATATTGCCAACCTTTTAATGGTGTTTTAATTGGCATGTTTTATCTTGTTATTAAATATGCTGCTGTAAACTTCCCAGGGAGCTTCAGCAGTTGGGTGTTATAAAAATTAAATAAATAAATACCAGAGGGAAATTCTATATGGGCTTTCCAGTAGCCACTGTTCCCCATGTTCAGATCTTCCTGCCTGTACCCCATCCTCTTCAGCCACTGTGTCATTTGCCTACCTCTGCCCGCAGCAAGCAACAATCTAAAGTCGGGCTGGGAAATTACAAAAATGTGAATGCACCACGTATATAAATGTACCCATTATTGTAAGGGAGAGGGGAAAGAATTCGACACGGAGAAGCCTGGTTTTGGCTGCAGCTACAGAATAAGCACACCATGGAGGTGTGCCCTGGGAAATGATCCTTGTTCTATCCAGGTGAGCCTGGAAAGGCCCGTCCGAAGCTCAGGGGAGCCACTGCAAGCGAGAGGTGGGCAGTCCTGAGCTACACAGTCCATTACGGTATAAGACGTTTTGCTGCATCTTTGCTACAAGCAAGACTGACTCGTGTGGGTTGCGGGAAACTATAACATACATTTCTAAAAAGACTACTGAAAGATTCCAAAAGTGATACTCTGGATGGATTGTTCTTAAGTATTTTTGCATTATATCACATTCTCATATAGCCTATGCCATACACTGACTTACCTAAATGGGATTTTAAGCACTCCATTTTTACTGGAGTTACACTCATACAGTGTTTATGCCAATTCGTGGCACTTACACTCTGTCTGCTGGTTATATCTTCTGTTCTTGACACCTAAAGCAAGCATGTGACCCTTTCCCAGAAAGAGTAGCTGTACCTTAAAACACATTCTGTGTTCCATTGAACATAGGGAGGCTGCTGCAAAGGATGGCATATAAATGTTTTAATTTAATTAAAATAATTGCACATTTGGGTATCTGTTTGGAAGGGTGCACTGGGTTTGGGGGATTTCTGTTGTTGCTTTGGACACAAGAGGTGTGCATGTTTTGTCCCAGAATACCTAGGTGCTAAAAAGGGTATCTGATTTGAATTTAGAGGGGGAGAGGGGGTGAAACAAGTTGAGTGCCACTGAAAATTGGGCCTGGGGGAAACATCCTGCCCTTCCTAGGAGTAAGAAAAGTTCAGTGGCAGGGGACATCAGGAGAAGGGGATAGGCATGGACCGAAACCAGCCCTCAACACAAAAATAAATAAAATGGGCCTGGTTTTTTGCTACAACCCTATACAAGTTTTCTGTGATGAGCCCCCAAAGATCCCCCAGTTGGAGGTGCTGCAAATTCCCTTATCATTATTCCCTACATTCTCCCTACCTGCAGAGCTAAGCAGCTTAAAGAGCTTCTCCTGGCAGAGAAGGAGCAACTGTTGAGCCAGTTTAAGTCTGTAACTTCGCTATGTCTTCAGCTGGTTCGCTCCGGCTGAGGAACAGATTGAAAGATCTGAGCAGAGAAAATACATTCAGAACAACATTTGGGCAAAGAACTTCCTTTCAGAGCATCTCCTTTTTGATATTTACTTAGTTTCATAGTCCTTTGTCCCTGAATTGAAGGATTAGCATACCCAATTTGAAAGATGCATTCCCTTCTGCTTCATAATTCTGCCTTCTCAAGCTAAAACGGATATTAAAAGATAAAGTCATGACTCTTTTTTTCAAACATTTTAGACTTTTTGGAATCAGATCCATGAAAAATGGAAGTTCTTTTGATTCATAAACTAACTATAAATAACCATGCTGCTCTGGGGCAAGTTGTTTTCTTTTTTGTATGGAACAGAATTCAGAAGAACAGAAAGAGAAAAGGGGAAAGCTGAGTATATCTCTGTATTTCATGTTTTGTTATTCCACATGTTCCGCATATTTATGAAAAGGTAGATGGAATGGGATTCTTTTGCAAAATGCTCCTTTTAATGAAGGCAGAAGCCAATGGAAATCTTACTGGGAAGATTGGGAATCTAACAGTGGTAAAGAAATTAGGGGCTACAGTCTTTTCCCAGCCAACTGTTACAGAGTGAATGTCATACACATATATTATACACCTTTTATCAGAGGTCGGTGTTCTCTATTCTGGTCTTAACCATGTTCAGGCTAACCAAGATGACAAAGTTAGACATCAGCCTACAATAGAAGGTGTACTTTGTTTTTGTTACCTAACCGTCAAGTTGTCTCCAATTTATGGCAACTCTGGGAATGAATGAAACACCCCATCCTTGACAGCCCTGCTCAACTCTTGCAAACTCGAGACTGTGACTTCCTTTATGGAACTGATCCATCCATAGTTGGTCTTCCTCTTCTAGTTCTGCCTTCTACTTTCCCTAACATTATTGTCTTCTTCAGTTAAGCCTTGCCATCTCATGATGTACCCAAAGTACAATTGTCTTAAGTTTCGGCATTTTTGCTTCCATAGCAAGTTCTGGCTTGATTCAACCTTGCTGCCCCCCCGCCATTTATTTATTTTTCTATTTATATCCTGCCTTTTTCCTACAAAGGGCTCAAGGCAGCTTACATCATTCTCCATCTTATCCCCACAACAACCACCCTGTGAGGTAGGTTGGGCTGAGAGGCAGTGACTGGCCCAAAGGCACCCAGTTGGCTCCGTGGCTGAGCGGGGACTAGAACCCAGATCGTCCGAGTCCCAGTCCCGTGCTCTTAACCACTACACCACACTGGCTCTCTTGTCTTTCTGTCCGTCAGCAGTATTCACAAACTCCATTTTCAGCACCATGTTTCAGATGCTTAGATTTTCCTCATGTCAGCCTTCTTCACTGCCCAGTTTTCACACCTTAAATGGACACTGCTAAGAGAAAACTAACTTGCTTCAGAGAGCATGGATGGCAGCATATGGCCCTGGGTCCCACTCTTTAAAATAATGCTTTGGTTGTTTTGTTTGCACCAATCCTTGTTCTAGCCAAGAACAGACCTTTCTGCTTATTCTGTTCCAACCCAACCAACATACATTTAATAGCTGGTAATTTTAAAAACTCATCCCCATTGCTCACAACCTTACCTTCTTCAAAACTGACATATTTCAGAAACTTGAAAAAGAAACACACATATTTTAGCTCCCTACAATGCGGTATTGGATGACCACATTAAAAGAATGGAGAAGACAGCCAAGACTGGAGGGCGAATCTGTTTGCAATAATGTATAAAGGTTACTAGCCCACAGTTAGTAACCTTTTATAGTTATATTAGCTCACTAATGCAGCATATTGGCATAATTTCTTTACTGCACACCAACCACTGGGGAGGGGTATTCATTGAACACACAAAGGGCCCCCTATTCGCTCACTAGAAGGCTTGCCCTCCACAGATAAACAGGTGACTGCGTTTAAGCCTGGTTTCCACTACAGAGGGCAAAGAAATGTGTTCAATGGCAACAGGTCTACACAGCATGGGCAGAGTACCAAGGTCTCCCAACACAGTCACTGGCTGAAGTTACCTGCAAGGTGTACCTTTTCTCAAGCACCTCCTTTAAAACATGCAAGTACGTGGTACATTTTTAGTGTGCATCATAAGGAATATGCCAAAGATCTAACACATGAAGCATTTCTCTTTCTAGGGCTATAAAAATCTGGATGACTTTTCTTGGCTTTCCCAAGATGGTTCAGAACTAGGGGGAAATTAAAGAAAACATTTCATATTGAAACATAGTAGAGAACAACATGGGTGAGAAACATGCTGAAGGGGGAAGGAATTCTCTCTTGAAAATTTTACATGCTCATAGAAGACTGACTGCCAAGGAGAGAGTGTGGACTTCGTTAAGCAGAAGTATTCCGCATTATTAATTTACAAATGTTTGTTCAGCCTGCAAATCTAAGACAAACATATACGCCAGCTATAAAAATGTATCATTTGCCAGCAAGGTCCACTGAATTCACAAGAACATTCAACAAATCAGGGGTTTCAACAACATATCATTAAGGCACATAGAAATTACATGGCAGCAGCAACTTGAAAGGCTATGATAGACTGAGAGAAGATTGAAGGAGAGCTCCACTGAACACCAGGGGGCAATATAAAAGAGGCAATGGGGTGACTAAGACCTCTTTACTGCTGGCATCCTTCCTTGAATTCTCATGATCCCATTCTTCCTCCCTGTCTTCATAACTTTAACCTCGATTTTCTACCTTCTTTCCTTTATTCAAAGCAAGCCATTGTTCTTCCAGTCCTGGGAAAAACACTACAGTTGACTAAATATGTCCACCAAAACCTTGGAATATCTTACGGACTTTCCATTTCAGGCTGGTTCCCATGCCCACCATGCTTACTCAATCACTTCTAGCTTGTATTTCTGATTGGTGTATTGTGGAGTCTTTTTTCCTGTTTTACTTGCTTTAATATTTGTCAATTTTCAATTGAAACATTTCAATTTTCAACTAAGATTCTCAATTTATTTACCGCTTCCTTAAACAACTGGTGGCTTTCATGGCAAGGTGCTGTGGTGTTCTTGTTATTTTTTCAAGCCATTCCTTGATAGTGTCATTACCCAATAATCAGTTCTTGTTTATTTTCTGTTCTCAGCTCCTCACCTGTTAAGTTCTCTGGATAAAAATAATATCCAAGAGCTGTCCTGTCCGTTACTGTCACCTTCTGCTCTGCAGATCTTGCATTCAAGATGTTTATGGTTTAGTTTTAGCTCTCTTCTCATTTCCTTACATGAGTCCACCATTCACCATTTTCTGCTCTTCTTCCAACCTTTCCTCTTGTACTCACAAATATTCAGGAACAGGACAAGCAGACATTACATGGATTCTGCATTAGCCTTTGATCCTTTTATTTAGGCATTCGCTAGTTCTTTGCTTTTCTCATTTCTGAATTGCATTCTTCTTCCACTAGGAAACTGAAGTTCAATCCTGCCCAGTCTGGTGCCTTCCAACTACACTGTACCACAACTTTCATCATCTGCAGACAACATGATGGGAGTTGTAGTTCAACGCATCCAAAGGATACTGGGTTGAGGAAGGCCACATCCAGTCCATGCATCAATTCTTTCCCATCCTTGCTATTGCAACACCCGCCGCCCATTCTTTTCTCCTTTACTCTGAGTAGCTTGACCTGCTTGCCATACCTCTCAATCTGGTCACAATCATCCTCACCCTTTTTCTAACTTGTCTTTCCTAAGCAAGCTCGTTTGAAGTCATCCCCCCCACCCCATTTACAAATATTTACAGTTCTACAGCTCCTGTTTATCTTTAATCTCTTCTTCAGTTCACACCCCCATAATTGTTTCATTCTGCTGTTCATTGTTTTTCTGCAAGTCTGCGGCTTCTTCACTTCCCACAGTTGCCACTTTTCTCTTATGCCCTGTGGTTTCGAATTCTCTCCCTGCTGATATTTGGATGGCCTTCCTGTATTTAAAAAGAGCTTTAAACATATGTGCCTCTCCCAGTTCTTTCCTTCCTGTCCCTTCTTTATTAGTCTATCGTATGTTTGCTGGAAGTAATAACAGTTGCAGTTCCATATGCGGAAGGGCACCAAGGTGAGGAAGACTGCTTTCCGTCTTTATGATATATTCTTAACAGCGATGAGTGTCCCTTCTTGCCCCATATATACATACGCAAAATGACTTTGACAAGAGCTACAGACCTTCACCATTGTATGAGTATGAGCTTATAAAAAACCTAATCTGCTCAAGGGAGAAGCTAATGCAGGCTTTATCTGTCAAAGGCATGTCCCAAACCTTGGCTAGGGAAAGGGAACCTAAGAAGACGGCATTACAAGAGCAAGACAGTGGCTGGAAGAAAACTTAAACACCCAGTAAACCCTGCTTCAAATCTCTTTTCAGATACACACATTTAGACTCAAGAGTCCCAATTCTGGGTGTCCACTGAATTTCTTGTTCTTTGGCAAGAGGAACCAGAAATGGAACATGACAGTGAAATTATAACAGAGCAAAGGGGGGAGATGCCCCCAGAAAGGACAAATCAAAAATATGCAACCATTCACAGTGACTGTTCAGAGCCTAATCAATCAAAAGGGAGAAAGAAAAAGGAGTAAATGCTTCTAGTTCAGATAACTATGTCAATATACACAGTTCATATATTTAAAGAAGCAGGACAAAATTTGTGGGATACACGTTCAAAAACAGCAAGAGCAGTTATTGCATGCTTTGTTAGATCTTAAGGCATTTTAAAGCTGTAAAATCACCACAGTGGGAATCCTTGGGGGCTGCAGGCCATGATGGGAAGACCCAACCCATTGCTGCCGCTACGGAAAGCTTTGCCTGTCACTCAGGAAAGGATTTTAGGGTAGTCCAGGCACTGCTGCATGCTGACATTAAGGACACTAGATCTCAGCTTCACTGCAATATACTTTCTAGGCACTTCCAAAATGAAATCCCTTGTACCCACCAGGACTTAGACTCCAACCTTACATCACGTAAATTGGGTGAGAGATCCAGAATACAGACTTGTCTTGAATTTCTTGAGCTTCAGCGGGTGCATTTTGAAGATGTGGACAAGATGCTTGGGCAGGTCAAGCAACTACTTCCGTATTGGATCCGTGCTGCTCTTAGGTTATCAAAACCAACAGAGGGAAAAGCCAACTGGTGCAAGGAGGTTGGCACTTCCATGCAAGAGGGAGAGGCCCTGGGCAAAGAGGCAAAGGTGCAACCAGTCTTGAAGAAACCCTTCCTGGATCCAGAAAAATCTGAATAATTCGAGGCCAGTGGCGAGTGTTCCTTGCCTGGGCAAGCTTCCTTGAGGGAGCACTTCCCAAGTAGCTCCAGATGCTCTTGGATGCAACAGCTTATCTGGATCTATTTTATTTAGGCTGAAGCCTGGTTTCGTTATGCAAATAGCTTTGGTCACCTTGTTCGATAGCCCGGGCTGGAAGAGAGTTGGGGGAATGTGTTCCTGTTGATTTTCCAGGATTTGTCAGTGGCTTTCTGTACCACTGACCATGGTATCCTTCTGGGATGCTTATCTGAATTACAGTGCTTTTGCTATTACTTGGAGGGTCTTCTCCAGAAAGTGGTACATCAGGAATATTGCTTGGTCCAATCAAATATGGATAGTAGTTTTGTCTCTCGGCCCCCAATCCATGCACACTAGTCAACATCTACATTAAACTGTTGAGCAGGGTCGTTGTCATCAATATATTGATGGTACACAGCTATATTTCTCCTTTGCAGCTTCATCAGGTGAAGCTATGGACATGCTAGATTGGGCCCTGGATGCAGAAATGGACTGGATAAGGGTTAGTAAACTGAGACTTCAGACAAGGCAGAAATGCTGTTAATGAGCGATTCTCCTGACTGGGCAAAGGGTGCTCATCGTATTCTGGATGGGGCTGCACTCGCCCTGAAGGAGCAGGTTCATAGACTTTGGGTTCTCCTGGAGCCAGCTTTGACATCTGAGGTCCATGGGGCTTCAGTAGTGCCAAGTGCCTTCTAGCAGCTTCAGTTGATGACTCAGCCATGACACTATCTCCACAGGGGTGATGTGGCTTCAGTTTTGTGTTCCGGTAACGTCCAATGTAGGCTACTGCACTGGGCTCCATGTGAAGCTGCATTTGCAAAAAGTCCAAACACTGCAGCTTATACCAAATGTGGCAGCAGATTGATAACAGTGGCAAGAAGGTTCAAACATATCACTGACTCTGACCCACCTGCCTTCGTTTCCAAGCCCTATTTGACAGGCTGGTTTTGACTTGCAAAGCCTTCACAGCTCAGGACCACAGTCCCTGATGGAACGTCTCTCCCAGCAGGAGCCTTCTCAGATGCTCTAGGTGTCTTCTACAAAGGAAGCTTGGAAGGTAGCAACCAGGGAGAGGGCCTTTGAGCCCCCCCCCCCCCCGCACACACACACGATTAGGAGACAATCTCCCCACTACAGCATGCCGGGAATCAACATGATCATCTTTTCAGTCCTGGTTTAAGACCATCTTCTTCTCTCCAACAACTGGCAGCATATGAGTTCTTTTTAATCAAGCCCTGGTTCTTTCTTATTGACCATAAAAATTGTTTAAATGTATATGTGTGCTGTGGGGGCGGGTGGCTGTTTATACATTTGTACACAAGAAGGTTTTAGACTATGTGCAAAATGGGTTCTCCCACACTGGAGACATTCAAGAAGAAACTGGACAGCCCTCTGAGTGGGACGGTACAAATTGGTGTCCTGCAACAGCAGGGTGTTGGACTCAATGGCCTTCACGGCCCCTTCCAACTCTCCTATTCTAGGATTCTATTCTATGTATTTTTAACCTGCCCAGTAAACTTTGGCTATTGGGCAGTATAAAAGTGCCATAAAGTAATTCATGCTGAATAGAAGCTACCCCATACTTTCTCAGAGAGACACAGAGAGACTCATTTGCTCCACAGAATAAACCTACCCTGAGATCTATAATGGCAGACCCCCAAATCCTAGGTACGAACAGCTTCCATTTGTATGGCCCTGGGGTTATTTAGGTAAGGAGTTCATTTGCACCATCTCAGTCATCTCCTTGGCACAGACTGGTATTGTTACTGGCCTATTTCACCATAAAGCAGTTGTAAGTTTGCTCTGGAGCAGATGCAGAAGACTGTATCCAGACTGGGACCTAGCATCAAGACAAAGTGCTTTTAAGATCTAGGTCAGGCTCCCTGCCTGTATTTTGGAGTGAAAATGAAGAAGACATAGCCTTTAGATACAGATTCCACATGATGTCTGTCCTTGACCTCATTATCCCCTTACCAAAAGCGGTAGAGGGGCGGAAATTCCTAAGACCAATTAATGAGCTAATGGCTGAGCAGAAGTTTGAACTGGAGATGCCTAAAGTCAGAGCACACCAGGATCTGTTTTATAAACACTAAAATAGTCTCAGTTTTAGGGGCACCTCTTAGTCACTGTTCCTGCTGCAAAGTACTCTTTCTTTTGACACTTAACTGCACTTACATCGAACATGGGCATGTCCCCCAAGTGTCACCCACCTTGCATTAGGCGGCAAACCCTTCCTATGTAGAACCTCCCACATAATATATGACTGAGCTTTTAGTTAAATGGATGTTTGCAACAACAGTATTAATGAAAAGTCAGATTTTACTGATGATGGTAACAGAAGTATTTTGGTTTTCCCTGAGAACAGGTCTAGTACTAAGGAGCTTGTTTTGCTTTATGCCATTTCAAAAGGCCAAAGCAAGCAGGAAGCCTAAAACCAGGAAAGAAAGGTTTTCCTTTATTAAAAGGTATATACGGAGGTGGTACAATTAAGTAAACACCACATAAATAATCTTTGCTTGAGCATATAGTTTCTTCAAACACCAGCTGGCTTTAACCTGTGTTTTGTTAATCTATATATTTTGTTACATAGCTATTATTACTTAAGTTTTTTCTGTCCTTCGCATATATGAGTTATTTTACTACAGTAAAGTTGCATTTTCCTTGATCTGATTATAATATTTAATTTTTTAAAAATAAAGGGTCATCCACTGTGTTGTAAGTAAAGGTAAAGGTAAAGGTTTCCCCTTGACGTGAAGTCCAGTCATGCCTGTCTCTAGGGGGCGGTGCTCATCTCCGTTTCCTGGCTGAGGGAGCCAGCGTTTGTCCACAGACAGTCTCCGTGGTCATGTGGCGGGCATGACTGAACACCGAGGTGCACAGAACGCTGTTACCTGCCCACCGAAGTGGTGCCTTTTTATCTACTTGCATTTGCATGCTTTCGAACTGCAAGGTTGGCAGGAGCTGCGACGGAGCAACGGGAACTCACCCCATTGTGCAGATTTGAACCGGCGACCTTTCGATCAATCAGCCCAGAAGCACAGCGGTTTAAACCACTGCGCCACCTGCATCCCTTATGTTGTTGAATTTGCAGGTAAATTTATGAACTAAAGAAAAAGATTACTAGCACAAAGCAAGTTTCTTTTAAGGATCTGGCACTATGATGAAATTTAGCGAAAGTGGGGGCAATGTGTCTTAAATATGCCTATGTTCAAGTGTAGCATCAAAGTGCAGCATTAATTTGCAAATACCTCACCACTAGAACAGTTCTTTCAATAAGGACTTGGTTCTTTTGTAACAGCTAAATATTGATTTAAGCTATAATTAGCTGTGAAGACACAGTCTCTTCTGTTTTCAATCACTTATCAACAACCCAGGAACAGAGATGCCTTGGGCAACTGTTGGGTTAACATTGGTATGTTTAACCCCTAAACAGTCCCAGGTTCGGGCATTCCCGGGCTGTTGATTATAGCAGATGGAAAGCAGAACCAGCAAGTGTGTGGAAGGCAGTACTTGACGGCTGGTGTTGTGCAACCCCACCCATTGCTAGGTTAAGTAACTCAGGAATGGATTGGGCTGCCTGGCCACAGAAACTAAATAACCCAGAATTTGGTGGGACATGGGAATTGGTTCCTTCCTTGACAACTAGATTCTAGGCTGCTCTTGCAGTTACAAAATGAGAGATTGCAACAGGATCATTTCCGGGAGAAACGCTTTCACTGAAAAGCAGCAGCAATGTGGATTTTGTCTGATGCTGCTTCCCAAGACAACTGAAGCACCTTAGACATGGAATTGTTGGGAGTAAGAAAGGAGTAAGAAAGCTGCTTTGGGCACGCATTGCTGGTGTCTGGTTTCCAAGAGAAGAATCAGGAGGAGGAGGAGAATCAGAAGAGGATGATGACAATAGTGGAGGAGGAGAACAGGAAGAAGTGATGTGAGGGGGAGGGGGTTAGAATGCAGACCACCTCCAGACACTGAGATGAGAGAAGCAGAGATGCTTAGTCTCCAGGCCAGTCTTCCCAGGTGGGCAGGCAGCCTCTGGGAATAACCAAGATGTACAAATGGTGGAAGAGGACTTGGAGCAGGGGAGTTCCTCAGACTCAGGCATGGCTCTTGGCTCCCTGATGCATTGTCCGCAGAGGAGAGCAGCTCAGTTAGAGGATCAGCATGCAGAGGGGAGGGGTGTTTGTTTTCAGAAGGTGCTTCCCAAACAGATGGGGCCCAGGCATGCTCATAAGGAGACTTCCAGGAGGTAAATATTGATTGGATTCAACAAACCACTCTCTGCATGCTCAAATATTCAGTCTGGGTGCTTGTGCAGCTGGAAAATGCTTTGCTGAGTAAAGAACATTTTGCATGGAAGGTCTGTGGCACTGAATGTATGAACAGGAATGCCAGCTCACGACGGAAACCGTAAGAGCCCAGGCCTAGTCCGACTTGCCATGGGAGCCACTTTCTCATGGGCGCATGTAGCAGCACTTCTGAATAACCACAACCGTGCCGGTGTTGCCAGCTCTGTAGGGGTGGACCACAATGTGGCTGCCATTCCAGACTCGGGGCATTCCAGCTGGTGAGCTCACATGCCAGTGGCATTTAAACCTCTTTCAGCTGCACCACTCAATGGAAGAGCCACTGCCATGGAATGTCTGTACCTCTGAAAAAGCTGCCTGAGTGATGAGCAGAGGCGATCACTCGGTCCTTATCCAGCTGAAATGCATTCGGTTCCCTGCAGCCCAAGGGCACATGATACCTGCACTTCATGCCATCGTCGTCATCCGAGTTGCATCATGCACTCTCTCAGAAAGAATTCACAAGTCACTTGGCTGACTAGACACCCCTATTTGCCTCTCCGATGCAAAACAACCAGGTTCTGTGACAAACCTCCCAAATCCTTTGAACAGAATGCTCCAAAGCATGACCCTGGGGGGCAAACTCAGAATTGGCACGCCAACCTCGGCAGAAGCCCAGGCCTCACTGTAACTTTACAACCCCTCCAAAACTGATTTTGTCAGGGGAGAGAGTTTGCTGGAACACTGGTTTACTTTTTCGTTTTTATTCCTTCAGCATCCGCTCCCGATATATTTACTCTTCCAATATTCCTTTTGCTGGCTCACCCTTGAATGGCTGCTTCCCTTTCCCATCACCTACGTTTCCCGACCCTGCAAAAAGCTAAAATGCCAAAACAGCGCTCTTTCTCCACCACACAACTCAAACCCCTCTGCCACTTGGGTCCACCATTCTAAACACAGACAACTCAAGATGTTAAGACATTCAAGAAACGTCACTAGTTTTAAATGGAATGGAGGAAAGACAAATGTGAGGCATGTAAGAACAGCCACAGAAGACGGAAAGACCGCTCCTTCGCTTTGTTAAAAGAATTGCTTCTTTAATTAGAGATTATGGAATAATTTGCACAGAAGGTTGCAGGGGTACCAAGGTGGGCCACACTGGGGACCTGTAAAGAACTTAAGTCTTCTGCTCAGTCGTCCTGATCTAATGAACTGACTGATCATCACAATGGCTGAGTTTGTAGATAATGCTAACAAGTGCCGTGAGTTGTTGAATTCTGCCTTGCCTCCGTTTGTACAGCATGACAAGTTAACATACGCTTTGCTAACCACAAACAACCCAGAAAAGGACCCATGGTTTTTTGGTGGGTTATGAACTCTGCTACTCAAACCCTGGGTGAGGCAACAAAAGCTGGATTTGGAAACAGAGCATGGGTTAAATTTGTGACATCACTTTTAAAGCATATTAAATGTGGTTTTTTCCTCCAAATATGTCGTCTCCATTACTTGTGTACTGGAACAAAAAACTAACCTGGCCTTTTTTTTTGGGGCGGGGGGGTTAACTAAATATAAGTAAAATAGTTGTGCTAAATTAGATTACTCTCTAGGACCAAGGGCACTCTAGCTTTATTTTACTAGTCTAAGATACCAGAAAAGTTTCTAATGCAACCTGAAATTCTCCAACCCAAACAATCCTGTGCCAAATAGCCTAAATAGTAAAGAGACATTTTCTAGTTCAAACTTTAGCTAAAAAGTAAATTTCTTTTCATTGCCTCTCTTGTGAAATAAGTGTAAAGAAAAAAAGTCATTTGCAGCAAACAGCAATCCGTTCATTTCAAACCCTGGCATCTGTACCACTATTATTTACAGTTGTTATTTCACTATTATTTGCAACATCAAACAGGGGAATTGCTTTATCTACTGCAATCAGATAAAGCTGGCCGGTACTTTTTCACCCTGCAGTATATGATTACCTTTTAGCTGAAAGGAAGGGTTATTTAGCCGGCCAAAAAAAAAGGTGGGGAAAGGCCCAAATTTTTAAAAACCTGAAGTATTTGATAAATGCCAGGAAACTATAGTTTTAGCTACTGGCTTTATTAAAAAAAGATGAAAACACACTCACTTCTTCAAGCAGAACACTTTAAATATGTGTTTAGGCTGCAAGCCACTAATCATCCCAATATAGTCCTGTTGAAACTGAGCAGACCATGGGTGATGGTGGAGGAAATGAACCACACCGCATCTGCTTGCCTCACCTTGAAACAGAGGTCTTAATCAACCCTGGTTCTTTCGAGAAGCTGTTTCTCACTTGCTTCCTCCGGCAAATTGTGCCTCCTCTCCATTCCTGGTTCTCCGACAGGTCTTGAATAGATTCCCCCCCACGCGCTGTTTTCACCCGGCTTTGCCCCATTTGTGCTTTTCCAATTCCCACTGTGGTGTCCCAGCCTCGCTCGGAACAGCCATCTCCGAGATCCTCAGCACAGATGCATTCAGACCTCGCTATTCCTCCCCATCTTTGTCTCATCCACCATTAACCCAGGCCTTCTCTCCCGAAGAAGGTCCAGTGCCCTGTCTTGGAGAGCAACTCCATGCTTGTTGGCCCTGCCAGCAGTCGCACTTCCCCCCAGCCACGCCTGCCTTCCCGCTTGTGCCCGCTTCCCATTCTGACAACCACCTGCACTGCTCTTGACTACCCATCTAGAACTCGGGCCCCATTTTTGGTTTAATATTTGGCAGGACTTTATACTCAACTCCAACAAAATTAAAGCAAAGAACTGAACGGCAGCCTAGTCCTAAGCTTAACGAGTCGGTAATGTCTCCCTGAGTTTCGTGACACCTACATCCTAATACAGGTCCCTGCAGTTGAATCATGACAAGAGAGAGACGCACAGAACCCCAAGTACATTTAAACCGATTTTTTGCATTCACCTATTTGAAGCTCTGACATAAGATCAGAAAACCCACAGGATGTGCCAAATATATCACAGGTGTATCGTATCTCCATGCGTAAACAAACCACTAGAGAAGGATGTCAGATGTTGGTCTGGGTTCCGCTTGACTCTTCCGTGGCAGGCTCAAGTTTGGACAGCTCGGTAATTCTGGTTCATAAGAACTTGTCTCATTAATTGCACTTCCAAATATGCTGTGAACTTCCAAAAACCTTTCTTGGAGGATTCCTTCAGTTAATTAAAGTAAGTGCTTCAAGCTGTCAGCCATCTATGCGCACTATCCAATGTCTTCCCCAAGCTACAAAATAGCAAAGTCGACATTCTTGATGGAAAAGACTTGCACTATTAAGGGAAATTACCTGTATGCTATGAAGGTTAAATGGCTGGTCTTTCAAATAAGGGAGTAATCCAGCTTTCTAACATTGTTATGGAAACTATCCAGGCTGATCATGCATGTCTATGACAGACCTAGTCCGTTCCATCACCAAACAATGTGGCGTGATAATGAAAGACTGTATTATTGATCTCTCCAATCCATTGAAAAGAGAAAAGGCTTTTAACTTCAATGGATTCATAAGTACATATCCCATCTATTTCTTAGTGCTTGGACTGTTTTCATATGCCAATATATTTTCTAGCATGCTGTAAGAACCCCAACATACCATATGCTAATAACTTCCTCTCATGGTTATCACTGGCTACTTCACAGTCTAAACCTTAGTTCATGTTTTTGGGTGGTGTGCCTTTAATGATGGAGCAAAAGAGTGTTGCACAGCTGGGGAACAGCCTCCAAGAACACCATTCTGTGTGCTTCAGCACTGGCACTGGCATTGAGAGTGAGTGTGCATGTGAACATGCGTGTGTGCACAGGCGGACGGGGTGACTGGGCAAAGGAAGGTGTAGAAGGAAAGCGAAGGTGCTTCAGATATGACGCAGATACCAAGAACAGTGTGTAGATGGCTCCAGATGTGTAAATACATTGAAAATATATTCCTAGGCCACAAGTTGTCAGCCTATATACCAATACCCCCATTCCAATAAAAAGTAGCTAACACAGCCCTCAGTTTTCTCTTAAACACACCCAGAAAGATGAGACTAAGTATGGCGGTCTTCTTCCCAGAAGCAATGAGCCTTACCAATGAGGTCACCTCTGCTATTGGGTCACAGCCAGATATTATGCATAGGAATCACAAATGTGGTTACCCTAGGCTTGAAGGCTCTTCTTCTATAGACCAGGCATGTTACTAGTTTAACTTAACAGGGCAATCCTAAGCACAGTGCAAATTACTTTATTAAAAATTACTCATCATTAAAAAACAAGAATCCAACCCTACAGGGAATTAATTGCATTTCCTGTCCTTGAGTGAGCAACACAGCAGAAGGAAACATTTCACACGACACAGGCAATGTCATTTACTATTCAAACATTCTGTTAGGGTATTATTCCCCTGAGCAAAATGCAGATTGAATTGGATGAGAGTCACAGAAACAGTGATGTGCTTGGTTCATTCTAAAATGTCATTATCAGCCTTACAAACGCAGACAAGTGTGTCCCACTTTGTCAGAGGCATTCCAACCTGTGGATCAGTCAAACCTCAGTGCTTGGATGAGCTCACTCCAAGTGATCGAGTCTAAACTGAACCGCAAACCTTCTAAGGCTGCAATATTTACCAAGAAGTGACTCCCACTGAGTAAGCATGTTCAGGGCAGTGGCACCAAGCATGCTTACTCACAAGTAGGCTCCATAGAAATTGTGAGCCACCTCTAAATGGATGTGATTCAAACAGGAGTGAGAAACCTACACATTGTGAGGACATGCAGTTGCTGCCATTAGGCATAATGGCTTACACCTGAGTAAATCCCATTTACTGAAGCGGCAACAGCTTGAGGACTAAAGCCAACATTACTAGAAGTCACCAAAATGTTTACCTGTTGTTAAAACGCTTAGCATCTTACATTCTAGATCCTGTTCGATACAAACAAAAACGTCTTTAAGCCACACAGCCCCAATCCTCCGGCAAATTCACCTAAGAACCACCTGTGTAGCTGTCGATAATAAACGAGATACGCCAAAAGCAGCTTTCTCGGTCAAAGTTGAAATTTCACCTCACCTCCTTCACCAAACTAACCAAGACATTGGAGATACAAATGTTTATATGTATATAAATATCCATCACACACATATCATAAGTTTCTTTAACACTTAACATCATTCATTAGCAAGCACATAGTGCTGACAGGTGAAGTTTCCCTTAAGCCTTCACCAGGTTGCATGTTTACGTCCTGGGTGTGGACCTACTATAGCACACACAAACCTACTGTTAGATTTATGAAGTATTTCATTTCTTAATGCTCAGATATGGGAACATCGGAAAGCAGTTGCATTACAACATTCTCTTTCTCGCATGGAACACGCCCATCAGCACCCAGCACAAACAAAAGCATCCTCATTCTAGCATCTTCTACCATCCTTTCACAAAAACAGAAAAGAATGGACCCATTTTTTTAAGACCAGCAAAGCTGAGGAGGGGGAAGCAGACCCCTCATGTGTGAAATACAAAGCACTGAAATCTTTGAGAGGTTTACCTTTTTGCCCTTCTTTTTCCTGTGAGCAGGTTTTGCATTCTTCTCTTTTGCTTCTTCACTCATTTTTCAGCACAGAAAATACAGGATCTATAGACCACGGCTTGTATTCCAACATCCACAGCCACTGGAAATATCAGAGCATTGAAACCAAAGTCCATCTGCTGACGTTTCTCAGACAAGTAACAGAATAAGCGCTGTTTAAACACAGCCCCTTCTCCTCCTGCGTACACTCGAACTACTGCTCATGGTCTTACTCCGCTGTTCTCTTCTTTCTTCCTCGCGTGCATTCTCTCTCCTTCTCCGAGAAGGAGCTGTGAGTTCAGATAAGCCACTATTCCTCTGGAAAGATCAAGGCTCCCCCTCCTTTTGTTCTGAGCTGACTGTTACCCCTGGGGTAAGATCTTGGCAAGATTTTATAGCTTATTCTATCCACGGTGCCTCCCTCCCCAGCCTCTAAATGGTCTTGATGAGCATAGGAATCAGCTGCAGATTGCTGACAGGTCTCAGAAGCTTTCACCAGCAAATGATTTGCTGCTCTTTGCAGATGGAGAAACTGAGCGTAAATTGCTCTGATTCCCGAGAGCGCAAAACCCCAGCCCATGTGTTGAATGTATCAGTGCACATGCAACCAGATAAGGAGGTCTCCAAGAGGCTGCTGGGAAAAAAATACCAGCCAGGATCTCAGTCATTAGCAGCACCCGATCATTCAAATTATAGATCATTTTATTTATTTTTAAAATGTATCAGGAAAACAAGACAGATGACAGCAGCTGAGAGAGCCTTTCTGCATGTGTTTAGCTCTCCAAACAGCCATGCAGTTTTAGTCCTCCAGCAGCATGTCAAGTTGCCTGTTTTAACATTAAAATTTATTACTGCTTTCATTATTGAGCATGTGAAAGCAGCATGTGTTGCCATAGAGCAGAGATCCACAATGATCCTTTTCCCCCTTATCAGTCCCAATTTAGGGTGCATGCTTTTTTCATGATTTATGGACGGTTTCTTTTCCATCCCCCCACCATCCCCCATGTAGGTCTCACGGAGAAAGTGCGAACATGCCTGAAGTGCAGGATCTCCAAAGCCCGTGAAAGGCTTCTGGATCATATTTCCACACACTGCTGACCTACTCAGCGAAATGTTTTGGCCAGATATGTACGGGTCTCACGCAAACAGTTAAGAGGAAAAAGGAGATGGAGCTACGACGATATCACTTTTTAGACCACAACACTGTTCAAGGAATCATAAAACACATTCAGAATGGGTTAGGAAATTAAGCACCCGCACACAGAGAACACATGCATTCTCAATGAAACGGAACCAACTCAGGTCCCATTCGCTCATTTCAGGAGGCCTACTCTTCGTAGGGTTGGCACTGGGGCTATCCCAAGTGGTCTTGTTCATTGATGGAGCTTTTTAGCTCCCTCTTGCAGAAGTATTTGTGTTCAGCCCATGCACTGTGTGGAGCTGTCCTTGGGACAAAACATATAGCAGAAGGATGATCCACTCGCTCATCCCAGGTAGCAGGATGGGGGGAGGATGTATTCCAGATAATACGTAGGTTGAATTCAAAAGAGGACTGGCCAAAACAGGCGAAACCCAGCTGCTCCCTACCCTGAACTCTTACTGTTCAGATCCTTCCCTACAGGAAAAGAAAGATTACCACCAGATTTATGACTGCCTCAGATTTCCAGGCCCAGTGCAGCTCATTATTTATCTTTTAGTCCAACTGGCAACAGATTTTCATGGCCTCCAGGAGAGGTCATTCCTTCCTCTGATTCCTGACATCCTTTGCCATTGGGGGTTGTAACAAGGAGATTCAGGTGCACAGCCGCAATAAGCTATACTCCTATCCTGGGCTAAGCTGCCAATCTAGGAATTCACATGAGAGTGCTAATGCGGTGCAGTGGTTCGAGTGTTGGACTGGGACGCGGGCAACCCAGATTCTAATCCCCCCTTAGACATGAATCACCACCTCTCAGCCTAACCCACTTCGCAGGGTTGTTGTTGTGAGGATACAATGGAGTGCAGAAGCACGTAAGCCGCCTGGGATTCGTTGCAAAAGGAAAAAATAAGGCAGAAATATTGATGTAGCAGTCATGATCTGTCAGGAATGGGGAATGCTGAATGTTTTTGGACTACAAGTCCCATCATTCCTCACCCTAGGCCTTGCTGGCTGGGACTGATGGGAGGTGACCTCCATCAACATCCACTGTGCCACAGGCTTCCCACTGCTATCTATTTTACAGTCCTCCTGGAGAGGCCTGGCAATAGGAATCAACAACACTGAACACTCCCATCTTATACCAGCACAAACCAGCTTATTCTGCCTTTCTGTTCCTTCCCCCCGTACGTGTACTCTTCTATTAATTGCTTGCACTGAAAGCCAATTTTAGAAATGATGATTGATTTCTTTGCCTATTGACTTCTGAGGCTTCTTGCACTTTCTAGATATTTAGCTTCCACTAATGATTTTTGTTCAAAAGACAAGCAGATGGCACCATGAGGGAAGTAATGGCCTCTGGGTCAAGGTGCATTAGACTCTGGTCACCTTGATCCTCTCTCTACATCAGGTGTTCCCAACCTGAGTTTCCTAGGTGCTTCAGAACTACAATGCCCATCTTCTTCAGCCAGTACGGCCAATATTCAGGGATGATAGTTGTACTCCAAGAATATCTGAGGCTCTCAGGATGGAAAGATGGACGTAAGCCAAGTTCCAGAAGCAGATGGCTGTTGATAGTTCCCTAAAACTTCACCTTCATCACTTCGGAAACGCTTGCAAAAATAGAGGAGGAAGTACAGCAAAGGATCTCCAATCTATACTTGGAAACACCATTCTCATTTGACAAAAGATTCACCCAGTTTATACTGTGGACTGGGCTTTTGTGAACTAGTACTCTTCAGTGTAAAAACCAAAAAATTCCTATGCATGGAAAAGCTCATTTAAGACCAAAGGATTCCAAATTGCTCTGCCCTTCTAACAGCCAGCGTTTTAATATGTGGATAACATAATTTTCATAGGGACGCATTTAATCATGCAACACCCCCACACCATGCATTATTGAAATGGTATGGCCCGGATGGTTCACCAGGGCAGCCCAGGACTACGCCTTAAAGCCCAATTCAGTGCCTCTTTGGATGCAAAACAGCCTACAGCCATTAATTACTGAGGACAGCTACACAGAAATCCACGGAACCATTCCTTTTGTTTTGATGTTTGCCTTTGAACGGATGCAATAAGAAAAAAGGGAAAACCCAACAGCCGAAGGTACTTTCCCCGGATCTGCAATCCTGTTCAGATACTTTTCTGTAAAAGAAGCTGCTCTCTGCTGGCTGATTCAGAGAAAACAGGGAAAACAATAAAGGGATGACTGAACCAGCATGTAATACCGCTGTGTGACGCCTGGGTGGCCAATTCACTCTTTAGATGCATGGCTAATATCTTGGTTGTGCGCATCACTAACACTTAAAAGTGTGACTATACCATACCAGTTTCCCCATACTACATTAGAAGAGTACACCTGTCAGAGAGTGGTGATTCTATGCTAATTCAGTGTACTCTTAGTGGAAAATCCAGGTTAGCTTCTTTGTAACATGTACATCGAATACAGTTTGACACACATATGGTGCACTGCTAGTGTAGTTCTAAATATTTTGAGAGTAAATATAGGATCCGAGAAAGGTGTGGGCCCTAACCCTTGCCAGATAATGGTTTTAAAATACACAGGATTCCTTCAGCACATCCCTGGGACTTTGAACTCCTAACGCTCTGAAAGCATTAATAAAGTTTCCTAGTGTGGGGATTATATACAAATATGCATACATCTAAGACAGAGCAAGAACTGAGTAGTCAGCTTATTTTTGTAAGAATCTATTACTTTTGTCAACAAACTATTTGGACAAGAACCATTCTAGAAAATGGATTACTATTACTCCAGGACGCCATTGTCCTGCCTGCGTCTTTTAAATTCAGATTTCATCAAATATTCTGTCCCTGTTCAGAATCACACGTGAAAGCGCATGCCTCCATGAGGAAGTTCAGCTATTCTTCTATAAGAGTTCAAAAAGTTCCTAATACTTGGTATAACCCAGGGGTTCCAAAGCTAATATGCTTTGAAGCTCTGAAGATTGCAAGGCGTAATGTCATCAGCTCGATGCTTTGCTAACACTTTGCTTAATTGCAGCACAGTTTATATGTGAACTTTCAGAATCCCGGCAGGCAATGCAAATCTACCAGCAGACTTCTATTTTTAGATCAAAAAATAACTCGCATAAGAGGACAACAAGGGAGGCCAAGTGAAGTCTACCAGAACAGTTCTATTTATAAACTGATGCATGGACAAGGAAGGGGCACAACAGGTAGAAGTGGAGCTTTCCAGAGGGCACTGAAATCCACAGAGGTACCTGATCTGAATACAACTGGGCACCTTGTCTGCTTTTTTGCTGTTACTCATGTCATGTTCGGGATGTATTGCATGCCATTGTATGCTGCTTAATCCCGAATGGGGACAAGGGCCTGCATTTACTTCAAAGAGATTCAAGAAAAAGTAGTATCAAGGAGAAAGAAAGCCAGATAAAGAAGTTCCTTCTGGGACCAGCAAAAGATGATCAACTCGTTTACTTTATTCATCTTATTGCAGATTTTTCTGTATTTGAATTTCCAGTGAAGCTCTCCTTTAATTCTAATGTGGTAGCTCATACTAAAAATTCAGAACCCCAATATGTTCAATAGTACTTCTTCCCAGGTAAGAAACTGTACAGCTGCAGCCCTTCTCTGGTTGATCATTTGATTAAAGCATTGATTGATTGATTAGTGGAAGCTAATTTCCAATAAGGTCTCTCCTGTTCAGATTTCAGAAGCCAACTTCTGCTTATCCTTTTTGTTTGATTTGATATAATTAAGATTTTAAAAAAATTAATAAAAAGGCAAACATATAAACTCAAGTCTCTTTTCTTCTTATTTGAACACAACTACTAATGTCACCAGTGTTGGTTTTACAGTCAAAAAGTATCCACCAATGTGTCAAAGAAATTGTCACAAAGATAGCAAGGGGGGAAAAAACAAAAAACACTTCCCAGCATCAAAGCTGGAACTAGTATCAACTATCCACAAGTACATTTGCAGAAAACAATCCATAGAGTGAGTACCACTACCATTAAAATAAAAATTAGGTGATCCTAATTAGGTGATTCCCCTTCACGGAATTTAGACTACGGACAGACAAAAGGTAAATCAGAATATATGCTGGCTCCCAGGAGAAGAGAGGAAGGTAATTGACTGCTCTTTATTTTGCATGTGGGCTTGCTGCCCCCTTCCCATTTTATACTTGTTCTTGGTTGGTGGATCTTGAGGTTCTAGCTTAAAGAAAAGAAAAGAAAAACTAGGATCTACTTCTTGGCACCAATTTGCCAGGCCTATACAAAGGAAGAAGGGCTGTTAGAAACCATCTAATTAGGTCTGTGTGCTATGCACGCCCAAAGCCCAAATCCATTCATAAGAAAAGAAAGGTTACCTTTGTGCATAGCATTGCTATAATTATTATCACAGCATCAAGTGCAAGTGGGGTTTTTTTTTTAAATAGGCTGCTTTTCCCACAATATAAAAATCTGAACCTGCTCAAGAGCAAGTCTGTGAATCTTGCCACCTCTGCCTGACTTAGCAAATTGTGTGCCTAGACACCAAGCTCTCATTTATGCTGCTGCTGTTCATTGTGACAAGAAGAATCTAGTCTCCGAGCCTGGCTGGCTGGCACAATGTAGAAACTCTAAATTCAGCTAAAAGCGTATAAAAATATTTGACTCATTGATTCATGGGCAGGTGCCAATAACAATTAAGCGACCTGAAAGAGATTGCTCAGCCTAATGTCAGGTTTCACAGGTTTGCTTCACTAAAAGAAAATAATCATAATGCAGTTGCACTCAAATGTTTACATGGCCGCAGGGAATTAGTTGTTTGTACCCTCCTATTCTCCAGAAGGATTTTCCGCAATCCTAACAGATTTTATGGGAGTCTTTTTCATCACATCCCTCCACTCCATAATTAAACCTTAGCTCTTTAAAAGACAGTTTTGAAAAGTGTAAGAAAATGCACATGACCAAGCACCAGATGAATCTCCAATCAACATCAGAAAGGTTGACTTCTGTTCTTTCCTACCTATTGTGTTTCGAATATCAAACAAAGGCAGTAATCAACTTCAGTTCTCTTAAATTGAAAATTTAGGACCAAAGCCACTACACCACAAATTCTATTCCTTATTTGTTGACACAGTGCATTCTGGCCTTGGGAAGAATACCAAACAACATGTTTCTACAAGGTAGGCATGCTAATCTATTGCAGAAAAGCAAGAGGGTTTTGTGTCCCCTGAAAGACTCACACATTTATTCTAGCATCAGCTTTCACAGACAAAAACCCCTTTATGTCGCAACTGATGGAATTATCTATAGACCCCATATGCCAGGATGAATTTGCTAGTTTTAAGGTGCCATAAGATGTTTGGCTGTTTTTCCAAACAATATGTTTTTTTTTGATACATAGCACTTTTTTAACTTGCTTATGTTTAGCCAGAAGCTGTCCAGACTAGTAGAAAATGAGCACTCTCATTCTATCTCCGTAACATCCCTGCAAGGTAGGAGAGACAAAGATAAATGACTTGTCCAAGGACAGCCAATGAGCTCACTGGTCAATCAGGAATTTCAGCACGGCTTTTCCAGAGTCATGCTCAACACTTACTTGTCCTCAACATTTTTGCAAGGGCAACGTCACAAAAATCACTCACGGACATGAGCCTAGCTCTGAAAAAACACCCTAGCTTCTTCAGCAGCAGCTCACGGCTTCACCTGAGCTACCTGAAACAATGGGATACATTCTTTTGCCAAAAAATTAAGACGCACATCAACCATGAAGCTGTAGCACGCCGACAGTATGACCAAGCCTCTTGCCTGTGCCAGGAACAAAGGTTTCTGCTCTAATAGCACCTTCTTGATAGCTTAAAATTTATCACCAAGAACAATGCTTCCCTGTCCCTGACTTTTCCTTTGGTTGTCTCTGACTCTGGACATTAGCCCTTCTTGTGCATTTCCAAAAATGTGCTCAAGATGTTTGTTTTGCTTTAAAACCTGCCAACTGGCATCAGCAGGGTAGTTTGCTGTTAGGAGGCACAAACATGAAGATGCAAGTCACCTTGACTCCACCTTCCGTTGAAGGATACTTGTTTCAGCCCAGAAGGTATATATTGCACTGGGATCAAAGTCTGCATACAGACATTTGTAAACTTTCCTGTGCCAAATGGGACTTACTGTCAGGGGCCGAGTCCAAGCAGTGGCCTGGGCAAAGTGCTGGGGGAGCGGCAAGGAAGGACCCTTAGAGCTATGGATTCCCCCAGTTATTGAACTAGGATGGGGCTAAATTTTCCAGGGAGTGTAGGGCAAGACAGCTCCTTCTGACTGACTGTGAGTTCCATCTCCGTAATAGAAAAAGAAGCATCTTTGTAAATTCTGAGCATTTGATTAATTTAAAATGCTTTAATTAGTGTGGAGATTCAAGTCAGCTCCATCTACGTCCATCCAGATATCGTGGCATTCTGCACAGTTCTGCTACTGAATGTAGGAGGCTGATTCCCCCTCCCACCAGGCAGGGCAGGACAGAAGACCTCTAAGTGCAGTCTTCAGTATGTTAAAACTGGCCAGCCAGACTGGCTTTGTGATAGAAAAAGGAGTAATGCCGAAGTTATCAATTTAAAAAGGTGAAACTCCATGCCAGTTATTAGGAAAATACTGCTTAATGCTAGATAATGTTCTTAAACTGAACCTTCCTCCCTTCTTTCCAACCAAAAGGAGTTAGCTCCGCCCTCAGGGTGGTTCTTGCAGCCTGTGGAAGGCTGTCAGGCATTCCTCAGTTAATCTGCCCTTTTGATCCAACAGGGCATTTAGGGACTGATTACATCACATCCAGCCTGCTATTTTGACTCCACCTTTTCCACTGAGTAGCCCCAGAACCGGGCACCAGCTTCCAGCCATATCATTGGGCCTTCTGGCCTTGGCAATACAGCTAAGAATTCCAACCTGATCTCTCCTTTCACAGTTATGATTCAGTTACTAAGGTAACAACCATGGACAGTTGTTGTTGTTGTCATTGTTATTATTATTATTTCTGTACTGCCCAACAGCAAAGTTCTCTGGGTGGTTCACAACAACAGATAAAATGCAATAAGAATACAATACAAATACAGTACAGTAAAAATATCATAAAATACAATACAAACCTGCTTCTAAAAGCTGAATTAGCTTACTGAAATTAAGTCACAAGTCCTGCAAAGCAGCTGGCAATGCTCAATATAATATAAAACTATTACATGCCCTGTAGAGAGGAAGGAGAAGACCTATTACCTGCACCAGGCTTCTCAAATCCAAGGTGTTTCATGCATTTGCTCGTTCCAGCTCTTCAACTGATCCTCTCATCCATTCATTGGATCAACCAGAAAGCAGCTTCTGCCTTGGACTGCAATGGTGGTTCCATACATGGTTGCCACCACTGAAAAGTTCTCATTTCCAGTTGCCACCTGCCTCACTTCTCCTGGGAGGGACTTAGGGCTTGGCCACCAGCACAGTGGAATTTCAAACAGACTAGGTCAATTGAGCCCCCTAGGCTGAAATATTAGCCAGAATATCTCATCTGACCCCTACAGCCAGAGGACAGCCAGCTAATAAAGAAATGCCATAGTTTCCATAATCCTTCCAGAGAATGACAGAATTGGAAGATCCTTGGGAGGCCGCCTAGTCCAACCCCTTGCAATGCAAGATCCACCTGACATCTGGAGGACCAGTTTACATTCCTCTAGTGAAGGAAACACTGCCACTTCTGGGCACAGACTCCTCCATTGCTCAACAATTCTTGCCATTAGGGAGTTTCTCCTAATCTTTATTTGAAATCTGCTTCCCAGCCATTTCCACCCACCGATCCTAGCCTTACTTTAGGGAGCAATGGAGAAAAAGTCTGCTCCCTTCAGATATTTGAAGATTGCTATCTTATTTCCTCTCAGTCTTCCCTTCTTCAGGCTAAATTGCATCAAAACCACCTCTTCAAGTCTGAGCAACTCATCGCATTCAGAGACATCACCAAATGCCATGCTGTCTTAATCCCGTGTCTAAACACGTTCATCTGGCTTCATCTCCTGCCTGTAGCCCACTATATCCTCACTCACTGCTGCATTTCAGGACTGCACCTCAACTGCAACCCTTTCTAGAACTAGAGTTCCAGGTGCTTACAAAGTGGACGTATAAAAGGGTGCATATGAACATGGTAGATAGGAAGGCAGTGAAAACATGCAAATCTCTTAGCTCACACAGAACATGCAAATTTATTTATTTACTTCATTTTTATACTGCCCAATAGCTGAGACCCTCTGGGCAGTTAACAAAAGTCTCTCTCTCTCTCTCTCTCTCACACACACACACACAAACACACACACGCACACACACTTAAGACAACAAAACCACAAGAGCAATTGCAACTGAATCAGCAAAGAAGCATAGCAGTGATCTAGAATAAAATGTAATATTAAAGCATAACGTTAAAAAGTTAAACTGTTAAAATGCTGGGAAAATAAGGTCTTCACCTGACCTCCCCAAAAAAAATACTAGGTAAGCAGGTACATCTCTTTGGGGAGCTCATTCCACAACCAGGGTGCCAAAACCAAGAAGGCTGTTCTCCTGGTAGCCACATGTCTCATTTCCTTTGGAAGGGGCTCCTGGAGAAGGAGTCCTGAAGGGCCCTGAGTAGATACATATGGGACAAGGCGATCCTTCAGATAACCTGGCCCCAAGCAATTTAGGGCTTCGAATGTTAGCACTAGCACTCTGAACTTGGCCCAGATGGCAACTGGCAGCCAGTGCAGCTGGACGAGGACCTGCATAATATGTTCTCGTGAGCCAGTTCCCATTAATGATCAAGCCACCTTGTTTTGCATCAGTGGCAGTTTTCAGGCCATTTTCAAAGGCCGCCCCATGTACAGTGCATTGCAGCAATCCAAACAAGAAGTCATAAGAGCATGGTTAACTGTAGCTAGGCTCTTCCTCTCCAGATAGGGCCATCGTTGGTGTATCGACTTAAGCTGATAAAAGGTGCTCCATCCCACTAAGTCTTCTTTTGCCTCAAGTGACAGTTCCGGACAAGGAGCACCCCCAATCAGTGACCCTTGTCCTTTAGGGAGAGTGCAACCCCAGCCAGAACAGGCTGAATATCACCCAATTAGACTGATGAACCACCCACTAACAGCACCTCTGAGTCTCAGTCTGTTGACCCTCATCCAGTCCATTACCATGTTCAGGCACTGATTCAGCCACGGCCTCAGCTGGGATTGATGAAAAAGCAAGGTAGAGCTGTCATCAACATATTGATGGTACCTCAGCCCACACCGCTGAATAACCTCCCCCAGCAGTTTCGTGTAGATGTTAAATAGCATAAAGAATAAAATATTTATTTATTTGTTTAAAACTTTTGTAGACTGTCCCATTACCAATGTCTCAGAACAATACAAAATGTAAGGGATGGTGGGGGTGGGCGGAATAGACCCCTAGTTTGCTCCATGGCTTAACTGCCATAGCACAGAGCAATGCAGTAAGAATGAATCAATTTACTTGAAGTCCAGGCAGATGGAATCTAAAACCATCTGTATGTATTGCATGAGCTTATATACTTTTAAAATGATCTGTTAAAACCCTTACCTAAGTTGCCTGCCAAGCAAAATCAACATCCACACCCTTTATACTGCAGTGTTACAAAGAAACTTAGAGGACTATCAACTTCACTAATTCAGTGATAAAACTGAATGACTCGTGGGTATCTAGGACACTTGAAACAAGCAAAAGAAGCACATCTCTGCACATATCCATATAGTTAAAAAGAAACAACACAGGCACCACATGAAATGAGGCCATGGTCTTACGATACAGAGATGGTCAATTTGGAACATGGTTAGTGTGATAAGATTACTCCTCTAGTATTAATAGATGAAGTACAGATGATAGATGAAGTACAGATTAGGGGAGCTCTGGATGCGAGTGATCACTCCATCCTTTGCTTTGAGATCAGGGGACTGGGGACATGCAGCAGGTCCAGCACTAGAAGCTGGGACTTCAAGAGGGCCAACTTTGGCCAACTGAAGGCCAGACTGGGGAAAGTCTCCTAGGTACTGGAAGGTAAGCAAGTTGAGGAGGGGTGGATGGCACTCAAAATGGAGGTTTTGGAGGCACAAGCCTTGACGATACCTCTAGTCAGAAAGGTGGGGAGGCGGAGGAGAGCGCCGCCAAGGATGCGAAAGGAGGTGGTTAGAGGGATTAGACGAAAGAGGAACCTCCATAGGAAATGGGTACTGGGGGAAATAGACAAAAGGGTATACCGGGAGGAGGAGGCCCGTTGCAGAAGGATTCTTCACAAGGCTAAGGCTGATTATGAGCTGAGGCTTGCCAAGAATATAAAGAGCAACAAAAAGGGCTTCTTTCAGCATGTAAATAGGAAGAGGAAGGGGAGACAAGTGGTGGGACCACTAAATGAGGAGGAAGGAGATCCAGTGACTGATATGAGGGAACAGGCACAGATGCTAAATGACTATTTTGCCTCTGTGTTCTCCCCAAAGCAGGACGGGGGATATCTGCATAGGAGATTAGATGAGGCTGGGGACTTAGGGGCACAAATTAGAGTCACCCCCCTTGAAGTCGAGGGGCTCCTCAGGGCATTGGACATTACAAAGGTGCCAGGCCCTGACGTGTTACACCCGAGAGTACTTAGAGAGTTGGCAGGGGTTCTCTCATGCCCGCTGGCCTCCATTTTTGAGACCTCGTGGAGAACGGGTGAAGTTCCAGAGGACTGGAGGGTGGCATCAGTGGTCCCAATTTTCAAAAAGGGTAGTAGAAAGGACATGGGGAATTATAGACCAGTTAGCCTTACGTCCATTGCAGGAAAAACAATGGAAAGGCTCATAATAGCGAGAGATCTAGTGATGCTAGATAGGGAAGGGAGGCTGACAGCCACACAACACGGCTTCCACAAAAACAGATCCTGCCAGACAAACCTTGTGGAATTCTATGACAAGGTTTCGAGATGGCTAGATGGAGGGGATGCAGTGGATGTGGTATACCTGGATTTCAGCAAGGCCTTTGACAAAGTGCCCCATGATATCCTGGTGGAGAAAATGAGGAGTTTTGGGATACACCAAAGCACTGTCCGGTGGATTAGGGCATGGTTGACTGACCGTAAGCAGAAGGTAACCATTAGCGAGAAATCATCGGGATGCAGGCCTGTAACAAGCGGGTTCCCCCAGCGCTCTGTCCTGGGGCCGATCCTGTTTAATCTTTTCATTAATGACATGGAAGAAGGGGTGAACAGTCTGCTGATCAAATTCGCAGACGACACTAAAACTGGAGCAGTGGCCACAACTGAGGAGCAGGGACTCCAGATCCAAAAGGATCTGGACAGACTGTGGAAGTGGGCAGGAGACAACAGGATGGCGTTCAATGTGGATAAGTGCAAGGTCTTGCACTTGGGGCATAGGAATAGGTGCCGTAAGTACAGGTTAGGTGACAAGTGGCTGGAGAGCAGCACTTGTGAAAGGGACCTTGTGGTACTGGTTGACTGCAGACTAAACATGAGTCAGCAGTGTGATGAGGTGGTCAAGAGGGCGAACACCACCCTTGGTTGCATAGCCAGTGTGGCTTCTAGATCAAGAGAGGTATTACTGCCACTCTACACGACTCTGGTGCGCCCGCAATTGGAGTATTGTGCTCAGTTTTGGGCCTCTCATTACAGAAAGGATATAGCCAGATTGGAGTCAGTGCAGCGTAGGGCCACAAGGTTGGTGGCCGGTTTGCAGGGGATGCCGTATGAGATGAGACTGAGGGAACTGGGTCTCTTCAGCCTGGAGAAGAGGAGACTCAGAGGGGATATGTTGGCGACATACAGGTATGTGAGGGGGTGTCACACAGAGGTGGGTAGAGACCTGTTCTTCCCTGCAGAGGAAGGCAGGACACGCTCCAATGGAGCAAAGCTCAGGGAACCAAGGCTACATTTAGATGCCAGGACCCCGAGGGTGTGGAATGGGCTTCCACGAGGGGTCGCTGAGGCCCCATCGGTGCAGGTGTTCAAGGATAGGCTGGACGTGCACATGGTGGGCATGTCGTGAGTGGAGCTGGCTGGTGACGGAGGTCAGACTAGATGGCCCGGGAGACCCCTTCTGACTCGCTCTGTTTCTATGTTTCTATTAATTTATTGATGGGCAGAGCAATTTTATGACTCCCAGACACAGTCCTCATTCCAAGCCTGGATCATAAGAGTGACATTGGAGAAAGGATGAAGAAGGCATTCTGGGCGGCAGTGAGGGGAGGAGACTGGAGAAGCTGAGATAATAATGGTGTCTCCATCAGATTACACCTTAAAACCTGGGCTTTTGCCAGTAATAGAACCCTATGGCAAATATTTTTTTAAACCCTGGACAAGCAGCAAGTCAAGCTACAAACCTCCACACAAATACAACTCCTCAATCTTCAATTACAGTTCATTGTTGCTGAAAGTGTTACAAATTTCTTGTCAACAGTTAAATAGAGGGTCCTCTCCCCACCCTCCCTTACAGAGAATCCCTCCATAAAAATAAGTAAGGAGGTATAAAAAACTTAAAAGTGTTATTCTTTCATGGAGCTTTGTCTTACAAAATAAACAAACATTCCTAGCTGCATTTTCCCCATGTTTGCACACTGTTGAAAAGTTAAAGATGTGAAAATTTATATTATGCAGCAACTGTAGGGAATGAGCACTTCAAAGCATTTATGCATTGTTTGAATCATCCCTTCTTTTTTATATGCATTTAAGACGATTTCCTGCCTAAATAAGAGATGCAAGAGTGATGCAGGGGCAGGGGGAATCCACAGTTGGATTTTTATTTTTATTTTTACCAATCAACACCAACACTTATTGTGTTGTAAGCTGCCCCAAGGCTTCGGCAAGGGGCGGCATAGAAATGTTTTAATAAATAAAATAAATAAATAAAATACTTCTTTTAGTAAGTATTTGACTCTACATCCTGAAACAAGATATGACTCTTAAAGAGAATGGTCAAAGTTGATATGCATTTATTAACTGCAATATACTGCAAAAAGAATACTAAACAAATGTTAAGATCATAATTCAAACAGAACAGAGTGGGCAGAAACAATGTGAAAGCAAACTATTTTTCAGCCTCATTTATTTAAATGAGTCCATTTAGGTGCAAGCTCAGCTCTTCCATTTAAATCTAGGGGACTTAAAACTGATTCACTTTGGCTGGACCATGCTCAATATTGTGGACTGGCTAGTTAAAAGCAGTTTGTGACATACAGAGAAAAAAATCCTGCCCTGGGTATCAGGCTACAGATGTTTTGGGGAGTTTGGGGACAACATAAATTCCCCCATATAAAACACACTGAGAAATTCTGCAAATGGCAACAGTTTACATTATAAGGACCTGTTTCTCTAGAGAGTCTCTTGCACAACTACTAGAACGATAATGAGAATGTATTAGTTTCAACCCACTAGCTTATTTGTTACTTTCCTATTACTATCAAGGAACCAACAACATGATATGTTTTTCTCGGTATTTCCTGGTAACAGAAGAGAGTAACCTTTCAGTCAATACGGAATGAATTTCCAGTTCAGCAACCATATCCTCCAATCTTCTTGCAGGGCAATTCCAAGCACGTTATGCCATGTGCGATTTGTACATTACATACTTGGCAGTGCATCTAAGTTTCTGTAAAGGGAAGATGATCGTGAGCACTCTTGAATGCTAATAGCCGCACAGGGAGGATAATGGAAAGCATTAGAGAAATGGCATTCCATAGGATGCCTTTAAAAAGTTTACCATTTGGAAACAGTGTGCAGTTCTCCTCTGCAAATTGCTATTTCCTGTCTCAACTGTTCTGGGCTGTGATATTCAGTTACATAGCTTCAGGCTCATTATTACAGAATAAAAACAAGCCAAAATAGCTATTATGTTAAAAATATACCTACAGAAGGAATTTTCTGAAGATAAATGGCAGATCGGATGCACTGATTAACCCAAACCAGATATTTAGTTTGAGATCAGAAAGACTTTTAGAAAATTGAAATAAAGCACACAAAACTTTCCGGCATTGTTTTTTGTGTGCTCCCATAAACTTCACTCTCTGATTCCTTATTCTGATTAGTTTAAGTTCCCTCTAATGTAGGAGTGTTTTTCCGCTGTACCTGAGGACATCGTGCTAAATCGGGAGGCACAGGCAAGCCATGTGGTGCAGGCATATTCATCTTATATTCCTTGAGTCAGTTAGAGTCATTCACTCACTGAGTGCCATTGCTTTATTTCTTTATTAGATTTTTATCCAACCCCGTTAGCCATAAGGCTCTCTTGCAGACCCAAGGGCCTCTCTCAAGTCCCAGTCCAGCATTCTGACTTTTCTGCCACACTTGCCCTCCTATATATTTTCTCCAGTACTGCTTCCTGCCCCGCAGCGTCCGCTTCCAAAAGTTTTAGCCTCATTCTGCCTAAAGGAAGGGCTGGCCCTGATTATGATCCTGAAGCCTGAATGCATGAATTCTGTCAGCCTGCAATACCACATATATTTCAGAAAGAACTCCCTTGATGAGAAAAACACCCCCAGCTTTTAATTCAAATAAAAAATATGAGGTGGAGAGAAGTTTCTACTGGTATGGGAGTGATCCTGCTTTCCTCTACAGAGGTAAGACAAAAATAATAAATTTTATTTATTTCTTTATTAAAATTAGGTAATAAAGTAATTATTTTAATAAATAAAACAGTTAATAAATATTTTATTTCATTCATAGAATCATAACTTTTATTTATTTTATTTAATAATAAATAGAATAAAATGTGTATTTTAATGTGATCCTATTTAACATCTGATTAATGTGATCATTTTATACCATCCAGGATATGATTGTATTTAGAACATCCTGTTAAAAGAACAAACTTTTATTGAGATTTTTCAGATGCCACTGAAAGTTAACAACGTATTTTTTAAAATTCAAGATTAATAGGGAAACTCCACTTAACGCTAAATGGGTTTCCTTGATGTTTGGTTGCTATATGGGCCAGGACTGGAAAGAAAGTGCTTGGAAGTTGGAATACTTGCTGAGAAGGAAGCTTACATCTTCGGTCCAGCAGCTATCTGGGGGCCTCTAAGGGAATGTTGATGCCTTTGGGGGAAATTGATCCTGCCTGCCTGCTCGGCTCATGCTCAACTTACATATCTATAAGTAAACAAGCATAAACATCAAAAGTTGGCAGGAACTCCCAGGCACTGGCTCTAAAAACTTCCCTCAGGTCAGGGAAGTGAAGGAATGTGACAGCCTGCCTTCAGGGATTCTGCAAGCCTTTGCACAGCAACTTCGAAAACACAGAATTGCTCACTTGTTTTCCGCTGTTTCTAGATGGGCTAACTGCTGATTGGCTTAGCTCTCTTATGATGAAAAGAACTTTTGTCCTCCTTGCCTTATGCGTTCTTACAAGTTCTCTATGAAAATTACTGTTGATGTGGCAGTTCCAGCACTAAGACGAGAATTTAGGCATCATGCAATCCTCGTAGTTCTTTCCCACAGAAGATGAGCTGCCCAAAGCAGGTGTTTCACTATAAACTCTAGGACTCTCTGCCCACAGAAGTTCCACCCTACAGAAGTCTAAAAAGTTTTAAAAACCAAAATGATATGCTATATGTGTGTAATATCCCTTGGTATCGCTTTGGTTTCTTCCTTTTTCTGATTTGTATCTTATTTTTTAAATGAAAATAAATTTTAAAAAAGTTTTTAAAAACCATCTTTCAGTGGTTACTTTCCCTTGAATCTGCTATATTCATTTTTCAAAATAAAAGCAAGCTTGGCCTCTATTTAAAATCACCATTTGCTAAGAAATGTTGCTACCTTAACTAATTTTGTACTGTGAATATATCTGTGGGATTTTGTGTTTTTATGCTGTAACCTATGTATGGAATTCTATTCTGCATGAGATTCAGCTAGCATTGACATGATATACATTTAGACATCTGTCAAAGACATTTTTGTTCTGAAGGCATTTTGAAGTGTGAATCTGTTGGGCTTTGTTTTTAATGGATTGTTTTAAGGTGAATTAATTGCTGATGCCATTTTACAATTTTGCAATTTTATATTCTCCTGATTTTCATTTTTATTGTGTGTCATTATTTTGTATTATTGGCTTTATGCTGCATCCCCTTCTCAATTTATCTATTTAGCTTAATTATTATTATTATTATTAATTGGTTATTTTTTTGTTTTATTGTTTTTATTGTACTTGTTGATTTTATTGTATTGCATTGTGGCACCGATTTTATGTAAGCCACCTGGAGAACCTATGGCTAATTGGGTGGCATATAAATCAGATACATAAATAACTAATATATTTTAAATTTTAACTATGTTACAGTGACTTGTGAGACTTATGCCCTAAAACAGGGCTCACAACTGAATGCATAAATAAAAAGGCTCCAAAGGCGTGGAGCTCTTCTGAGGCAGAAGCTGGCTGGAGCCGGGGGTCAGACTAGATGACCAGGGGACCCCTTCTGATTTGCTCTGTTTCTATGTTTCTATGAATGGAAGGAGTTCTGTGGAGAGGAGAGGAGAGGAGAGGAGAGGAGAGGAGAGGAGAGGAGAGGAGCCAGGCCCAGGAAGACAGAAAGACATCTTTAGGAGATGAGCAAGGCTTTGCTTGACAATAACAGAATGCATGTACCTCAGCAATTAGTTGCCCTGGTATGTCACAACTGTATGGTCAACAAAAAGCTGTTACTAGGACAGAACACACAGAAACAGAATGGTTTATAAGGAAAGGCATCTGACAAGGATAGGTTATCTCCCAGTCTGCCCAATCTGCCCATGCAATATATCATAAGGATCATATAATAGTAGAGCTGGAAGGGGCCAGTGAAGCCAGCAGGTCCAACCCCTGCTCACTGCACAACTCCACGTCGAAGCCTCCCTAACGCATGGGTGTCCAGCCGCAACCTGAATGCCTCCAGAGTGCGTGACTTCCCTAGGCCATTGGCTGCATGATCATGTTGCTCTGACTGTCAAGAATTTCCTCCTGATGTTCAGCCAGAGTCCGGCTACCTGTAACTCGGGCCCATTCTTCCATGCCCTGCACTCTGGGCTCCTAGCCTTCCTCTCAGAGAGAACCTTTCAAGTACTTGAAGAGTGCTACTGTATCTTCCTCCTGTCCCTTCTTTTGCGTGTTTTGGGCTCTGTTTCCAAATTGTTTCACCGACCTCTCCTGAACGTTTTCCAGTCTGTCTGCAACCAGACAGTGGTCAAGATGAGGCCTAATCAGTGCTGGGTAGAAAGGAACTAGCACTTCATGTGATTTGCAAGTGATATTTCCATTCACGTGGCCCAAAATAGCATTTGTCTTTTTTGCAGCTGCATCGCATTGACGGCTCGTTCAGTTTGTTGCTGTTGGCACCTTCAGCCTATCAAGATCTCCCTGAATTTTGTTTCTGCCTTCCAGGCTACTGGCTCTCCTACCCACTGTTGTGTAACAAGTATTCCCTGCACCTCCTTATCGAAATCATTAATAAAAAGGTTGCAGAGCACACTGTCCAAGGCTGAACCTTGCAGCATCCCACTCACTAGCTCTCCCCAGCTAAAGATGCCTCCATCCTTAAACACTCCTTGAGTCCAGTTCTGCAGCCAAATGTGGATTCACCTGAAGGTTATTCCATCTCGCCCCCCTTTCACTAGTTGCTAATCAGGCTATCATGGGGCAACTTGGCAAGAGCTGTGCTGAAGTCAGGATATATGATGTTCACAACATGCCCACAATGCATCAGGGAGATAATCCAATCAAAAAATGAGATCACGTTCGACTGGCAAGATTTGTTCTTGACAAATCTGCATTGGCATCTAATAAAACTGCATCGTTTTCAAGCTATTTGCTGACTGAGCAGTCCAGAATTTTCCCAGGGATTGATGTCAGACTGACTAGTCTGTCGTTCTCAGGGCCCTTCTTTTCCCCCTTTCTGAGGACAGGAGCAACATAAGCCCTCTTCCTGCCCTCTGGAATGTCCCCCGGCCTCCAAGATTTCCCCAAGATAATCAAGAGTGGTTCTGTGAGTTCTTCTGCCAGTCACTTCATTACTCTAGGATGACGTTCATTGGTCCCTGAACACATTTCAGGTATTCCTTGACGATTTGCCTATCCATATGAAGCTGTAATCCTGCACCTTCAGCTCTACTTCACTTTTGCCAAGGAGTTCACAGACCCTCTTTTGGGAGAAGACAGAACCAAAGTAGCACTTGACAAGGAAAAAGCAGAAGCGTCCGTCAGTTGTAATTTGCCAATCTCACTGAAGCACCATTTCTTTTCTCTAGCTTTTATGAAACACATATCTGAAGAGGTTTTTGTTGCTTTTAACTTCAGCTCATTCTCAGCATTCGCCATCCTGCAATTACATGTTACGGCCCTGTGCTCTTCTTTCTAGGGCCTGGGTTGCCTTCCATTTCCTATATGTGTCCTTTTTTCATGTTCAGGTCTTCTCTAAGCTTTCTGTGAAGCCATGTTGGCATCTGTTCTTCTTCTGTCTTCTCTCTCTCTTTTTTTTTTCTTGTTGAAACTGTTTGCAATTGTACCTTTAGAATTTCCTTAAAAAAAAAAAATACCACCCATCTTTTAATCTTTTTCTCCTTAGAGCTGCTTACCAGGGACCTTACTTATTTACTTAATTTTTTCTGAGTTTGTTCAAATTGCCTTTCCGAAAAGCCAGAGGAAGGAGGAGTGAAAATTGGTGGAAGAGGCATTAATAATTTAAGATATGCAGATGATAATGTATTACTGGCACAAAGCAGCAATGACTTAAAATGATTCCAAGTGAAAGAAGACAGTGCAAGGTAGGACTGCAGCTGAACATTAAGAAAACAAAAATCACAAGAATTGTCCAATTTTAATGTCACCAATGAAGAAATCAAAATTGTAAAACATTTTGCATACTTGGACTCAGTCATGAGCTTAAAGAGAGACTGCAGTCAAGGAGAGCCAGTGTGGTGTAGTGGTTAAGAGCATGGGACTGGGACTCAGGCGATCCGGGTTCGAGTCCCCGCTCAGCCATGGAGCCAACTGGGTGACGTTGGGCCAGTCACAGACTCTCAGCCCAACCCACCTCACAGGGTTGTTGTTGTGGGGATAAGATGGAGGAGGAGAGATGATGTAAGCTGCCTTGAGCCCTTGGTAGGAAAAAGGCAGGATATAAATCGCAATATAAATATTCAAAGAATGAGCTGAAGTTAAAAGCAACAAAAACCCCTTCAGATATGTGCTTCATAAAAGCTAGAGAAAAGAAATGGTGCTTCAGCGAGATTGGCAAATTACAGCAGACGGACACCTAATGAGAAGGAAGGACTCCCTGGAGAAGACCCTGATGCTGGGAACGATTGAGGGCAAAAGGAGAAGGGGATGGCAGAGGTTGAGGCGGCTGGATGGGGTCACTGGAGAGAGGGGTGTGAGGTTGGGGTACTCCAGGGGATGGTGCAGGACAGGAGAGTCTGGAGGGATGTTGTCCATGGGGTTACGATGGGTCGGACACGAAGTACAAGATCTGGAATGGAGGCTGCTTATGAACCACAAAGGTATGGGTCGAGTTCCATCATGCTTTATAATATTCAAGGGTCAATACATGAAGCTTGCACTACAAAAGCTCAGGCACGAAATTAAAGTCACATCATTGCTGACTTTTGTGGTATGCAGCTCAGAGTTACCGTTTTACCTTTTAGCAATCAAGAACATACTGTAAGTGCAACACGCCCTCAGAAACGAGGGCATAAGCTGAGAGGGAACAAGTTTCAATGACTGAATCCGACATTTTTATCTTCTGAACCACACTGGTAGTTGTTGCAGGTCTACTGGCTATATAGTTTACTGCCTTAAATTGCATGAAGCCTGGCAGAAATACTAAGATTCTAGTAAAGAAAATACTTTTTCTATGAAGTAGGCAATTGCATCTTAAGTAACTCTTTTCCAACCACTTTGCAAAATAAATGGGAGGAAACACTGGGAATGGTAGGCATTCAAACGTTGGACCATGCAGAATCTACTGAATAACTGAGGAATAAAAATACATATGCATGATTTTGAATTTGTGTTTGCTAGTACTTCAATATATGCAATCTGTACAGATTGTGTGCAGTCATTTGGAGAGAAGTCTAAAGATGTGGTACAAGCACAGTTCTGTGATAGAAGCTCAAGCAGTTGGTAATAAAGTAAAACAGCTGATCGGAAATTTAAAATGAAAATGGTCACCAGGCCAATTTAAACTAATCCAGACAGTGTACTCTGGAACTTTTAATGTTTAAAACTGTTTACTTTTCCAAATGACTTTATTCTGCAAGCATACAAAAAAGCCAAAATGGAGAAAGCATATTTACATTTGTTAATGAGCTCTTATAAAGCACAATAGTTTTGGAATTGTTATTAGCACTGGGACATTATTTTGTCTCTGCTGATTCACGGCAAAGTGTAGAACAGCAGGAGTTGTGATGCTCTGTGACTAAGCAGTTTTGTGTGCAAAATCACAAGCAGTTATCCTTCACAATCTTGAAAATCAATGGAATCCAAAGGTTTGTAAGAATGTGCAGGGATGGTTCTAAGGCAATTTTTCTATACAGGCATCTCACATAAAGAAAGGCATTTCCATTGTTTGACCTGCTGAAGACACACAGGTTTCTACCCCAATTCCATGGAGCAAATATTCTTGAGGTGGGCTTAACTGGTGCATTTACTCTTTTTTTTCCCAGTTAGGCTACTAGGCAGTTAAACTCACCAGCGTACTATCAAACATAAGGGGACATTCTGGATGAGGGGAAACCATCAATCCAACATAATCATGGTGCCCTAGAGAAAGATCAATTCTCATGTTTGATTCAGACCACAACCATGGTGGTCCGCTCATGAATATGTAGCGAAGCAAATTCTGCGACCATACGGAACAGCCAACATTGAAAAGCAGTATCTGGATTTGTTCATTAGCTCTGTATCGAACAAAACCATCTTGGAATTGTAATTAGACTGGGACATTACTCCGCCTCTGCTGATTCACTGTGAAGGACAGAACAGCCAGAGATGTGATGTGTGACAAAACTGCATGAGTCCCTTGAAGATCAATGGAATCCAAGGAGTCAGAAGAATGTGCGGGCGTTGGTTCTAAAGCAGCATTTACGTACAGATATCTCTCCTATGGAAAGGTATTTCAAGAGTTTCTGAGTTGCTCTTTCTCACAAGAAATGAGCTTCGCACAGGAACCCACTACTGGCCTCAAAATTTCGAATTCACCACATCGGATACACCTTCACGCAGAACACCACCTATAAACTGGTGTTCAGCAGTTCAGCAATTATGTCCTCCTATTTTCAGCTACAGAAAATTTCAATACAGCATTTCATAGCACTATAATATGGAGATTAATAACACGGATATATGCATATTTGAATGGAGAAGAAATGACTAACAGGTTCCCTATACTGCACCCGCAAAAAGACTGGTTCAAAATAGTTAAATTTGCAGGCATATTGTCTTTGTTTGCTAAATGATTACTAAATGAAAGTGGCCAAAAATAATAATTTGTGGACCAGAATAATAATAAGCATTCCTGTAGCTCTACAGAAGTATCTCAAGTACCTTAACTTGTCAACCTTACAACAATCCTGCAAAGTAGGACAGTAATCATTGCCTAACATCAGAGAAAAAAGCAAATGAGAGTTATTTATTTAAAGTTTTTATATGCTGTTTGTTGCCTAGACCCAGATGTGCTCTCCTAAAAAGAAATGGGACACTTCCCCACCCTGTTTCAAGCACTGCCAATATTAGAAATGCCTGTATTGCAGATAAGGGGCTGTATCTAAGAAAGGTTTGTTTAAGGCCATCTAATGAGCCCAGCTCAGAGGCAAAATTCAAACTAGGAACATCCTTCATTGCAGTTTCTATTTAGAATATGGTACCAACTCTCTGAGCAAGCAGACCCCATATAGCAGGAATTTCCAATACCTGTTGTACGATCTCACCACGAATTTGCATGTATACAATTATAAATGTTGCTTTTGAACTTAGCACTTATTTTTATTGGCATTTGTGATAAGAACTTAATGGTTTGTTCTTGGAAGCATAATAGACTACCCAAATGATACGATCCATCATGGCACAAGCCCCAGATCGAGGGAGCTGTACTTGAAAAGAGCAACCAGATCCCCTTCTTGTGCTTGCCAAGAAGCTAGCCAGCTGACAGCTGCCCTCGTTGTGCCCAACTGGCCCTCGGGGATAGCAGTCAGATGCTTCCCCCATCTCCACACTCAGGGTGATGGCGCAGAAGGAAGATGCCGCCCCTGCCTGCTACTTGAGCAGTCTTTTCTCAAACAGCAGATGGGATGCCCAGCCAGTCCTGTGCTTGGGCCAGCAGCACAGAGTGGATCCCTCTCACCTGCTGGAGCGTAGACCTCTTCAACAATGGGCAAGGATACCCACTCTGCTCTGCCCTGCTGTCCCAGGCACATGAAAATGGCCTGGCATGGATTGGGCCTCTCAAGCAGCAGGTCGGAAGGACACCTCCACACCCGTGTCCCAGCATGGGGCAGCAGGTGGGACCAGAGCCTGGAGAGCCCCCACCCCCATCCTCCCTATTGCATTCCAGGGCATAGTCACGGTTTCCGTAAGAGCAGTTGTCCCGGCTGAAGCTGCAAGCTGGCTCCAGGGACTTGAGGGCACAGGCCAGCTTGTGCAATGGGAAGTCTTTGGCAGCCACATGAGATGAAATCATCTCACCATCATGGGGGTCAGAGAGTTGAGATCATTAGCAACTCACAGGGTTTCCTGGATACTGCCAGGAGGGAGGAGGATGAAGGGGAGGAAGCAAAGCACCCAAGGAGCCCAGATATCTGTCAGGCTCATTCTGGGTACCTGGGTGTTCCACTAACCCATCGTGGTTAATCACGATGATGGGTTACTATTACAAACCAAGGCTCCATTACTACCTGCTTGACTGAATAATAGGAATAATACTGACTAGAAGCTTAGAAGCGTCAGTCACTGGGTTCTTTTGAAAACCTGCCACTGCTAAGCTGGACGGCTTCTGCACTTCACTGGTAGCACCGGGTTCATCCAGAACTGGGAACTCTTCTTGTCCTCAGCTGACTGTTTCAGTAAATGCTCACAGCTGAGCTGAGATCCATTTATTCCCCTCAACCCACCCTGCAACTAGCAGAATACTGTACAACTATAAGAAACTGATTATATAATGGATGTCTGGAGAAATGCCCAGCTGGCTTCAGATTTCCAGAACAGAATTAATCATTTCTGCTGTGTACATGGTTGAAGCCATGAGAAGAACAATGCTTAGAATTCACCAGCCGGTTGGAGAAGCAGCTGCTTCATAAAGACTGGAGTTGATATAGGGAAGTGAAAACTGCAGTTTGTTTAGAGAATTCCTATCCCAACTTTCCATTCATAGAACCATAAGGTTTACATAATATTTATACTTTACGTATGATTGTTATAACTGTAACATACTGTACACTAATACATTAGTTTAAATACACCCAAACACAGATATACTAAGTTCAAGGCAAAATACCAACACATTACAGTCATGTTGTTATGAAAAAAAAAATGCTGGTAAGAATATAAAAGCTTTCTAATATCACTTAAGCATTTTTGCTGTTGACAGAAGTGCTTCTTACAAAAGATCACAAAGTTGTAGCTAGACATGGCAGTCCTGTGTTACAATGTTCTTCCACACATGTCAAAATTCCTGGTAAATTGGAAGCCATAAAGACACACACAAAGCATCATGTCAAGTTGAATATGTTGAACTAGAATTTACAGAAGATTGACAGCTCTGTATCCTTTTCAGATCAGTCTCCATGTTTAGTCTATTGCAGCAAAAGCAATCCAGAATCTCGTGGAATCGTAAAGACTTAGCAAATTGATTCCAACAGAAGCTTTCCTGGACACTGTCTGCCTCATCAGATGTGTGACATGTTAATCTCACACTGGCAGATCTATTTTCACATGTGGTGCAGGAAGATGTTAACTATGCAATCAGAAAGAACGGAAATGTAAGAAATGCAGACGGTGATAATTACCTCAACAGGCACCATGAAAATCAAGGCTGCAAAGCTGAATCTTCATTCATTGCATTTCAGCAATTTCACGTTGATCTCTGTCTTTGAAATTATTTTGCTCAAGAATGACCACATTAGGGTCATAGTTGGAGTGTCGTGACAACCTGAAATGTTCCCCTTCTGGGTTCTGAATACTGACATGAAAATTAAATTCTATGCATTCTTACTCAAAATCAATTCCCACTGACTTGGAAATAAGTTCATTTTAACTAGCTCAGTCATTCTTAAATATTCGCCATGGCATGTATAGAATTGAACTGTACGCAAGATTTGAAGTGTGGCCCGGTTCAACACTAAAACACAGCTTAGTGCAAGTATCTACCAGTTTTGGCTTGACTTCATGAATTCAGGACAACAGGACCCTATATTTTCACAGATTGCTCTCTTATCTGAGCAATAATCCAGAGACCCAAAGATGTATTTGGACACATAGACCCCTTTTTTCATAAGGGTCAGGTGCCTTATTCAAGTTGGTTCCAACTAGTAAGAAGACCTTCCTCATTCAAACATGACAGTATTAAATCCCTATATTAAGGGAACCATCCTGTTGGTTGTGCATTATCCTAAGCCCCTGAATTTGGTACTCACATCCTTTCTATGTGGAGCAGGAAGAGTGACAAAGGCAATCCTTTCCCCCATTTTCCCATGCTACATTTTTCGCTAGATGGTCTTGAATAGCAGGTATATTGGAGGAGGATGAGGCCAGAGAGAGCTCAGGATACTTTGTATTCTGGCTTCTCGGGTTCCCTCCCTTCCCACCAAAATGCCCCTTTTCTCCTCTTTCCAAGACTGAATCCAACTGGTGCAGCTGCTTCTGCCACAGCTGCAAGAGGTCAAGGGTTGGGGCATATCAGCTTTTTAATTCCATGCTTAAGGGCAGACCACCATCTAGAACTTCAGAATCTCTACCATCCTATAGCCCCATGGATGCCCTTTGGATGCTTTCCAGGGACCAAAGGATTGTTCCCTATGTGATAAGTGCAATTTTTTTTTGTTAAGGAGACTTCTTTCTCTTGGGACTGAAGGTATGGGGAAATGTTTGGCACATCTTGTTTAAAATGTGGCCGTGTCTCTGGAGACCAGGTAAGGTTGTCCATGGAATGAAATCTGACCCACAGGCTGCCTCCAAGTTCCCTTTTTCTAAATTCATTATAATTAGTTTATCCGCCTACAGCAAAAGGAAGAGAGAAAAAAGGTTGAGAAGAAAAGACAATCTGGCAACCTTGGAATGATTCATTTCCCATCCCAAGTACATCTTTCATTGTAATATTAAGTATCTCAGTGCTATGAATGATGAACGATTCCAGGCAATAACAACCTTTTCAAAATAGAAATTCATTCTCTGTAAAGTAACAACCTATGTGTACAGAAAATGACTTTGAAATTCTACTAAAAGCACACTAAGGAAGCCTGTACAGGTTTTCAAAATGTAATTTAAAAAAAAAAAAACAGATCGATAGTAATTTGCAATCAAGATATTATCAAGTAATCTGAAGATGATTATTATTTTAAAGTTCATTTTGGCATTAGATTTTCTTTATCTAGCCTAAATCAGTGTAATAGACAAACATTCTCCTACATGTTAGTAACTCAGCTCAGTGGAGACTGATACTGGAGAGCCAGAAATACTGAAAAGAGGATTTTTTTTGGTGCCATTTTTTCTTCTAGGGTGAGAGCATCAAAAGCATCAAATAGCACTTTCTGGATTTGAAACAGGAATACAACAGAGCATTAACAATATTATTCCTGATGGCCTACAGGCCCCTCCCAACTGTACTATTCTTTTCATCTCAAGGATGAGACATTTTAATACAGTACTTGTGAAAGTTCAGTATGGTGGGTTCATTCGGTTTACGTAAGATATACACCAACTTTTGAAACAACATTTTGAAAATAATTCTTTTAACACCAAGTCAACAAGGAAGCATTTTTGCTTTTTAAAGGTAGACATTCAGTGGAAGTACAGTTCGGTGGGCATGCTCCAACCAAATTAAGCACATTTCGGTCCTGCATATTTTAATGGGACTTCCTCTAAGATCAGTGGAGACAAATTGTTTCATGGGATCATGTCTGATGTCTTATTGGTAATCTTTATAAGTTGCTTTGGGAGCCCTTTCCAGCTTAAGATTGTGGTCAGAAATGTTTCAGGTACTGTACATAAATACAGAGCAAATTGTTTTTTAAAGAACAAACTACATTGTAATCAAACAGAGAACAAAAGTAGGAATTTCAATGTCTTCATTTTATGGTAATCTGGCAGGGCTAACTTCTACTATTGAGACTAGCAGAGAGAAAAGGAGGTACTGATACTTAAAGAATGTGCCAGCAGCTGTTTTCTTATGTTTACCTTTCTAAGGCTTCCAGGAGGATACAGTCTGTGAGAAACCTAAAAATAAAGAAACAAAACAAGGGTGAAGAGAAAATAAAGCAAACTTCAATCAATGAACATCTTGTTGAAAAGCAATTACATTTGTAAAGATTAACAATGGAGAACAGGAACAAGCAGAAATTCAGGTATCTAAAGATGCCCTGAGCATGGACGCACACATACAAGCCATGGAAACCTGGAGAAAGGGCCGAAGGAGCAGCTCTTGTCCAGACTAGTTACTATGAGCTTGTAATCCACTTTTTCACCAGAGTACTAACCCACATTTGACAGTCAGTCATAGGATTCCGCATGAATGCACATGCTTATGCACAATGCAGTCAATTTCTCTTGTACCATTTGACTGCCTTAAATCTGCAACTGCGATTTTGCTCTTTCTTCTAGGTACAACAAGCTTTTAATCCTAGCATCCTGAAATGCATCAGGTCTTAGCACTTAAGTAGGGTTGGCCAGAAGCCATCTTGGAATGTAAGTTATTTTCTGGGTGAAACAATTCCAGGTCCGCAAACATTACCATTCCTGTAGGAAAACTAATCCAGGGAAGTGGGAAGGATTGAACCAAACATGTTGGAAGCAGCAAGATACAGATAAAGTGGATGGTGAAAGCGTAACGCCGTGCTCATGTGGAAAGAGCCTATTTCAAAGTGGAGCAGATGCATTGCCTATACCAAGATCTCAAGCTGAATCCATGAATTTCTAATCAAACTGCCTATCATATCAAAGACGCGACATGGAATTCCCTTCTTGTTTTGTTTTACTCAAGATCTGAACACAGAATCTGAACCAGGTTAAGACTGCAGCACATGGGAAGGGGAGATTTAATCCCTTCTTCCTCAACTGTAATGCACCCCCTAAAACAAACAAACCCCACAGAGCAGTTGCCAATACTGTAAAAAAAAGTCCATCCTGTAATGCCAAGGGAGTTTTTAAATCACTGATGGCCATCTGGGGAGGGGTGCTATGACTGGAGGACTGCCTGGAAAGATTTAACCTCCCCACCCTCTCCTGGTGTTCAGCAGTCCCAATCTGGATCAAGGTTACATTTGAGAGGAACAAAAACAGAATGGGGGCTGCAGTCTTACTTTGACGCACCAAGAATAGGAAACTGAAGGCCTTGGAGGACTGTTACCTGATGAGGTAACCTGATCAGTGGAGTGACACAGGCAGCCTGGTTCACCTTCAGAAGTGCCAGCACTACAAAGTGAGGATGCCCCAAAAGCCACGTCAGGGCCACTGTCCAAGGCAGGTGCAGCACCGGCCAAGAGGCCATGTTCCACGGAACAAGAGCCTTCCTGAGCTTCTGCTCCTCCCCATGCCAACCTACCTGTTCACCTGTCTCCTGCTCTGGTCCAGATACTGGTGGGAATGAGGAGGGGTGGCAGCAGATGCCCTCTGCCTGCTTGCCCACAGTTTCTCTGCTTCTCAAGCCAATTGTTGTTAGTCGCGAAGTCGTGTCCGACCCATCGCGACCCCATGGACAACATTCCTCCAGGCCTTCCTGTCCTCCACCATCCCCCAGAGTCCACCTAAGCTCACACCAACTGCTTCATTGACTCCATCTAGCCACCTCATTCTCTGCCGTCCCCTTCTTCTTTTGCCATCTATTGTTCCCAGCATTAGGCTCTTCTCCAGGGAGTTCTTCCTTTGGATGGCTAAAGTATTTGAGTTTCATCTTCAGGATCTGGCCTTCTAAAGAGCAGTCAGGGTTGATCCCCTCTAGGACTGACTGGTTTGATCGCCTTGCAGTCCAAGGGACTCGCAGGAGTCTTCTCCAGCATCTCAAGCCAATACGTCATAGGAATTATGATGAAGAAGATGAGGAACAAGAGAAGCTGATGACAATAGACAATGAAGGTAGACTTGGTGAAGGCGTCTTGCCCACAAACCTCCAAAAACCTGGAGCTGGCCCTGATTCGCATACAGAAAAAAAATGAGTGGCATAGATTTGAAACCTTCTGCCTCAGCTACAGGCCTGGTCTGACAATGAGTGGCTGTGGTCAACCCAGCTCTGATTGGCTCAGCCTTTGTGACATCATGCATGTGCAATAAGGCTTGTTGCTTCCTAGGAAACCTTTTTCTTTCATTCATTTAATGTCCTTTTTTCTCTGCCTGTGAAAGAGGGTTCCTCAAGCAGGATCAAGGCATGGTTCTGCTTTTCACACTTGTTCCTATTTGCAGTGTAAGCCTTGTCAATGATTTAGCAGTCAGTTGCTTATTTCATGCAAGTCTCACCTACGCTGCTGATCTCTCCAGCATACAGGGAAAGCTTACTTTTGCTTCCAAGTTCACAAGGCTAATTCATTCTTTAAACTATCAGAAAGCCCAGACTTGCACAACTATGGCGGGGGTGGGGAAATAAGCCATGGACTGGGCTCAGACAACTCAACAAGACACGGTGGTTTTTTACTATTGTTGGTCTGTTATGTTGTCTGAACCTAGTTGTGGTATTTCACTATCGTAACTCTGGTTTTCAGAAACCATGGTAAGAAACAGCTGGTGGGAGTGAGAAAGATGGCTGCCTTGGGTGCACATTCTCTGGGGTGGTCTCCAGAAGAAAGGGGAGATGCAGAGGGAGCCTGGAAATGAGGGCCATCTCTAGACTCTGAGATTAGAGAAGCAGAGACGATTATCTCAAGGCCAGACTCCCAAGTGGGCAGACAGTCTCTGACAATAACCAGGATGTATAGTTGGCAGGAGATAACTTGGAGCAGGGGAGTTTCTCAGACACAGATCAGTGATCACCACTCTTGACCCCCCTCCCATGATGCACTGCCAGCAGAGGAGAGCAGCCCAGTTAGAGGATCAGTGCACAGAGAGGAGTGCTGGTTTTCAGAAGGCCCCTCCTGAAGAAATGGGGGATAGACATGCTCAGCTCATAAGGAGAGTTTCTGGAAGTGAATACTAGACTGGGTTCAACAAACTGCTCTGTGCATGCTCAGAGATTCATTCTGGGTGCTTGTCTGCTTTGGTCAATAAAAACCATTTTGGAAGAAAAGGGTTTGCAAGGAAAGTTCTGAGCTTTAAATGTACAAGGAGGAACTCCAGCTCCCGACAATTGTTTCTTCTGTTGTTTCTCCAAATCACTAAGGCTTGTTGTGCTGCCTGAACCCAAAATTGTGGTTTCCATGGTCCTGGTATGCAACTACCACAAAGTCCCCTGGAAAGAACAGGAGCTGCAGGAGTTCCTCCAGCCATCCAGCCTTTATGTGTGGCCCAATGAGGAAGAGGAAGACAACACCAGCATCGTGGCTGATGGGATAAGTGTCAAGACTGAGAAGGGAAGATGGAAACCATCATCATATTAGAAACCACTTCATTGTCTGTTGGGTAGATCATGGTTAAAAAAAACCCACAAACCATTGTAACAGTGCAGGCTTGCTTGTCAAGTTGTGTGATCACGGCCCATAACCAGCCATAATGATATGAGGAAATGGTAGAACAAACCCTTGTTTTTTATTGTGGTTTCTAAAGACCAAATTTATCATGGTGAAATATTACAACTGTGCTCAGACAATGCAACAGCTCAGCAATGGTAAAAACCCACCATGGCTTGTCATGTTGTCTGACTCGAGAGAGAGAGAGAGAGAGAGAGAGAGAGAGAGAGAGAGAGAGAGAGAGAATATGTGTTGTGTTTCCATTTATAGGTATATGAGTGTTTCTATGTATATTATGCATGTGAACTGGGCAGGGGGTATTTTAGCTGAGGCAGTAAGTTAGTTCTATTTCTCTCCTCACTCTGCTACAGACAGATGCAATGTGCAGAAAAGAACTAAAATAATCAAGGGGCTGGAATAACTCCACTACCCTAACAGCTTTTTGCAGTTAATACAACGATTTCTTAATGGCTATCCAACCCCCCACATTTACATGAAAGCAACACATTTTTAATTCTCAGAAAGAATATTCATTTACATTCCCTCCTCATACTGAGAACTATCAGTCAAAACTAATAGCTATTCCACTGTAATTATGAAAAAGTAACAGGTTGCTAGTCAAGCTTATTTAGACGCCACTATTCTAAAATTACAGAAATGATGAGACATTGAGTAGAAGCAATCCCAAACATACCAGAGGCACTAATAATAAGTGTATCAAAGAAGATGTGGGAGGAAGCCCTGTAAAGAGTCCTTTCCCAATCGCCTGGACAGTTTCTTTCACACAGTAAGCTTCTATGTAGCCTGAAGTGCCTGGACCTGCCCAATTTGGAAGCTAAGCAGGGCTGGGCCTGGTTGAAATCTGGATGGGTGACTTAAAAGTTCTGAACCACCCAGAGAGCTTCAGCTACAGGCAGTATAGAAATGTATTAACAGTCATATGCAAGTTCGCAACACACACTTTGATGATGAGTCCGCAGGTAGTACCAGCACATGCTGCACTGACACATCTTAAATCCCTTTGCAATACATTCGGTGCGATATTTAAAAACAAGGGGGCACTTCCACATATGCAGTTCCAAGAGTCTGAATCAGCAAGTTCCTTAATATGTCCATGCTGACGTGAAGTTTGTCTTCCCACCTTTTGTGTCCCAACACTGGGACTGCCTTTGACTGACTCCTGAGTCATTCAGAGTTCTCTTTTTCTCTCCCTGACTAAAAGCTAAATTCCAAAATTCCAGGTGCCTAATTCCAATTTAAGAAGGGTCTCTGGGGCCACATAAAGCCATTAAACAAAAGTGGGATGCACATTTCCTTTAAAATAATAACACAAACCCTAACCCTTTAAATACACTCCACCTGTGGGTAACAACAGAGGAAGTTTCTGGAGTATATGGGGAGCCCTGGGGACCACAACCACGCCACGCATTTCAGGACCTCCATCTTCCGCTGAAATGAAGACAAGAACTTTGGTAAAACCCCCACCACGAATCTAGGAAATTCAGGACACTGTGGCCATTGAGAGATCTCAGTATGATCCAGTGGTGCTCAAATTGTGGAGCAGGTCCTGCCTGAGGGTCTATGAGGGAATGATCGGGGTGCAGTATACTTGGAAATGATAGGCTCCTGAAATAGGGGTAGCCCTGGAGGCCTAAGCCGAGGAGCATGAACGAAGCTCCTCCAGCAGGAGGTCTCCCTTTTCGTGGGCTAGTTCAAGTCACAGGGGTTGGAATCAGCTGAAGCTTTAGAAGCAGCTTTGCTTTAAGTGCACGTCTTAAATGCATGGAGAGGGACGGCAACCTCAACTTGTTGCACAGTTTCCAGCACATTTTGGGAAGGCTGCGCTGTGATGGGCACCACTCTGATGGGAGGATCTGATGGGAATCAGGTAAGCGCTCCATCAGGGCCCCTGCAGCATTTATCAGTCAGGTCAGGCTACCAGCCCACTCACTCCCATTTTGGGAAGCTGGGACCCTGCAGCAGGGCAGACCGGCCCCAGTGCCTCCAAAGCACCGTGCTATCCCCTCTTCGACACATCCCTCATGATCACTGCCTTTAAGTTTGGTTCCCCCTTGCTTCCTGTTTCTCTGGCTGACAATGTCTGCTCCTTCCTGAAGAGCCTCTTTAACTCCGTCCCATGATATGGCAACAGTCTCCTCCTTTCCTTACTGTTTCCTGTTATCCCTTTGCCATCTTCTCAGACCCTTCATGTGTGCAACTAACCATCTTCTGGTTTGCTGGGGAACTGGGCAAGAGGTTGGTTTTGCACTCATCTCCTGAACATGGGATCCTGTGGACAGCTGGCTGGACTCTGTGCAAACCAAATGCTGGACACGGCTTTCCTTATGTTCTTTAATCCAGGAAAGCAGAGTACAAGGTTGTAGTCCTCAGGATGGAAAATCTTCTCTTCATTCACACACCCCCATAGATGGAGGAACAACCATTCCTTTTTCTCCAACCCTGCTTTTATTCTGGGCCCTGATGTGCTACGTACAGGTTTCCAGTTTGTACATTGCTTTGAATAATTCTCATATTGCTTCGGCTTTGTCTCTCCCACCAGCAAGGAAGATGAGGCTGCGTCTGATAAAGGAGGTCCTCGGATTCAGAGTAAGGGAGCGCTCCTCTACTTGCTTGTCATCCCAGCTTGATTCATCAAGAGCTGTTGTTGTCGGGTCACAAAGTCATGCCCAACAACTCTTTGCAACCCCATGAACACCATTCCTCCAGGTTTTCCGATCCTCCACCATCCCCTTGAGTCCGGCCAAGCCCACTCCCACCTCTCCAGTGCGCCCTACCATCCCCTTCTCCTTTTGCCTTGGGAGCTGTAACTGGGCTTAAATGATATTTCATTCTGTGTTATTTTAGGCAGGGGCTCACATCTCGCACTCTTGAGTACCGGATTAGCATCCTTATCCACAGATACTTCCACATAGCTCCCAGCTGCACATGTTTATCTGTGTGGGCATCTCTGCAGCCTTACCTATAGAACAGGTTGTTGGTGCGAAGTTAAAATCAGAGCAGGCTTAGACGGTGGGCTGCGAAACAAGGCAGCGGTACCCAAGATGGTTTCCAGAGGATGGAGACCCTCCTTTTGCTCTCTTTCCAAGAAGTGTTATTTCTCTCCTCCTCTCTCCCTCCTGCATCTCATCTCATCTCATCTCATCACTTGAAGCGTTCTCTCATTCTACAGCGGTAGAGCAATCAGCGTTCTTTCCCCGCTCTCCACTATTCAATCAGCCATCATTGCCGCTGTGAGATAAAGGTACACCTGCACAATACCGTGGTCTTTATGAACAGAGCACACAGCAAATGCAGACTCCGTTCAGCTTTTTGGGGTCTTTCGAGGTCCACCATACTTACTACTTTTGGTAATGCAGAGGACATGTACGCAACTTGAATGGAGACTCCTTAAAGGAGGGTGTGAAATACTTTCGTGAGATATGTCAACATCTTTGAGCAGTGTTACTCTTAACAAAACCAAATGAGTGGTGTCCATTTGTGCCACCACAGCTCCACATTGAGGTTGCCAGATTTCATTTTATTCACACTGCCTCGTTTGTGAGTTAAATAGGAAAGCTGCATACAAAATTTAGCAAGTGAGCTTTTCCAATCATTTTTTTTCTGGCCTACACTTAGCTATATTTTGCATAGTTGTCTGATTTATAAAACCCCAGGTATGGGGCAACCCTAGTCCATGAAGAGTGATAGTTAAGTATTGCTAAGACTAATGGATTAAAAAGAACATATTCCATCTTTTCCCCATATTAATGTTCAAGATCAATTTTCAACTGGAAAATGGCCAGCATCTTAGGAACCTCAGCATCGCAAAGCATAAGATTTAATTCTTGCTCTGCAAATAGCACTCAGTTGAAGCCTGTAGATCTTAAGCTCCTTCATTTCTCATGCAGACAGACGTACAAATCACAGTTGTACAGCACAGATTCCACTGGATATCTGGATCTGCTCATAAAAGCTTTCACAAAGGATATAATTCAATTTATTGGGAGAGGAAGAATTAGTTTTTGGCTAACATCATTACTTAAATCTCAGGCACTCTGGGCCAAAAGAGGTGTAACAACAGTTGCACTAATCCTAGATAAAGCAGCTGTGAGGATTTTTTTGGGTGAGGGGAGAATTTGACACTTTCCTCACTAATACTGGCCCTACAAGAACAGTCCCCCCGCCCGCCCCCCCGAACCTGCTGTTTGCATTGGATAATTGCTACAAACCTTAATCTTTCAAATGATGAGTTTTGCTGCTGTAAGTTTGGTAGCATGACTCTCAACTTTCACTTTGGTATATAGTATGTCCAAAGCAGTCCATTACTTTCACAGCTCCAAGACATTTCCTGAAGGTAAGCAAAACTACACCATGGATGACCTTGGAAATGGCTTTCAAAGTCATTTTTAGAGTGCCATCTACTCTTACTTTCTTTCTTACCTTATGCACAACTGATCTGCTATGAATGCTTCCTTCACAGACCTTTACTAGTCATTCAATTTCTAAAGAGTGTTTAGATGTTCTCCATGAGATGTTTGCACTGACTGCAACCTTATACCTAATATATCAAAGATTGGACCCAAGCCTTCAGCAGTAGGGCCAGGAAAAAATGCATGCAGAGAAATGTTAGTCCTGTTGTTCTTGAGTTGCCAGTGTGAAAAGAAGCCAGCAGTTATCGGCTAGCAATAGGGCAGCTGCCAGGTTACAAAGCACTGGCACAAATAGAAATATATAGGACTAATTTGATCGGGGAAGAAGTGAGCAAGCCAGAAACCTGGAGAGTGTGTGGGAATTAGCAAATGCACAGCATTATCTCCATTAGCCTGCAGCTTTGGAGTTAGTTCCTTTCCATTCAATCTGACAGCTATTTATTTTGCATTTCATGATGCTCTGATTCTGGAATGTCTCCTTCATGTGACCATTGTCAATTTGGGCAAGTCAAAAGAAGTTTTCTTCAAAGAAAGGGGCCTGAAAGTGTTAGAGGCCTCTACAATATCTTGCAGTAATATAGACCCCCATAAATATTTACATGTATTTTGAGTTTTGTCATTCACTTTGTGACAAAATATTTCCTTTTTGTCTTACACATATCGCCCTGTTTTGACTCCAAGCTACTGTTAGTGAATAATTATCTGATCATTCTCTCTGCACCAACTGGAGTTTAGGTTTTTATCATACCCACTTTTAATCACCTTTTGCAAAAACAGAGGGAAGGCCAGGTATTTAAACCATTCCTTCCAGCTCTCTGATTAATTGTCAGCTCCATTACACACCGTGTTTTAAATAAGAATTCAGCATCGACTGAAATGTGAACTGCTTCTGGGACAAGACCAAAGGTCCTCCTAGGCAAGCAATTCTGCTTTCAACAGCAGCCAGCCAGATGTCTCTGGAAATTCACAAGGAGGACACAAAGATGTCGATCTTCTTTTATTGCCAACTCCTGGCCTCTTAATATGAAGGTCCTATTTACAGCCTGAATGGGGAACTTCACACTAGTGAGCTAAATCTGACCTTTCAGATGCCCATGCATATCTCTTCCCACACCATCGATCATTTGATGGTTTCCCCGCTGGTGTGCAGTTTTGTCACTCCCACAAAATAGTTGAAATGCCCCTCTTAAATTTTTGTTATTGGCAGTAAGAGCTTTCAGCTACAAATTTACTAGCATTCTGGCTGCAGCCCTTTTGCACTGAGTCGGCAGTGGAATGCAGCCCGAGTGCTTTTCCAGCACTGAATCTGGCCCTTGGACTACAAGAAGTCCAGCATCCTGACTTACGTCTATGGGCTAATGGCCTAAAGACAACTTTTTTCATTCTTAACATTATGCTTGTTAATTCTTTACTACTGCCGCATGCTAAGAATATTTCCAGAAAACTTCCAATAGTTATCTAGGAAATGATGCTGCGGTCATAAGAGGAGGTTTTCCGGAAATATTTTCTCCTCATGCATTCATTAGCAAGTTATGAGGGCTTTCCTTCTTCCATTAAACACCGAGTTTAAACAGTTTCTTCTGGAATTGTTCCCAGTCCGCCCAAGATTTTGCTAGATACATGGAACATAGTGCAGGTGACATCTCTTTATTTCACTTAGCTGTCGTTTCATGTGCAATCTTGATCTTCCTTTCCCAATCACGTTTTGGAGATTTATTCTGCTTGTAGTTGCAACTATACTTTAGCTGCTCTTACTGCATTTCTTCCATCTTGTTCTGAACCGCTTTGGTGTCTTTTGTATGATGCAAAAACACCGTGTGTTCACTTTAAGAATTCTTACAGTTTATGGAGCAGCGTGCAGTAGAAGTGATCCAGCAACATTTACATGCTTCCCATATACTTTAAGAGAGGGGAGTTCCTTAAGTTATCATGACAGCCAAATTAGGTCACTGTATAAATTAATGAAATCAAATGGGAACACTTCACAGCTTGCCTTTTTCTTCCCACTCATAGGATTTATTATTCACCATGATGAGTGCAAAGGTACTTTGAAAACATAATTTGCATCAAAACAAATCTAGCAGCTCATTTCATATTTCAGCACTAGAGGGCCAGGAGCAAATTAACCAGGTCCAATAGCTGCTGTTGGATACTCCAAAGATCTCTCTTTCTCTTCCTCTCCCCCCACCCCTCTCTCTTTCTCTCTCTCAACACTTAGGGCTTCTGTACCTTTAACATTGGCATATAGATCAGAGAATTTCACACCCCTGAAGCAGCACCATGACATAAACTGCACCTGTCAAAAGGTTGCCTGCTGAGGGAGTCCTTTCCTTCAACCTCTAAGTTGCAAGGCAATCCTTTACAATGCAGATCTGTATGGAAATTTCACAGCTAAAAAGTGTGATTGTAAAAAGCCTTCTATCCAGCTTAAAAGATAACCCTCTGCTTATGCAAAGAGTTGAGCCCAAACTGGAAACTTCTCCCCAGTCCGTCCTTTTCTGCAACACTTAGGGTGGTGGAGAGCCAGCAAGCAAGATCCGCACAGCCCCTCTAACTGGGTAGCTCGTCAATCTCAACAGCTCAATGTGGAGTCGGAAACCTGCACCTGTTCCCCTTCCTCTTCTCAAACTCTCCCTGTCTCTTTCAAATCAGCCATGTTCTCACAGTCGGCTGGAAAACTGCAGAAAGTGACCTTGAAGTCGCTTCAAGGGCGCCTGCCCCCGCATGCTCCATGCCACATCGCTTCCTTCTCTTCCTCAGAATCCAATGATGTATCTCCCAGAAGAGTCGGCAAAGAGCTGGCGTCTGGCTCGGAACCACCCCAGGTACAGGAAACACCAATGTTCAGAGGCTACTTACAGGTATACCAGTAAGTATTCAGCATGTAGGCTCAGTAGTGAGGTAGCCAGGTTAGTGTAGCTATTTTGAGGAATAATCGTGCATGCCAAAATAATGGGAAAATAGGACTCTCCAACCACAAACTGTCCAAATGCAGCTTCAGGTTAAAGCTGTAGAATCACTCCGGGTTTATGGGATTTGCCGAGTAAATTTAAAATAAGAGCTAAGAATATTTACTCCTATTCCTAAGGAAAACAACAAGTCGCCTCCTGCTGATTTTCCTAATTCCAGGGGCATCATTAATAGAAATCTAACTTTCTCAGACAATCAGTACAGCTCAAAGATGCTATAACAGCTGAGTCAAATTGAGAGGTTCATGGGGAAATACTGAGGGGTCCAAACTGTAGCAGTTGTGTTAACAAGTGGAAACACACCAATTCTTCAGAACACGAATTTAAACCTGCATGGGAGCATAGGCTGAGCAGCAGCTGTGTAACAATTTTGAGCATTAATTTTAATGTGGCTATTTTTGATTCAAAATGGCTCCATTAGCATTCTAAAGATAAATATTCAAGCTGCAGATTGGACATGAAATCTTAATTGTCAGTAGCTTTAAATACTTCTGTAATATTTCAGGCTTACCCAAACAGATCTGCTAGTTGATATACCAAAGGTTCATAATGATGGAGAGTAACCATGGAAACACTGTACAACTACAAATTTTTCCATGGTAACCAGGCCTCCATGGAATACTAATGAGTGACCATGGCAACAGGAAGTTAAAGTGAGGATGTCTAGAGACCAAAATATTTCATGTATCATTTATAAAGCAACCCCCCTCCAACAACTGAATGTATACATTTACTGTACACAAACCTCATTTTCTAAAGCAAAGAATATAAATATATCAACTGTGAAGCATAATTTTATGTACAACCTCCCCAAAAATGTACTACTGTTATATTAAATCAGAGTTTTCAGATAGAATTTCTGTTTCTTTGTTTCACAGATTCAAAAAGAACGAATTCTGCATTATACAAAATGTTGTGGAGTCCTTCAGAGCTCATGTCAGAAGAGTTAAAGGTTTAAACTAAATAAAACTGACAGGTTACATAGGCCCAAACTCAATGGGCTTTGTTGCATGACATGCTAAACAACCCTGTGAAAAGCCACAGTGGATTGGTTGTTCACGAAACAACCTTCAGTGCATCCAACAGACGATCAAGCTCCCTGTGGGTTGTCCTCTCCCTCCTTCTCCACCCCAATCCTCCAATCAGCTCCAGCATGCATTGCACTGTCCTTCGTGATAGAACCCGTATCATTTTCCCCTCCCACAGCTCTGCTCACTATCCTCTGCTTGCTTGTTGCCACTGTTTGGCTTTTTCCAGAGCCTCAGAAAAAGTGCGATGGGCTACTTTTTGTTTCATTGATTCCTGAAAAGTGTGCATCAATTGTGATTGTGCAATAATTGCACTATTACTGTGATTGTCAGTCCTTCACAAGCACACAGGTGTGGTGGTACAGCTGTCCAATATGTATTGTCTTGTCTTATCAGTTTTCTTGTTGGTTTCAGCTGTCAAGTTAGAGTAAGCAATGGACAGGGAAATTGATAGGCTGAGACTAAACACAGGCTGGTTTGGTCACAGTTGCAAGGGTTCAGTTGCCAATTTGCCAATAAAAAAAAGCATCTGTAAAAGGAAAAAAGCGGCAAAGGAGGTGTATTAAAAGTGCGTGTGGTGGGGGGAAATACCTCCCTCTTAGCAATGCATGCTTATCCATTTAAGTGTTTAACTAAGAAATCTAGTACTCTCCACCATTTCAACACTTCTCTAAGCTTCCATATACCCAGGAAAGGAGAAACATTCACAAACATTCTATGGGCAGTCAATCAACTTGGAAATACTGTATACTGCTTTTTCCCATACTTTTGAACATTTTCTCCCCTGGGCTTTTATATCTCTACCAAAGACAAAAATCCTTACTTATGACATTCATCAACAGTGACTTGAAAAAGTATGCAGTAACCTGGTTCACACCCATCCTGGATAAACAGCGATGGCAGGTACTGGTGTCATCTGAATTCAGACTGCTTCCTGCAGGCGATGTGCTTGTCTTTCAACAAGATACCCTGAGAACCAACGGGCTGTTCTAGCAGCCACTGCGCTGTCTGAACCGCGGCAAATGACTCCCACCATGGTAAGGAGAAACAGTGAACAGGCATCCAACACAAGCCTCAAAACAACCCTTGCGGTTCTTTGCAATCTCATCCATATCACAGCTAGGTGATGGGCCCTTCAGCACTTCGGAGGGACTATCACTGCTTGGCTACCAGTTTTTAAAAACCAACTAAGTTTTGAATAAGCCCAAATTGCTGTGGAATCTTTTATTTTTTAAGTGTGGACTTGGTTAGGGTTCTGTGCACAACAGGGTGGATAAAAATTCAATGGTTTTTCTTAAATTTTTAAATTTAAATCAGTTTTTTTTAATGAAACGCTTATTTGAGGAAAAATCTCTCTAAAGACAGTTGTCTGTTTAAGGTACATTATAGTCAAAAGTGTATTCATCATGAGCATTAGATTTTAATTATGCAGCATGAGGCTGTATATTTGTGCAGTGTTTGTTTGTTTGTTTATATTGATAAATGAATTCCATTAATCCAGTCCCAATATCATGTTCTTCCAAGGGTAGATAGTATCACAAATGCTTGGTTTTACAGTGCTCAAAACCATGGATTTATGTCCGCAGAGATCCCAGGCCACTTCCTCATGACAGAAATGTTATAAAATAATCATACAGAGTTGAGAAAAAGACCTCAGTCCCCTTGCTCCTTCCCAAATCTACGGACACAGAATCAGCTGCTTGCCTCTTAAGTGCTAAGTTTTGAAAAAATCAACGAATGGAAGAAGATGGTTGGGAATGGAAAAGATCTGCACAAGCTGCTAAGTGTGAGGAGGGAGGGGCAAGTGGGGAAAATGAAGTCTTTGGCTCTTTTTGCGTATAGCCTGAGGTTTATCATATCATTCTTTCCCTGGAGGAGAAAACCTATCATAGCAGCAAGCCGTAAAAGAGACCCAGTCTGAGAATCTTTTGATGAAGTTCCTTTACGGGTAAGGCAGGCATGCGTGCAAATTACACAGAAAACCATAATTTAAATCTAGTCTGACTGACTAAATTGATTTACATCAATTTTATTTAAATCAAATCCACCCTCATGCATCAATGGGAAAGCCACATCTGTTAAAAGGGCCGCACTGACCAACCATGGACGTTCATCCAGAGCGGGTCCAAATAGGAGTTTTTAATGTTGCTTTGCTGTGGTAGCTGTCAAAAGATGAGCTGTCAAGTCCAAGAAAAGTCACACGCGATCTTTCCCCCATCCTTCCCCTCACTTGGCAGTGAAATCCTCTGGGTCTTGACTCTTCCCCAGCCCATAGGTTCCAGTGTTTCCAACTCTTCTACCCATTCCCAAGATCGTATGTCCTTTAGAAGGCGGAAAAGTGCATCCACCTGTTTCACTGAAACTTGGTTTTGACAACTGCTTTAAAAACAAACAAAATCCTAGGAATTTGCTGCTTGAGTGTTTTGGAAGTTCTGTCACAGGCCATGAATTTGCACTTTGCTTTTTGAAATCTCCAGAAAATAATAATGTTCAAGGATGAAAAAGAAGCCGAGAACCAAAAACTGGCAGAGAAAGATGATGGTGGCAGAGAGAGAAGACAAGACAGCTTCAGTCACCAAGTCCCCTGAGATAAAAGCTAAAGGACCAAGGAGAAGAAGGTAGGAACAACCTACAGTAAGCCTGATCATTTGTCGGGTACACCATGGCTTGTCTGCACAACAAACAAGCCACTGTGGCTTATTGCCAGGATGGGTCAGCACGACATGCAAGTCTACCCAAAGTCCACAGAATGATGTAATGTAGGAACTGGTTCCTTGGTAGGCTGCTAGGTCAAGCAAAAGTTGCACAATTTCAAGGGAAACCCAACATGTTCTATACCCTTCATCCAAGTTGACTGACTGACCAAGAATAAAATCAGCCCAATGTATTATTGCACTAAGATCCCCTTCACACATGCATTGAACAAGGGAGCTCCTTCCACACAACACAATACATGCAGCAGAGAAGCTTGCAGATGTGGATGGCCACATGAATTGCACCCGTGCAAATCAGCAGCCCGTTGCACAGCAGCCAATCAAGTAGGAAAAATCCATATGTTTGATTCTAGTCACACTCAGTTATCCACACTCAGTCCCTTGCACTGCCCTTGATGCACATTCCAAGGGAGTCTAAGACCCTGGAGATCGAGTTAAAAGTCTGTGAATGAGGCTCCCTATGAGTAAAGCCCACCTCATCAGGCATCATAAACATCATATTTATGCAGCCTAATGAAGTGAAGAGGAACTAAAGAGCCTCTTGATGCGGGTGAAGGAGAAGAGTGCAAAAGTTGGCTTGAAACTCAACATTAAGAAAAGTAAGATCGTGACATCCGGTCCTCTCACTTCCTGGCAAATAGATGGGGAAGAAACAGAGGTAGAGACAGATTTTATTTTCTTCGGCTCCAAGATCAACGCAGATGGGGACTGCAGCCAAGAAATTACAAGACGCTTGCTCCTGGGGAGGAAAGCTATGGCAAATCTAGACAGCATACTAAAAAGCAGAGACATCACTCTGCCAACAAAAGTGCATATAGTCAAGGCTATGGTTTTCCCAGTTGCAATGTATGGCTGTGAAAGCTGGACCATAAGGAAGGCTGAGCACCAAAGGATTGAGGGTTTTGAATTGTGGTGCTGGCAGAGACTCCTGCGAGTCCCTTGGACCACAAGGCGATCAAACCGGTCAGTCCTAAAGGAGATCAACACTGACTGCTCTTTAGAAGGCCAGATCCTGAAGTTGAAACTCCAATACTTTGGCCACCTAATGAGAAGGAAGGACTCCCTGGAGAAGAGTCTAATGCTGGGAACACTAGACGGCAAAAGAAGGAGGGGACGGCAGAGGATGAGGTGGCTGGATGGAGTCACAGAAGCAGTTGGTGTGAGCTTGAGTGGACTCTGGGGGATGGTGGAGGACAGGAAGGCCTGGAGGAATGTTGTCCATGGGGTTGCGATGGGTCGGACATGACTTCACGACTAAGAACAACAACAACATGTCCTATTGGATATAAGCCAACAAGCCATCGTTGTACACTCAAGGTGGAGCACATGATTCTGCTCCTTGCTCATTTGGTCCTCAGAATAACAACATTAAGTAACCAAGGCTGAGAGATGGCAACTGGATAAACAGTGATTTGAACTTGGGCTTCCCTGCTCCTAATCTGACACAGTAACACACCACATTTGCTACTTGTGATGCTTCAGGGCAACCTGCACCACTTTGCATCCTCCAGATGTGTTAGACTGCAATTCCCTCTATTTCTGACCACTGACCCACATCTGGGGGCCACCAAGTTGATGAAGTTTTGTTTGAAGAAACAGGCTTCGAGACTGGGCATGGTGCTGATCTTGGGAAGACAGAGCCTGCTCCAGGCGCATAGCTGCCTAGAACAGGGATGAGCCACCAGGTGTCTTGCTCAATGACTCCTATTACCTTTCAGCACTGGCTGTGCTGACTGGGGCTGATGGAACTGGCAGGCCAAAGCATCCGCAGGTTTCCCACCCCTGGAAGGCCTGTTTGTCCTTGCCTCGTCGCTAAAACGGCACACAGGCATGCAACTGCTGCCCGGGTCTCAGGTCTCACCCCTTCCTCCCGTGCTTTAGAGTATACCACTGTCTCGTCTTTAAAAGTGCCACGTGCGTGCTCACCAATTCATCCATCCCTTACTGATCGTCACAAAGGGACTTTCTGAAAAGGGGCAACACCGTGCTGAGGATGGCATACAGGTCGTTTCTTGAGCAGATGATCAGCTCCAAGCAGAACCATCCTCTGCTCCAAGCCTGAAGGGCCACCTCCCTACCCCCAGAGCTCAACCCTGGAAAGGTATGGCTACCTTTGAACTGAATACAGTGAGGGAACGTCCAGAGTAGTTTTGCTGTTGTGGCAACTAAAAAAAGGAAAATAAGAAGTATGTAGCTTTGTCATCCTAATTCCTCCTCCGCACTCTTGCTGCTTTATCTGCTAGAGTCACATTGATATGACTTTGATGTGTCCCTCTTGGCAACAATGAGAAATCGGGCACCAGCTGTGCTCCTAGAGGCATTCAGATGCCCATGACAGGAAGCCTCTCTTGGTGTGTCAGTACACAGGAGCAGATGCAACACTTTGGCTTTCTAGCACAGGGTTGCCAGAAGTCCAGTTTTAAGCACAGGTGAGAAGTTGTATCCAAATCCCTTTTCTCCCATCAGCCCTACCTCAAACCAGAAGGCATGTTCAGCCAGCTCATGAGATCTCATCGCTTCCTGAAATTTTACCTATTTGAGGATGAAATTTCAATCCAGCTTCACACAGTAGTCTTATACCTCCCCTACACAGAACTTTCTTCTGCTTTTCCTGAACTGCAGACAAGGGAGGAGTTTGCCAATTGAGTGGTTCTTCCACCACATGTGGAAACTTCCCAGCTGTCAGCAAGAACCCACGACTCAGTGGAGCCCACAGTCAGCCCATAACCTTCCCTGAATATGGGAGGTCCCGTTGTGTGAGCCCAGACTGTGCCCTGAAGATCTACACACATGAAAGAGTTTAATTTGTTTACTGAAACTTTTATATGCCGTCCCATATGTGTGGCATCTCGGGATGGCTCACAGTCAATAAAATCAAATACCTTAAAAACAATCTAACAATAAATAACATATAACCAATAAAAAGCAACTGTAGCATTGTAATACTAATTTTTAAAGTAACGGTTAAATAAAAAGGTTTGGACCTGGCGTTGAAAAGAGTATAATCTCTGCGCCAGGTGAACCTCTCTGGGGAGCGCATTCCATAATCTGGGCGCCACCGCAGAGAAGGCCCTACTCCGAGTAGATGCCCTTTTTACCTCCTTCAGGGAGGGTTCTCAGAGCAGGGCCTCCCTCGCTGATCTTAAGGGGTGTGAGGGCATATAAGGAAGGAGACTTTCCCTCAGGTGTCCCGGTCCCAGAGTTGCATACTTTCCCCTTCCCTCTTCCTTTAAAGTGCTACATATCATGCAGATTTGATCTCCATGTGAATTTCCATCCCCTCCATTACTTTAATGTGCAAGGCAGAAGGGACCCATATGCTTTCAACTCCTCCACTGAGAAGGAGTTGGCCTGATAAGGGTTCAAAGTGTTCCAACTACTGTTGATTCAGAGAGTGCCTAAAATTTAAACTCGGTGCAAGCCAAGATCTTTTAATGCTGGACCTGCGTACATTGTTGCAGATCCCAGTTCACTTGAATGTAAATTACAATTAAAGTCATGCTTTAAAAGCTATGCTCTAATTCTGGGTTGTCAAGGGAAAGGCAAGCCAGCGTTTCTGGTTCGCGTGAACAGTTTATCTGTGTACCTTTTCTCAGCAGGAGGGATCGGGCAGCCTCCAGCAGCAAGCTCACCTGTTCCCAATAGCCCAGGTTTGTCTTCTTTTGGCATTCTGGGTTACTGTGGTATGCACAGTGGGCCTTTAAGAAGCCCTGATCTAGCATGCATACCCCGTGTTATTTGTTATAGATTCAAAATATGAGGGACAGAAAAGTCTTTGGGGAAAATCAAGTGAGAGTTTTCCCTTATAGCCCCTGGTTCCACATTATTTTTTCCTGTTAGGCTCATGCAGACACAAAATTAGACAAGGAAGTGGATGCAACTACATCGGAAGAAGCTGGTGGTAACAGAGAAAAGTGGGAAAATACAAGCGTTTTTATTATATATATGAGCCTATTTTCCAGTTGTGCTTTTGTATATTTGTATATAAAAGATTAGAGCACCATCTACTGATATTCTCTTATATTGCAGTACTAGAGTTACAGTCAGGATTCTTCCCCGTTGTGCTGAATTTTAGGATGGCTGAAGTAAAAAAAAAGCAAACCAACTACAAGGGGAAAAATGGGGATCAGTAACCAGCAGCCTACAGGTTAAACCTAATTCTCTGAAGGACTTCATCTAACCTGGCAGTATCAACCCAATTGAAGCGTGTGGAGGTTGTGGCCACTGTGACCATGGATCCAAGACTGACCACGTTCCCAGTGTGTGGTCCAAATTTTCTGCAAGTCCCCTGGACACTGGAGCAAAAGTCATAAGGACTGGCAGAAGTTGCAGGAACAACACGTGCAAAAAAATTGGGAGAGGAAAGCAATCAATAGGAGGCCAATCATCAACGAAAACATCTCATGTTCCATGGAATTAGATTCTCACATTATCTTGGGGTATATTTGCCACAGTATGGACTTTTTACTGCCCATATTTTCACTGAAGAAATATCTTGTGAACTGGTAATTTAGTGGAAAGTGCAGCTGCAATGTGTTGCAACGTACTGTAGTAAGGATTACTTAACCAACTAGTTAAGTGACCATCAATCTGAAAATTAACGAACTAAATTCACACTGTTACCACACAAAATAATAATTGCATGCATTATGAATGAATAAAAAGGTAAAGGTTTCCCCTTGACGTTATGTCCAGTCATGCCTGACTCTCGGGGGCGGTGCTCATCTCCGTTTCCTAGCCGAGGGAGCCAGCGTGTGTCCGCAGACAGTCTCCGTGGTCATGTGGCCGGCATGACTGAACACCGAGGTGCACGGAACGCTGTTACCTGCCCACCAAAGTGGTGCCTTTTTATCTACTTGCATTTGTATGCTTTCGAACTGCAAGATAGTATCTATTTAATGACAGAGGAGGGAATGAGGTTGTACCTTTCCACAGGTTTTGGAAATCATGCAGGGCTGGTGTCAGGGTAGGCATGGTTGGGTCTTGATCAAGGATCCTCGAAAACCCTGTAGCTGTCATTTTTACCATGTTCAAAGAAGAGTCAACCTGAAGCCAATGCATGTCAGTCCACTCCTCACTGCATAGAGATCAGACTCCAGTATAGCCAGGTTTCCATGTGCAGACCCAATTTATAACTACACTTAGACAAGCAAAGCCCGGTCTCCCACCTCATCAAGCTTCTTCCCAGAGAAGTACCACTGACTGCCACCTGAATGTGTAAAATGGTCATTCTAAAGCAGGCATGTCCAAAGCCCGGCCCGGGGGCCAATTGCGGGCCATTTTCAAATTTTGAGCGGCCCACAGCCTCTTCTCCCCGCCAACTCAACCTGTTACTCATCCCCACCGGCCGGCGTTTTTCCCTTCACCACACAGCGGTTCCCGCAGCTGTCCCCTGCTTCCTCCTGCTCCTTCAAGGCTGGTGGTTATATTTCACCAGCAGATGGCAGTAGACCTGTGTCAGCACTCTCGCCACGTGAACCCTTGTGACACAAGACTTGTGTGCCCATTTCTAAAATGGCGACTGTAACTAAAAAAAGGAAAGTTGACAGCGAGAGCCGCTGCTTCCAGGACAAGTGGAAATTGGAGTATTTTTTCACTGAAATACAAAACAACTGTGTCTGCCTAATTTACCAAGAGACTGTGGCTGTTTTCAAGGAATTCATTATCAAGAGGCACTACCAGACAAAACATGCTAACTACAATAAGCTAACTGGGAACGAACGCGATGAAAAATCGAAGGAACTGGAAGCTGTTTTAATGGCACAGCAACGCTTTTTCACAAGAACCCATGAGTCAAATGAAAATGCCACAAAGGCGAGCTACGAGGTGGCAACGCTGACTGCCAAGCACTGCAAACCTTTTACTGAGGGTGAATTTATTAAAGACTGCGTGATGAAAATGGTGGAGAAAATTTGTCCTGGGAAGAAGCAAGACTTTGCCAATGTTTGCCTGGCTCGTAACACTGTGGTATGGAGAACTGAAGACGTTTCATCTGATATTAAGAGACAGAGGCAAAAGGAGTGGAGTTCGACTTTTTTTCGTTCGCCTGCGATGAAAGCACGGATGCATCTGACACCGCTGAGTTATTGATTTTTTTGAGAGGAGTGGACAATGACATGAACATGAGTGAAGAGCTACTTGACCTCAAGAGCCTTAAGGACCAAACAAGAGGAACAGATTTATTTGTTTCTGTTTGTTCCGCCCTAGATGACATGAAACTACCGTGGAATAAAGTCACTGGGATTATTACGGATGGCGCACCTGCCATGGCTGTCGAGC
>NW_025335317.1:12892383-12914887 GCF_004798865.1 Varanus komodoensis
TTCATCTGATATTAAGAGACAGTTAGAGGCAAAAGGAGTGGAGTTTGTCTTTTTTTCGTTAGCCTGCGACGAAAGCATGGATGCATCTGACACCACTGAGTTATTGATTTTTTTGAGAGGAGTGGACAATGACATGAACGTGAGTGAAGAGCTACTTGACCTCCAGAGCCTTAAGGACCAAACAAGAGGAACGGATTTATTTGTTTCTGTTTGTTCCGCCGTAGATGACATGAAACTACCATGGAATAAAGTCACTGGAATTATTACAGATGGCACACCTGCCATGGCTGGCGAGAGAAGTGGATTATCAACTCTAGTCTGTAACAAAGGCAGCAAAGAAGGAGGCAAAGCTATAAAACTCCACTGTATTATTCACCAACAAGTTCTCTGTACCAAACATCTGAAATATGATCATGTTGTGAAACCGGTGATGAAGGCTATTAATTATATTCACTCCAAAGCCCTGTGCCACCGCCAGTTTCAACAGTTTCTACTCGACATCCAGGCTGAATACAGAGATGTTGTGTATCACAACGAGGTAAGATGGCTCAGTCGGGGGTCTGCACTGCAGTGCTTCTACTCTCTTAGGGAGGAAATCGGACAATTCTTGGCAAAAAAGGGACAACCGATGCCAGAGCTATCTGATCCTGTTTGGCTGGCTGATTTTGGATTTTTAGTTGACATAACACGACATCTGAATGTGCTGAACACGAGCCTTCAGGGGCAAAATGCAGTGGTAAGCCAACTGTATTCACATATCAAAGCCTTTGGGACCAAGCTGCTACTTTTCCAAAGGCACCTGTCACAAACGCAGCCCAATACCACACATTTCCCATCGCTGCAGGAAATAATGACCAGTTTTCCACAGAACAATATGAATGCTCAAATAAGGAGGTATGAAGCAGACATCTCATCTCTGGCTGAGGAGTTTCAACAGCGCTTTTGGGATTTTGCAGCTATTGAAAAGCAGATCACGCTTTTTTCATCTCGTTTCTCTGTGGACCCTGATGACGCTCCAGACCACCTGCAGCTGGAGCTCATTGAGCTGCAGTGTGACGCCGAGTGTCACAGTCGGCACCAACAGCTCCCTCTTGTCAACTTTTACCGCCAGCTGGATAAAGACAGGTTCCAAGAGATTCGAACATTTGCTAAGAAAATGCTGAGCTTGTTTGGTTTGACATACTTGTGCGAGAAGACATTCTCGGTTATGAACATTAACAAGAACCGCGTGAGGACGAGACTAAGTGACTTTCACCTGCGTGACATCTTGCGCATCAAAACCACTGTTTTTGAGCCAGACCTGGCCTATATAATGCAGTCGAGATCTCAATATCACCCTTCACAATCGCAGTTAAGTTATTTATTTAGCCTTTAGTTCATTTGCATTGAATGTTAATGGTTCAAAGAATGTCAGGCTGAATGGTCGGCCCCCACACATTTTCACCTCACCAAATCTGGCCCTCCTTGCAAAAAGTTTGGACACCCCTGTTCTAAAGCATTCTGTTTCTGGACAGCTGAGACAGATTGTCCTTTGACTAGTTAGGATGTTGTCATTGTTGTCAACCCTTCAGTTGTGTTCAACTCTTGGCCACTCTATGGATCATTGCTCTCCGTGCCTCTCTGTCTCACGCTGCTTCCTTCAAGACCACCATGGCTAACCCAGTGTCTTTCTTTATGGTGTCCATAAACAGGTGTTGGAGTGCCCCTTTCTCCTGTTTCCTCTGATCACTCCCAGCATGACTGACTTTTCAAGTGAGTGAGCTCTCATGACATGGCCAAAGTATGACAGTCTTTGTTTGGTGATCTTGGCTTCAAGTGATATTTTTGGTGAAGCTCAGTCTAGGACTTCTTTGTGATTTTTGCAGACCATGGGATGCGCAACAGTCATCTCCAGCACCACACTTTGAAAGCATCCACCCTTCTTCTACCTGCCTTTTTCAGAGTCCAAGTTTCACAGCCATGTGACAATTGGGAAAATTATTGTGCAGTCTAATCTGCATTTGGTAGAGAGTCTGATGGCTTTACTCTTCCAGATGTAATTCGTGCTGGCCATTGCATTTCTTCCAAGTGCTATGCGCCTTCTGATTTCAGGACTGTGGTCACCACATTGGTCAATTTTAGGTACAAGATTTGATATATTGACCAGACAAATGTTCATGTTGTTAGAATGATGACAGAAACTGGAAATCATAAATATCTGGCACCCTTCTGTGGACTATATGACCCAGTTTACATGTAGTGACAGACCAAGGTTCAATTAACCACAGCTATTTTAATCATGAGCTATTATTAAATAGAAATTCAGACACTTGGTTAATATGAATTGCTAAGCACAGGCAAGCCACAAAATGAATCCATGGTATATTGTTGGGTCATGACCTGTGGGTTGTTTAAACTATGGATTCTTATGTACAAACCCAGAATCATGTGCTGTTCATGGGTTGTCTCAGGCAGTGAGCAAGAACAGTTAGCCTCTAAACATGCCAGACATACAGTGCAACAAAGGCATTTGGGATGCACATCATCTGCCAGACAAACTCTGGGTCAGGATTATGGTTACATTTGAACCAGCCCTATGAGTGGAAGCAAGGCAGCCTCTAGAAAGACCTGTTTAGATAAATCAGCCATGTTCCTTTCTTTTTTGTACTGAATTTCCTTGTAAAGCAACTGCAAAACAGCTCTGTGTGTGTGTACACACATATAGTTTTTACTGGTGTTTTACATAACCTCTACATTTTATATAACCTTTATTAATATTTAGTCTACACAGAAGAGCCAAGTACCTACCTGTTTTTCTGTTTGGTTATTGTTATTGGGAAATTTAAAAGTTTTAATTTTTCAAATATGATTTGACTTTAAAAGTAATTCTAATAGCTTCTAACTTAACAACATAGGATAAGGTTTCTGAAAATGTAAATGATTCATGGAACAATTTTTGGCTTTTATCATGGTATATCAGGGTCAAACTACAGCTTTTTAAAAAATTAAATTAAATCAAAAATAAATCAAGCTAGCAGGAAACAAGATAGGGTGGTTTTAAAGGCATCTGTGCTAAGAAAACAGTAAGTAATTCTTCAAGCTTCATGGAATATTTAATAATATTTGATCAGTCAAAATATCTGATTAAAATATGCTCTCAAAGAAAAGTTACTAGTGCATAGATAACTCTGGCCAGGAGGGCTTGCCAATTAGCATTTTAGTTCTGCTTACTTCTCTCTTTTGTGCTGCTTTTAATTGATTGCTGTGGCTGTTTGAAGAGTTGGTTATCTTTTTGCTTGTAAGCCCCTTTAAGGGCTAAGGCTGAAGAAAAGCCTAGAAATGGCAGCAATATACAATTACAATTAATCAGAAATTAAACCTGCAATTTGTACTAATATTTCAACATGAACCAAGCAATGTATGCCAAGTACACTAAGTTTAAACACACACCTTCTCCAGTGGCCAAGTTAACATGATTTATTCTGCAAACGAATAGGCAAGGCAAAGAGCACTAGAACTCCAAAGGGCACAGTCCTATGGTTACTGGCACCCCATAGAGTGTTGTCAGGTTCTGGGTGGCTTGTTATCAAAGGCTGGGTTTGCACAATAATGGCAAGCCATGCTGCCGAGGATAGTTATGCAAATCTCCCCTAGCACATGACCAGCACACACGGCCTATTTAACATACCGGCGTGGCTTTGTTAGCTGCCTGTTGACTGTGTGAACCAGGCTATTCAGTAGTTTGTTTCTAAGTGCTGTAGGTTTCTTTCAGAATTAGTCAATATATTTCTTCTTTTCTCTTCATGTACACAATACTGGGAAATGATCCCCTATTCCCCAGAGTGGTGAGGAAGGCAAAGACAGAAGGGCTTGTGCAGCTTCAGATTTCTGCCCTTGGAGGCTAAACTAACTGGTCTCTACGGGGGAGAAAGGCCAAGACATATTTAAGCACACATGTGGAGCTATTAATAATCTTAATAAAGTTCTGCCTGCAAATAAATTCAGCTTTTGGTAGCAGAAAGAATGACTGAGTGAAGACTACCACTCAGTTGAGACAGGCAAGCTGAAGATGGTTGAGGACTCTCAGAAAAAGAGTTTTATGCTTGTAAAAATGTAAAAATAGTAGCAGATACTACTCTTTCATTGCTTAGCTTTTTTTTTGGGGGGGGGGGAGGTCCTGAACACTTCTAACGTGCTAATTGAGTAGCCAAAAGAAATGTAATACACTAAGAACCACTAATCTATTCCAATTCCATTCCACTAAGTCTGATGGGGACATCTCCAGTTTTAATACCAGTACTAATTCCATTTCATTCTACTATATATATGTAGTTCATTTATATACTTGTATACTAGGGAAATCACCTGAAAAATACTCATTACAACTCTGAGATGCTGATTGCTCATTATACCAAATGTACATACGACTAAAAATACTGTATACACATGTTGGCCATCCACTCCTGGACGTTGCGGACTCCCCTCCGTGCCTCCTGGTTGGAGCAGACGGGGCTGGGGGGACGGAGGGGCGCTGCGCCACACCTGTCTCCTGGAGAGGCGGGGCTTCCCATTGAGGGGCCTTTTGGGGGGTTTGGCGCGTGGGGCAGCTGACACCACGCTCATCAGCCTGTCATCACCACCGCCACCCCACTAGTCACCCCATTTTTATTCTGTTCTTGTTTTGTTTTAATTTTGCTGTTCCTTGGTATATTTTTCTAATCTGTAAATCGCCCAGAGAGACCAATGGGCTATGGGGCAGTGTAACAGTATCAGAAGCAGAAGCAGACCAACAGCAACATACATGTCTGGGGAGAAGCCAATCCCCTGCAGAATCCACAGGTCAGATGCACAGGAATCGTAGCTCATCTGTATCCACTGCTCTAGCGGATGTTGGAGAAATCTGCATGAATGACCATGGATGGCTATTCTGGGCCCATCTGAGCAATGACCTGCACTTTGCATTATTACCACTTGGTGCTACTTGCAGCCGGCACTTCCCCACTAAACACAATTAGACTGCAATCGCACGCAAATTTACCAGGTAGTAAAGCCTGCTTAGCATGGCAGAAGTTAAAAGGTATGAACAGGGTTGAAGATGAGAGTCAAATACTTTGGCCACCTAATGAGAAGGAAGGACTCCCTGGAGAAGAGCCTAATGCTGGGAACAATAGGTGGCAAAAGAAGAAGGGGACGGCAGAGGATGAGGTGGCTGGATGGAGCCACTGGGGCAGTGGGTGTGAGCTTGAGTGGACTTCGGGGGATGGTGGAGGACAGGAAGGCCTGGAGGAGTGTTGTCCATGGGGTCGCGATGGGTTGGACACGACTTTGTGACTAACAACAACAACATAGGGTTGCACTGTTAACCATTTAGCTCTTACAGCATCCCTTTCCCCCTTTCTACATTTTATTTAAAATAGACTGACAACAAAGTCTTAAACACAGTATAGATCCTTGTGACCTTTAAAACCGTCATCACCAAACTTTTTGTGGCAGCAGCTGGTAACATGCTTGACACGAGCTGGTATTCATTCACCTTTCATTCACCGGGAATAAGTTCCTCTGGACTCTCTGGATTTGACATCTGAGTATCCATGCAGAGAACTGTCCTGCAAATTTAGGAGGGCATTTGCTTCCTTGTACTTTAACATTAAATGGTATCACTGGGATATAGAAACATAGAAACAGAGTGAGTCAGAAGGGGCCTCCCAGGCCATCTAGTCTGACCCCTGGCTCCAGCCGGCTCCTCTCACAACATGCCCACCATGTGCATGTCCAGCCTATCCTTGAACACCCATGCAGCACATGTTGGCCTACTTCAAATAGTTTTAGCCCTGTGCAGATCGGTGCTTTCCACAGGCAAATCACTACCAAGACACATTCCTAAATTTTGCACTGGAAAATATAATACAGGGTAACTTACTTTAAAACACCACTCATGCTGACAGCATATTAACAAGAACTTTTGAGGTCATGTTTTGAGAGTCTAAATGAAACAACAAGGCAAAAACAAACACCCAAGAAGTACGGCTTCCCAAAAGGACAAGCCTTCAGTACCTTTTAATCGGTGACAGATGCGGTGATCAAAGAATCCAGGAAACAGCACAGCTGTGCTTATTGCTCTTGCCTGGACAGCAGGTGTCATAACAAGAGCAAAAGGGAAGTTATAATCTTAGATAATACCAAAGCAAATGAGGAAAAACCTCGAGTGATCCAATTATAGCAACCTCAGATTTAAAGACTTTCTTAACTGTTCTCCTTGTTTTTCAGACAGAAGCTTTATGTTGTTGTTGTTCAGTTGATAAGTCATGTCCAACTCTTCTTGACCCCAAGGACCAAAGCACCCTTGCTCAAATTCATGTTTGTTGCTTTGATGGCTCTATCCAACCATCGCATCCTCGGCTGTCCCCTTTTCCTTTTGCCTCCAATCCTTCCCAGCATCAGAGTCTTCTCCAATGTGTTCTCTCTTCCAAGGTGACCAAGGTATTTGAGCTTTGGCTTCAGCACCTGTCCTTCCAATGAGCAGTCAGGATTCATTTCCTTTAGGACTGATTGATTTGATCTGCTGCCAGTCCAAGGGACTCTCAAGAGTCTTTTCCAACACCACAATTCGAAGGCATCAATTCTTCAACGCTCAGCCTTCCTTATGGTCCAGCTCACACAGCCATACATTACTACTGGGAAAACCATAGCTTTGACTATATGGACTTTTGTTGGCAAGGTGCTGTCTCTGCTTTTTAGTATGCTACCTAGGTCTGCCATAGGTTTCCTCCCAAGGAGCAAGCATTAATTTCATGGCTGCAGTTACCATCTGCAGCAATCTTGGAGCCCAGGAAAATAAAATCTGTCACTGCTTCTACTTCTCCTCCTATTTTCCACAAAATGATGGGACTGGATGCCGCAATCTTTCGTTTTTAATGTTGAGTTCCAAGCCAGCTTTTGCATTTTCCTTTTTTACCTTCATATAGAGACTCTTTAGGACCTCTTAACTTTCTGCCATTAGGGTGGTATTGTCTGCATATCTGATATAAGCTTTATATTACTATTATCAAATTCATCCATCTCTACATATGTCAAGTTGGCAAATAAACATGGGATGTCAAGAACTGCATGAAACTTAAGTTTATTTTCCCTGCTAGATAATATCTGACCAGGGTCATCTAATTGCCAAAACCCACAATGGTTTACAGATACAGAAGGTGAAACTCAAATTCTTGGGCCACCTAATGAGAAGGAAGGACTCCCTGGAGAAGAGCCTAATGCTGGGAACAATAGATGGCAAAAGAAGAAGGGGACGGCAGAGGATGAGGTGGCTAGATGGAGTCACTGGGGCAGTTGGTGTAAGCTTAGGTGGACTCCAGGGGATGGCGGAGGACAGGAAGGCCTGGAGGAACGTTGTCTGTGGGGTCGTGATGGGTCGGGCATGACTTTGCAACTAAACAAACAAAATCATGGTTTAAAATGGCCATTCGAACTATGGCACTCAATTACTGCAGCTTATCATAAAGGGTGGAGCCAGGCAGGGTGTCTTGCTGCTATGGTTAAAATGACACTTGGAACTCATGGGCTAAGGAAGCGTCTTAACCTTGGCCACAAGGCACCCTACATGGGTTCACATGTCACAGTCAGCCATGGCTTGAATGATTGTACTTAGTGGTTGGTAGATGCCACACCCCAGCATGGCTAATTGCAGCTAATTCAGCCACAGTTCACACAATTGCTAACAAACATCATAGGTCATTTAAATTTTAGACCAGGAAACCCTCCTGGGCTGCTGGTGAGTTAGCAGTGGTTGTTTTCTGATAGCTTTGCCTTATTGTTTACTTCCATGATACTTATGCGTACATCAAATAAGTCCATTTGTGGTTGCCTCGTTCCATCACCACCAAGCTGCATGAATCAGTCCTGAGTTTGGGAACAGCTTGGGGCAAGAGGTGGGCAGAATCTGTGCAAGCGCACACAGGTATTTACACCAAGGCACCTGTTTCTCACTTCATCGTCCTGGACTAAAAGGTAATGCTGTGGCTGCAGTAAACATTCTAAGAGAAATGGGACCTCAATGCTTTGAGAAAAATGGGTCCAGCTGGCTTGCTTTTTGGCAACGAAAGCTCTATGCACAGGAGGAGGGGGAGAAGCCCTTGCACTCCCCCTCCTAGAGTCATGAGCTGGATCAGGGCCCCTGTGTTTACTTTAGAGCAGTGGTGGCGGACCTGTGGCAGGCATGCCGCAGCGGGCACACAGAGCTCCCTCTGTCGGCACATGAGCCAAGTCACCCAGCACTGCCCCAGCAGCCGAGCATCGGATAACAGTGCACATAGGGGCCACCGCATGCTCGGAAAGGAGTAGCGGCGCCAAGTGATGATGTCCCAAGCCGCGACTCATTAGCCGCGACTCGTCCGAGCTGTCGCATGGCCAGTCAGTGCACTGCCAAGGATATATATAAATTTGCTTGGACTGGCTGCGAGTTGTTTTCTCTAAACTAAAACCTCCGTTTCCAGGTTTTATTGCAGCGTTGGCACTTTGCGATAAACAAGTGGGTTTGGGGTTGCACTTTGGGCACTCGGCCTCTAAAAGGTTCGCCATCACTGATTCAGAGCAAGAAACACACGGCTGCTAGCTGTGTACGATGTGGCCAGGAGCCTGAGGAGCTCACTCTGCCAGGTCTGGCTTTTCCATTCCTAAGCTAAGCTCAGCTCTGCGTCTCTCTCGCACACACCTGCGCTCTCAGCTGGACTTGGCTCCTCCCAGACTGTGCAGACAGCTGCAAGGAGGGGCTAGCAGTGGGCTAGTTCTATCGATTTGTTTGGGCTACAACATGCCCATTTTGCTGGATCACCTGGGGAGGCCTCACTTCCCTGAGAATGTAGATCAGGGGCTTCAGCCTCCACTGCTCCCTTCTTCCAAAGTACCTGCACTTGATGATGTTACTTAAGACAAAAGCCACTGTACAAAGTAAACAGGCACAGATAATCAAATTGTAAGTGACAATAGCAAGCCTGTTTCCATAGGAAAAACATTTGGTTTTAGTACTAAATTAAATTCTGTAGCGGTCTACCGTCTAAAAATCAGGCATACAAGAAATTTAATTAGTTCCTTTCCAACTTGTCTGAATCTTTTATTCTCCAGGTTGCACCATGAAAGACGTTCTTGTGCCACTTTTTAAAAACCTCACCAATTCTTCATCCTCTCCTTTGTAAAATAAACATTGTATTTCCTTATGAATCTCCCCTGGTAAAATCATTCAAGATTTTACTCCAGGTACAGACCAGTAGAAAAGCATCATTTAAAAATTAAGTAAAGCTGTACTGTATATGCACATTTACACAACAATACACAGTCTGAGGGACTTACTTCCATCCTCCTGTTAATTAGGTAAAGTTACAGAAATATAACACCACTTCTTTGAAAATAATTAGATAACCACTTAATTCTCATGTTGGTTCATACTTTCAAATCGAAAGAAGGTTTTGAGAATTTATATTTGAGCCCCTTTCGTGCTTTAATGTTAGGAGTCTGTGTATAATCTTCATTTAGTCAACGACCACAGAAGAAATATTTTTCCCCCTTCATTTAGCACTTAAGACTAGGATGTGCTTCCCACAATTCTCTGTTACTTCCTTCCTACCCAACAGTCGCACATGTGAACAAACAATACAAGCAAGTTTTTCTATTGACTACTTTACGTTCAGCACATTCAGAAACTGCAGGAAAGAGCTAATCTTCCTGCAGGACTAAACTCATGAATACCAACTGCTCCAAGCATTTAGACTGATTAACTCTGCATGCAGAAATCAATTCATAAATGCCCAATACAGGAATCAGTTCAGTGTAAAAGGGCACCAGCCTAAGTAGGTCAGTTAAAGGTTATGGAAGCAAATAAACTCCCAACTGGAAGATCCCAAAGGGCTTCTGCCCACAAGGATTAGGAGAAGATACACACTGTCAATTATGTGTACAGGAAGAGAAGGGAAGGCTCCCTCCGCCAGCCCTTCACCAACAAAACAAAAAGATTGTAATGACACACTTCCAGAAAGACTTGAATTGAAAACAGTTTGGTCCACCCAAGGGAGTTTGGGAGAATTATCATATATCCATTTCCAATGACTAACTCAGTTATTTCACCGCAATATGCTTATTTCATTTGCTTTGCAAGCTGCAGGAACATAATATTTCGACACAGTATGGGTGTATACAGTGTATACTACAATATACATCATATACAGTTCCCAGTAATAGTTTCTCAAACTGAATTTAGAAAAGATCTCTTTGCACTCAGTGATTAATGGGAAACTATTCCCGGGAAATTATTTACACTCCTCTAATGTTATTCTGCCCTGAGGAGGATTGGTAGAATGATGCTACGTGTGCAAACCCATGCTTATTGTCCCTTTAAAACGACTAGTGATCCATTACTTTTTTGATTTGACAACAAAAATTTGGGGGAATGTGGCTGGCATCACAGCTGGGCAAGGTGGTCATGGAACCTCGGCAGTTCTCAAGATGGTGTCCATGTTGTCCCCAGTAAGGGGCAAAGTCCTGGGGATTCCCAGCCAACAGCAAAAGAAGAAATCTGCATCAGGGAAGTGGCCAGAGGACTAGATTTTATCAGCTGGAATTACTGCAACTTTGCTTTCAGGTCCAGGCTTGAAGAGTTCTCAAGATGAGCATGAAGTGAAATGGAAGACTTCCTATATGGTGGTCACGGGTTTGTACTGGGTGTCTCTCTGTCTCTCTGTCTCTCTCCCTTTCTCTCCCCCTCCCTCTCCGTGTGTACTTCCTGTGTGCAGTATACCTCTTTGGGGGTCACTAAAGAAAACATACATTCCATGTGTCACTAGTAACATGCTGCATTTACACACGTTTGCGTTGCAGGGTCCTGAAGTCTTCAAGCCATGTCACCACTGTTAATCCAAGATGCAAAGGTCTAGTTAGAGTCACCAAGTTAAGAATCTTGCGGACTCACTGACTTGAAACCACTTCACCTTGCAAGCTGGACAGGTTGGGTAACTGTGTGTGAGTTCCTCTAGCTAGCCAATTCAGATTTGATCTTATTACATCGGCCTACGTGTGCATGCTCACTTTGCCATGTCTAGGACAACTTCCTGGGTGGGTGGGATAATCACCCCCTCCACTCTGTGTAAATACAGAACTGTGCAGCACATGCAGTGGAAGGAAGCAGCGAAGTCTCAAAGTCATTAAATGGGTTGTACGACATGAAATTCCCAGCGACACTTTCTTAAGCACTAAGCTCGCTTTCCCCAAGCTGGTGCCTGCCAGATGTGCTGGACTAACAACCCCCATTCTCCCAGCTGGCACACTCAATTAAGCGCGCTACTTGATGTGGATGGTAGTCCAGAACATCTACGGGCTGCCAGGTTGGGGAATGCTGTGTAAACCTTGGAAGGACCCAAATTAACCTAGGCGAAGCCACAACATCAAGCCCTAGCGGACTGGAGGACACCAGAGACAAAACCTTTTTCATTGTGGCCCTGTCTTTGCAAAAGTCCCTCCCACAACTTTCCTGCCTGTACCTGGCTGCATCTTAGCTTTCAGGCAAGCCTTGAACTCTGCTTTCAAAAGCACCATCCAGTGGGGCCACCTATAACCTTCCAAACTTGGGGGACTGCTGGGCAGCCTGTTGAGGACAAAGAGAAGCATGGAGGTGCACTCCCCCCCGCCCCCCGCGAAGCACTGTGTTGGTTGATTTGGGCCATCTAAGTGCTTTGCACCAGCGTGCTAAGACCGACTGAAGTCCTGCCACTGTTCATTTTATGGGCCACTTCAGCATTCAGTGTTTTCGGCAAACGTGTCCCCTGGTATTGGCCCCCAACACAAGCCCTGCAGCAAGGGGAAGGCAAGGGCGCTGCAAGGTCAAGCTTCCAGCTCAGACCTCAGAACATGTTTCTGAGCTGAACTCCAAGCTTTCCTAAACCTTCCAGATCAGGGGTGTCCAACCCTTTGGCTTCTCTGGGCCACAATGGAAGAAAAACTGTCTTGGGCTGCACATTAAATACACAAACAGTAACAAAAACTGATGGGCCGAAAGAATGGTCTGTGCATAATTTTTGTGATATCTTCCACCACCGTACATACAAATAGCAAGATCATGCATACATTTATTCTACGTGACGTTGCGACACAACATTGTTGTCTACGAAGTTCACACTCAAGAACTGCACAATCGAGTTACAAAAAGAAATCGCAAAAAAATCTCAATGTTTGAAGTAGGTTCCCAATTTTATAACCAGGGGCAGCAGGTTGGACACCTCTGATCTAGACAGTGTGATAGCTGCTGGATTATACCCAACTAAGGCCCTGGGCAGAAAATGAAGCTGCCAATTTTGGGGGGTTTCTGCCCATTTTGTTATCTACTACTTATTGTGGTTTTATTGTGATTTTTAAAGTGACATTTTGTAAACGATTCAGATACGTTAGGGATGTAGTTGATAACTATTTCGGTTAATGATTATTTAGCTGATTTAAACAGGTTGTGTCTTTATTTTTAATCAATTTTAAGAGGCTTGCACTGCCTGTGTTGTTTCTGGATTGTCAGCATGCCCTGAAAGGGAGCATATGAATAAGCAGATAAACCTAGAAGTGAACTATGCCATTTTTAATGCTCTGACATTTCAAAAAAACATACTTCCTACAGGTAGGAACTCACACAGCAGCTGATGTGCTACTGCTTATTTGCAGGGAGCTTTTAAAAATGTTGATATGTGCAGCTTAACTGTCATTTGCTACAGGTGGCAAAGAATGCTTCAGTTTTTTATGACCTCTTTCTGCAACACATATAAAGCATGATTACTCTAAATCGCTCATTCTGTACACTCTGGCAGACAAACTGTACTTTCGATACCTGAATGCAGCTGGGTCAGTTTCTTCTTTAACTCAAAAACAGGCATGGGTGGTTCCACTGCAATTACACTCACTGCCACACTGCATTTACTTCCCGTCCTTTTCCTTTTGTGAGGAACCTGAGACCCTGTGAGGTAGGTAAGGCTGAGGGTAAGTGACTGGCCCAAAGTCACCCAGTGAGGGGGCTAGAGCCCCAATGTCCCAGGTCCCCAGTCCAACACTTTAACCACTATACCACACTGTAACTGGGGTTTCAGACTGAGACTGGGATCACCAAAGAGGCACGGGCTGGGACCACCCTCCTACTCTCTCTGACAGGGTTCTGATCCAGAGTGGGTCCCCTGCACTTATAAGTAAAAAAAAACCAGAGATCTGTATGTTATGTGCAAAATGTAACCTTTCGTTTGACCATAACAGTTAATCTACACTTCCTGAAGAAAGAAAATGGTGTACCTTTCCACTGAGAACGGCATATTTAAATGTTTACCTAGGATGACACCACTGCAAGCAGAAAGTTAACACATCAGAAATAAGGATTCTAAGCTAGCTGCCTGCAGAAAGATTTGCCAGAAAGGAAAGAAATACCCAAATACACTTGGGCTATGAACCTTTTTTTAAACAGCCATAAAGTTTAACAGGATGTAAAGGGACTAAAATAATTCGTATGGCTCATAGACAAAGGCATAGGTAATAAATGTTTTACAAATAAACTTCAGTAGTTTACTGCCAAAGGGATGCATGTATATTCTTTACAAATGAATGACCATGAATGCTTTTCATTTTGCTAAGATTACTGCAGAACATCTGTCATACAGAGCCCGTAGGATCCTTGCAGGAGCAAGTAATATGAATGCAAATTTAGTTGGGTAACTGTTCCACTCCCATTTTATAGATCTGAAGAGCTAAATTCTGAACGAAGTAGATGGATGGATTCTCCTCTCCTTAGAGTCTTGAAATAGTTATTTTATATCCTTACCTACAGATGTTAGTAAATTGGCTGATACATTTTTCTTATGCTTTTGTAACTGTTACAGAAGTCACTAGAAAGGGGTTACTTTTTTACAAATGAGGCGCACAGAAGCTAGCAATGAGATTCCATCTTTCCTTGCTCTATCAATATGCCTTAAGTGCAAGCATGAAAAGTCACTTTCTTGAAGCTACAAGTATGGCTAGGGAAGAAAAGCCTGCATCAGATAAATGCAGAAGATTTAATTTTGTGCAAATCCACCCTGTCTAAGGAAAACCCTGGGGGAGAATATTCCCCTTGTCCTTCCTTGTCAGTTACATTCTCTCCACTGCTTCACTGAACCATATTCCAGACTTGTCAATTTCATTCCCCACTTTGGCACTTCCTCAGAGAATGCCCCCCCGCCCCCCATCAAATCCTTAATGATTTGAAGTTCTAAATCAAACACCATGCTAACTGTAGATATACAGAGGGCTGTGGATACTCCTCTGTTCTCTTCCAAAACACCAGACACTCCCTTACAATGCAGATCTTTATTAGCACCCTTCACAGCTAACAATGCAACTCTAAGAGTCTTCTAGCAACCTGAACAATAAGCCTCTGCTCATGTAAAGAGTGTTGAGCCCAATCTGGAAGCTTCTTCCCTATCCTTCCCTTTCAGTAATGCGGTGAGCTCCACCCTCAGAGTGGCTCCTGCAGGTGGAAAGCTAGCTGGCAAATTCATGCAAGCCCCTAACTGGATAGAAGGTCTCTCCCAATGCCTCTTCATGGGACTGGGCCTGGGCAAGCCAACAGCTCTGCCTCCTCTCCTGGGTCCTCTCCCAGCTCTTCCCAAATAGGCCTGCTTGTACAATCAGCCTGGAAAACTGCAGGCAGTGACCTTGAAGGAGCTTCAAAGGCTCCAGTGTCTTCCTTCAGAATCTGACACACAGACCCTTGGAAAGTCAACAGGGGTGCATTTCTGGCCCAAACACCACAGTGAGAGATCTGTACTATACGCAATTTAAAAGGGTGGTGTGGAGAGAAGAATGAAGGTTTGCAACAGTAACGTCTCCTCCAGCCACTCTCTCTTCTCATTCTACAATCAAGTCAACCCCAGAGAGGGAAATGGAATCCAGCACCACCAAACTGGTTGATTCCATCAAGCTCCCCCTCCAAGGCAGAATTCTCATGCACCTCCTTCTCTAGTCATTTATGTGCCGTTTAAAGAAAGTGAAAAGGGATTCATTTTGCAAGTATTATACCTTTGCCTAAAATACAAGGAAGCATTTGATCAAACAAAGTGAATCAAAAGCTATTTTGAGGGCAGCAATTTTGTTTTTTACAAAACAACTTCCAAGGCAATAAATTAAAATGGATTTTTCAAGCAAAGCACCTCCTACTTTTAGGACTTTGAACTGGGAGGGGCAAAGTCCCTATTCCTTGATCAGTGGCTTGCACTGGTCCAGCCCTGCCAATGTGTTTGTCATTTAAGTGATAAGGAAGAACCATTCGGTTGAATTCAGTGACCTCTGGGATGCAGAGAAATATCCAAGCCCGCAGCAGCTGTTGTATTAACACGGCAGCTGGTCTTCTGCTCAATGACTCTCATATTTATATCCCATCATTGCCAGCTGTTCCCTGAATGCAAGCTGCTACTCTAGAATAGCTGGTCCTGCCGGGTTCCACGGACTGCTCTTCTGCCAGTGATACCTGGGTGTGCCAACTCAGATGTCCACCAGGTCATTATCCACATTCAGAAACATCAGAGAAGCAGCATTAATGTATGGCAAAAGTCCCCAAACTTGGGGAGGGGGGCATTTTTGGAATTTTGAGAATGTATTGTGAGTACTCTCACAAGTTCCATTGCATGGTAGGCAAGTCTGGTCACAAAAGACTCATTTCCTAAAAGGCAAACAGATTAGAAGGATACCAAGTACAAGGCAGAGGTCTAGTTCCCAAACATTAAAATCTTATTTTGAACCCACATCAAGATGGTGCTGAACAGCAGTACTTCGCTTCGCATCATGCCACTTCCTCAGGTTTTTTTTTTTAATGTTAATTTTAAAAAGTCTTAGGAGAGATACTATGAATGTTTAGACAGGAAAAAACTCTGGGAATGCTGTGGCATTTTTCTGTCTAAACAGGCATAGGAATACACTCTTAAGAAATAAAAATCATGAGAGACAGGAAACCTTGTGGACACCATTGGAATCCACAGGTACCACATCAGAGATCCCAGGTGTATGACTGCCATTTCACGCTGAACCTGTTTAGGACATAACACAGACTTACTTCAATTCTCAGTCCTGACCTACAGAATTCACACAGTTATGCATCAGGAAGGAAGGAAGGAAGGAAGGAAGGAAGGAAGGAAGGAAGGAAGGAAGGAAGGACGGACGGAAGGGGTCACCACCATGCTCCACTTAAGCAGAGTAGAGTTGAAGACTGAGAGGGAAACACCTTGCTCTCTGTGTCCTTCTCCCAACTCTCATCCTTGCCTACACTGGTGTTCAACTCCCCTCCTGTTTTACTGCTGGCACTAGCAACAGAGCAGACTTCAGGGGCTATAATGCCATGGCCTATTGCCTCTCAGCTGGCCCAGGCAGGAAAAGCTGGTGGCAGAAGCAGAAAGCGCATCAGAGTGGGTATCTCCATACCTGTTCCTCCCCAGGGTCCTCACTGGGAGTGCTCCTTCCTCTCGCAGGGGAGCTGAAGGATCCCAAAGAGTGGCGAGCAGCTCAGGTGAGCCCTCTGTTACCGCCACATCCACTAATGTGTCCCACACCCCGTACCATTGCTGCAACACAGCTGCCATCACCTCCCCATGGGACCATTCGCAGTGAGCTTTGCTTCATTGCTATTTCAGCCATGCTAGAACAGAGGATACTTCATGAGTCACACCCATAAGTTATATTCTTTGAGTAATCAAATAAGCAATCAACTATACAAAAGCTTCCTAGGCAAAAGCTTCCTGTTTGCATTTGAGATGGCAAACAGGACATATTCACATAATTTGTGAACAGAAACTAAATTCTCGTATGTCTCTAAGTGGAAGAGAGTTGAAAGAGATAAGTGGAGGCCAGCACATCACACAGTCTCCTTTGAGTTGCTAAAATTAATCTCTCTGCCAACAGTTTTCAGCATCTTTATCATTTCTCCTTACATTTAAACAATATAAAAGGAGTACCTGCTATCGCCTTTAAACATTTACAAATATTTCAATCCATGTTTTTCTATATAAAAGCACAGGCATGCTTTAATTTTAAAAAAAAAAATCTTTCAACTATTTCAGGACAAATACTTCTGGTATGTTGGGACAAAAATTAATCTGAGATAATTTAACACAAATAAAAGCTTTGTTGTTGACTAAATACAAAGTTTGAAAATGCTAAATTAGATCACTTTCTGGGTGAGGGGTAGGCAGCTTGCCCTCCAAATGTTTGGTCTGCTGCTCCCATCAGCTCTTGCCACTTCTGTGGCCATTAAGAAGGGATGGTAGGAGTCGTAGGCCACAAATACAGTCATTTATTATTTCAGCATCCTTCCCAAAAGCACCAAGATCAGCATGTTCTGGTGAAGTCATTCCCTCTGATTCCCTCACCACTGCTACCGTCTCTTCCTCTTCCTCCTTCCCAGCACTTTTCTTTTACAGAGGGGTTTTGGGGAGGGGGCGAAGGTGTCTTCAGCAGCAGCATCCTTCGCTTCAGGCTGCTTTGGAGAAGATCTACCTTGATTTGGAGAAGGGCAAAAAGACCTCTTCACTTCACAAAGTGAAGAGGAACTAAAGAGCCTCTTGACGCAGGTGAAGGAGGAAAGCGCAAAAGTTGGCTTGCAACTCATCATTAAAAAAACTAAAATCATGGTATCTGGGCCTATCACTTCCTGGCAAATAGATGGGGAAGAAATGGAGGTAGCGACAGATTTTACCTTCCTGGGCTCCAAGATCACCACAGACGGGGACTGCAGCCAAGAAATTAAAAGACGCTTGCTCCTGGGGAGGAAAGCTATGGCAAATCTAGATAGCATACTAAAAAGCAGAGACATCACTCTGCCAGCAAAAGTGCTTATAGTCAAGGCTATGGTTTTTCCAGTAGTAATGTATGGCTGTGAAAGCTGGACCATAAGGAAGGCTGAGCGCCAAAGGATTGAGGCTTTTGAATTGTGGTGATGGAGACTCCTGCGAGTCCCTTGGACTGCAAGGCAATCAAAGCGGTCAGTCCTAGAGGAGATCAACCCTGACTGCTCTTAGAAGGCCGGATCCTGAAGATGAAACTCAAATACTTTGGCCACCTAATGAGAAGGAAGGACCCCCTGGAGAAGAGCCTAATGCTGGGAACAATAGATGGCAAAAGAAGAAGGGGACGGCAGAGAATGAGGTGGCTGGATGGAGTCACGGAAGCAGTTGGTGGGCTTGAGTGGACCCCAGGGGATGGTGGAGGACAGGAAGGCCTGGAGGAATGTTGTCCATGGGGTTGCGATGGGTCGGACATGACTTTGCAACTGACTAACAACAACAAAAAGACCTGCTTTGCTGTTACAGCTGAAGCAAATGCACATCCCTAAGAATGTAGCCTCTACATCACTTTGCAGCCTGAAACCCACGTTCTTCCATATCTGTCACTTTATTTACCTTTTAAATAATTTATCCTTGAGCACTGCAGATTATGCACCAATGTGATTATGTGTTTTCATTAAGTTACAGTGTGTTGTAATACAGAGCAGCTAATAAGAGTGAACAGATCAGTTGAAATGAGTTTATACATTAGTAAATGGCTGCAACTCCCCCAGTGCACGTACACACACACACACACACACACTTCATTTTTATTAACTTTACAAAGAAAGAAACAGGAAAAAAACCATTCACCCAATTGAATTCATAAGCTTACAGTTCCAACTGAAGAGACACCCTAGAGCTTCTGGGCAGTAAGCCAAAACAATAAGTTTTATCACACATCGAAATCTTTTATTTCTTTTTCTTAATGAGCAAGGCTTTGTAGAAAATATATTTTCTGCCCTGCCCTGTGAAGCCAAATCTTGTAATTATAGAACATTTATGCCACTTGTTACATGACAAAGGTCAGGAATGTCTTTTGTATCTAGGCATAAATCAACATTTTACCTAACAGAGATCTTATGTAAAGGAAGGCTTAGAAACAGTGCATTTAACTTTAACAAAACACTACAGAAAAGATCTTAATATTCTTATTATAATTCAAGAGAAGCTGTTTGTTTAGTCTATTCGCTGTGTGCAGACCTCACCTTTCTTCCTCCGTGGGACACCAGGCAGCTTATAAAGAGTTCCCAGGTGGGGTCCCATTCAGGCACTGACCCCCCTACTTGGTTTCAAGATCCCTGTGAAAGTGGAAAAACCACAAATATCTCTACAGAAAAAGGGCAAATATCTCTTGGGACAAAGCACAAACAACTAGGAATCTCTAGAGCCTTTGCACCCACTGAGAGACAAAGCATGTGAGGCTGAGATATTCTCAGTTTTTCCACTATCACCGGTGTCCTGTGCCCATGAGCCTGAAAATGTGGACAGCCAACTGTGTTTGCTACTATCTGCAGTTGTCTGGCATCCACTGGGGAACTTGGAACCTATCCCTCATGGATATGGGGGTTCTGCTATAGATGCTTCACTAAGATTGGTTTCACACCACACCTGAAAAGCATGTTTTAAGCTCCATGATTGTCCAGTCTGGATGCTGTTGCTAACCCTGGGCAGAATGTACCAATATATTGTAGTTAAAGCCAAATGCCAATTTTAAGCCCCATAAGACAATATCCTGTGAACTAATGCCCACATCCGTTTTGCTGATGGGGTGGGGTGGAGTGAGGGAGGCATCGTCTATTCCAAAGGGCAATATCCACACAATGGAATGGTTCAGACATTGCTTCAGATGTTTAATGCAACATTCAGTTGTCAGTATGACTGTTGGACTTACTATGTTGGACTTAAGCTTCTATCATCCTTGACCATTGGCCATGCTGGCTGGGGCCAGTGGGAACTGAACCTCCACATCGTTTAGAACACCACGAGTCCCCCATCAGCACCGCTTGCAGATCAACTTGACTTTGATGCTGTAACCTGGAGTCCTGTGTTGAGCGGGAGCTGCACTCCATGGCCGCACTGTCCCCTTCCAACTCTACTATTCTATCATTCTGTGACTTCCATTCTCTTTAAAAATGCCAGGAATGCAAGTGAGGGCCCAGACAAGCCATCTGATGGATGCCTCTGCCACACTGAGGCAGGTTATACAGACTGACTGAAGTGATACTAGCAGCGGCAACATCTACGGGATGGACATTTTTCCACTGTCACACCCCAGAACTTCATCAGATCACCCCTAAGAACTGGGAGCTGCAGGTTGTCCAGCTGCCCATGTGGGGAGAGGCTCCATCCTTCCAAAAACCTCAACATCTGGAGGTACTTGGGCCTAGTTGCTGAGTGGCACACATGCGGGGCGATGTTCCCCTACCATCAGAAACTGAAACAGCAATACCAGAACTAACAAAAAAGGCTTGGGACTCAACATCCCCTACAAAAGCCTTCAAAAGCCAATACCACATTTAAAATAATTAAACTATGCATCCCTTCTCATTATTGTTAGTCTCCTTTGGGGGCTGTCCTCAGGCTGGAAAGCAAGATATGAATCAGGGTCAGGCATCTTTCTGTGATCCAAATGTTCTGGGGTTTAATTTCCTAAATCCCTGACCGCTGACTGTACTTGGGTGGGGCTTGCCGCTTTGTAGCCCAAAACATTTGGACAGCACCAGACAACCTCTCTGATATGAATGTATTACCATGAATGGTTTTCCAGAGAGTTGGCACCTGACTAGCGCTATGCATACAGTGAAAAATCGCATTCCGTTTGTTTGTTTACACAGGAACAAATTGCCATATTGGTTTTCCATCCTGCTAGACCACACAGAAACCTTCATTGAAGAAAGCATCTTCCAAATCAGTCTCAAACTCCTAACTTTTAGGCAGCATTTCAGAATAAATACCTCATTGAGGTTTGTTTTCTTGCACATACATATGTGAGAGTAGCAGTGCCTGTGAGAAGGTGATGAGGTTTGTTTGTGCATTTAAGCCCAGCCTAGGTATGTCTACCTGGAAGCAAGACTCAGCAAGAACATGATTTTCTTCCAAATAAGTGTTTTTCAGGTAAGAGCATCACATGCTTCCCTTCCATCCTTCATGTGAATGATGCCATTGACAAGGCTTACCTGAAGCCATAGGTATGATTGCATTTGACATACCGCCAACACATGAAGAAACAACTAGCTACGCCCACTGTTATTTAGAAGACGGCGTGTGTATTCTCATCCTAAGAGAGGGAGAAGGTACACCACGAGCGTGGCATTTTCTGATGAATAAGATGACAGCTGCTGAAGGCTGGCATTTTTCTAAATGGACTCCAGTTTAGTTCATGAGCAATGCATGCGTGTTCTTAAGCAAGGTTCTCTATGCACCGTCAAGCTACACCCATTTGTGGCGTATTAAATGCTTTAGAGACAGCTCATTTATCCTGGCATATCTCTTGGGACACTGTTAACTTCCTCAGATACATCAAGGGTTATCCATGGTGGGAGGAATCGTGGGGGGTAAGGGAGGGCAGCCCGGAAGCAGTCAAGGGAAAGAGAGACGAAATGCAATAAAGTTATGGAAGTGAGGCTTCCCTGGGAAGGAGAATGAATGCTGAAGCAGCACGGTGACTGCTCACAACTCCTTTTCTTTAACACTGAGTCAAAGTAGTTGAATAGTTTCTACTTGTTACTTTTCCTCTGACTTTGCATTGCTTACAACTCACATCCCCACCAGTGTGAATAACATTCCCTGCATTTGATACAGCAGAGCCAGGTCCAAGAAAGATTGAGCAGAATAAGTTAGCCTTAAGATGCTGCAAGACCCTTTGCTGGTCTTGCTGTGACATTCTTAGCTATTTTTTACTTATTAGGTGCATGCCTCACCCTTTTTTTTCCGCTGCCCCAGGCAGCTCACATCATTTGCCTCCTCCTGCTCTCCATCTTATCCCCACAACAACAACCCTGTGAGGTAGGCTGGGCTGAGAGTCTGTGACTGGCCCAAAGGCACCCAGTTGGCTCCATGGCCGAGCGGGGACTCGAACCCAGATCTCCTGAGTCCTGGTCCCACACTCTTAACCACTACGCCACACTGGCTAAGCTTATTGGTTTATTTCCTAAGCTCTGGAAATAAACACAGACTGAGATGGGGGGGTTGGTTATGGTTGCAACTTCTCTTTTTAATCAGAAGAACCATGAGCCTATCACTCGTAAAACAAATCGAATGGAGCCAACCCCTCCCGTCCTTGCGTGCCCTGTCGAAGCGCTGAGCGCCGCTCCTCTCCAAGTGCACGGAGGGCGTCGCCACGAGCGGAAGAAAGCGCGAGGGGACGGGCGGCAGGAGCGAGGCCGCCCGCGCCGGTCCACGAGGCGCGCGGGCAGGAGCCCCGGCCGGGCGAGCCTTTAGGATCGCTGCGGAGCCGCACGTGCTTGCGCCGGGACGCCGGCCGCTCCCCCCCAGAGCGCCGCCCAGCGCCGCCCGCCGCGCTCCCTCCCCTGCCCGCGCCGCGCGTCCAGCCCCGGGCTGCCGCGAACAAGTGCGCTCCGCGCGGGCGCAGCGCGGGCTCGGGCGGGGGCGCCCGGTGCGCGGAAGGGCCCGCGGGGCGCGGGCCGCGCGACTGGGTTTACGAG
>NW_025335317.1:12914987-13018769 GCF_004798865.1 Varanus komodoensis
GCGAGCGGGACACCCGGTCCCCCCGGGAGCGCTTCTTGGGGGAAAGTTCGCCCCGCGCGGGGCGATGCAGAGCACGTGGCGGCAGCCGCTTGGGACGGCGCTGCAGCGCGCCCGGGGGTCGAGGGTGGGGTGTCCTGGAACGGCCGTTGCGAGGGAGAACCACCCATGGCGAACAACGCGCAGTTCACAACCCACGAACAAACCTTGGCTTGGCCTCGTGGGTTGTCTGCGGTTAACAGCCCATGGCTAGCTCCTCCACAAGCGCACGTGATTCAGCAACAACCCGCGTGCAACCCTTGCAGGCTGGTTATTGTGTGTTTGAACCCAGCAAATATTTCTGGAGCAAACTGAAAGTAATGGGCGGGGAGGGAAGAGGGACAAGGACACCAAAAAGGTGACAAAATGAATTTTGCAGGGGCACTGGGAGAAGGCAGATGGTGTCCTACGTATCAGACTTCTGAAAAAGAAATATATATTTCAAATTAAACTTCATTTAGCAACCACACGGTCACAGGCAAACATGTCCTGTTTTGTTATCAAGTGAATTACAGCTGCAATCCAAAGGTAATGTGCAGAGAATGAGCATTCCCAAGCAACATCAGAAAAATCTACTTCTGAAGAACACTAAGTGCAAAATCTTCTATAGCTGCAACACCAAAGTTAGCTCTGGAGGGAATTGCAGATGGATGGCTTGTGGTAGAAATCAGAAGGGATTGCACAGCTATTCTGTCTCTGTTTCACGTTAACTGGTTTATTTCTAGTTGGGGAAAAAAAGTGGTGAAGAAAAAGAATGCTGCAAATTGAAAAAGATTCCTGCATTCCTGTTAACATTGAATGATTGAGGCAGTGTGGTTGCACAATCAGGATTGCCTGGAAACCACCTAAATTCAGGGAGGCTTACAAGGAAGTGCACTGGATTCCAGTTTTATTCTGCAATACCGCTGTGTAATTTATTTCACTGCATGCGTTTTGTTTGTTTTGCTTGCTTTTTGGTTTTTCCAAAAGCAGAAGCCTTTGTTTTGTCCTAGTTGTCATAATGTAGACGCACATATCTAAAGCAGAGATTGGGTATTGCCATATTGTGATAATGTGATAAAGGTTCTTAGCCTTTATCAGTGATCTACACTTGAAGATTGACAGGAAGATACGGGGCTTTCCAAGATGTGGGGAGTAACTCAGAGATTTGAACTCTCAAAGCAAAAGTTGAAACCGAAATTATCTCATTATTTCAATCTCTGTCTGGGTGTGTCAGATCAATTAGACTACCTGGTTGCATTTTCTGTTTCCAAATTGTTAGACCCATGCCACAAATGTTCAAATAGGCACATCTCTTGAGGCTTGTGTGAATTTATGGGAAGGCAGTCCAGATAGTGAGGGGAAGAACCGCTTCTCAGAACTGCCTCCCTAGTATTCTCACAGGGATAAGGTGACCACTGCAGCAATGATCCAAGACAGAAGCTCTGCCTGAAAGTCTGACAGCAAAAAATTCCCACCGAAGGGGGAGAGAGTGCTAGAATGACAAACTTGGCAGCAGGTTCACTCGGCAACCCTGCCTGATCGCTGCAAAGTGATGGAGGTTTAATGACAATTGACAGTGAAAAACCATGGGTGGAATGAGAGTATTTAACCCACCCCATATACGGCTGTCTTTATCCTGGCTTCTTATTCACATCCAGGGTTCGTGTTTTCCATCTCACAGGAAAAAACAATTGGAATGAAAGCATTTCTTACTGAAGATTTGTATCCCAGTTTTGAGCTAAAGGAGCCAAAAGTGTTGCAAGGGAAAAACTTACCAGTAAGTTTACCAACACTTTCACTGACAGTTTGAAATGCAAGCATGTAACAGTTACAGCTTCCCGGGTTAACTGATCTCTTCCATACAGCTAGGGACCAGGACACCTAGCTAACCAATACACCAAAGTGACACATGAGATCCTCTGAGGAAGCTTGGTTGACCCAGCTTGTAAGTGGGTCTTCTCAATTTCCCTTTGGCTACTTTCATATGAGTGGTCCAATAAACAGAAACTGCAATGAATTTTGGTGCCTTCTGCACATGACCCTGTTTATTCAGGCTTTTCCTGACATTAACTACACTGCTCTCTTTTATTGTCCTAGAAATGTTTTATTGATTTCATAGCATTTTAAATGCTATTGTTATATTGCTTTTGATGTTTATTTTAATACAATGTGCTTAGAGTTCTTATGAAACCCCATGGTATGTGAGTGATTTAAATGAATAAAAGTGCCATCTACTGAATTTTTGCTTGTTGAGCTGATCTTTTAAGGGCAGGACAAGTGAGAGAGTTGGCAAACCTAGTCACCCATCAATTCTGCAGATGTAGATTGGTGTAAATGCTTGTGCTCATGTGTGCTTCTAACCTGGCTATTCGTCATTGTGTCATTCGGCACCCTAGGACCAGTGTGGGCCACTTGCCTTGTATGTGATGTTGCAGTGGTAAAATCAAAGTTGCTGCCTTGCATATTTCAGGGAAATCGAGCTCACCGGTTCACTGTTTAGCCCCACAACAGAGGCAAGGACAGCTGCCGGAAGAGTAGGAGGCTGTTGCTGTTTGCAAAACAGAGCATTTGAAAACATGGGTGCCATGTGAGCGTTTCCTAGCTGCTGTGTTGCTGCTTGCACAATGCAGAAACAATCCCTGAGGGACTGAGCTATCCAGCCTATCCCTCTACAATCTACACATGGTTTTGGCTTGCCGGTCGGTGCCTCTGCACTTTGTGGGAGAGAGCGTGGGTGGAGATGAAAGCAGTCAGGTGTGTGGCCAACTTTCAGAGCCCAGCTGTCCCTTTTATGCACGCACAAAGAAGCACGCGAGATTGCTTGAAGTTAATCCAATCCCCTTACGAGAGGCTGGGCACTCACAAAAGTCCACTTTATGAATGGGAGGGAGCAGAAGACCACCAAGGCCTCACCAGCCCCGCACTTGTAACAGGGCGTAATTGGCCATCCACAGCATTTCGTGGTCCTGGATGGAGTGTCCTCAGTGAACACATGCTCACTGCGACACGTGCCTAAGGGAACCTTGGCCTTTGGCCTTTGACGTGCCATGGCCAGCGTTGTCTCATCACCCACACACATGTATTCAAACTCAGAGACTGGTTTTACTGAGCGGGAATCAAAGTGTGCATGTGATCAATCGTGAGGAATTCACGTCTTGCAATAAGATTGAGAAGGTGCTAATACCAATGCTTCTGTAGCCTCGGTTAGCTCGTATATTCCTAGGCATATGAAACAAGCACAGAGTAGGCAAAATTGGATATGGTGCCCATGCATGCACAGGGTTCTCAATGTGGTGGAAATAGCTCCAAAAAGTCCACTTGCTGGCTGAGCTGAGGATTGCTGCGCGTGGAAAACTAGGCTTGTGGGTTGAGCTCAGGGTTGACCAGATCAGGCCAGGATTTCAGTGAAGTGACAGGAGCTGAGGTTAGGCCAGAGTTATCAAGCCTTGGCCCCAGGGGCCACACCAGCTTGCCCAAGGTCCCAGTCTAACCCTCTGCGACTTCACAGATGGCACTCCCCTCTCCTGTTGGGTCCGCTCCCTTCCTCTTGACCACCGATCATTTGGTGAAAGCCTGGCTTTGGTGCACTTATTTTCTTTGTTCTAAAAAGTTGGCCTCCATCTCCTAAGGCTTAGATAATGGCAGGAAGAGGATTAAGTTAAAGTAGAATTTTGCGGCCTGTTTGTCAAATTTCAATCTTACCAAGAAGTCTTTGAAATATCCCCCTACCAACACTCGATTGTAACTCAGCCAAAGCATTTGTGATTGAAATAATAATAAATTATAATTGAAATATTTCCTGCAATTCTTCTTTTGCTATGTATATAGAGGCTGTCCTATCTATTGTTTGATGAATAAATAGATGGATATATAGAAATAAACACAGAGAAATGTAAATATACACAACTTTTGAGATGCAAGAACTTACTTTGGGAAATCGTGTTTTCTTGCTACAGAATTCATGGTAACTTGGTGTTGGCTTGCCATGTAATTTTTTTTCTATTATTGTAGTGTACACTCAGCTCTGAAAATGAATTTTTCACAACTCAAGTACTGAATTCTTCAATTTTTCACAACTCAGGTACTGAATTCTTCAACTCTGCCATAGGATGGTGCCCACAGGACTGGGCAGGGGTCTGCTTTCATCAGAGAGTGTCAGCACAGTGATGCCAAACCTACATTTTATCTGTCTAAACAGGGACAGTTGTATGCAGATAGAGTTGTAAAAAATGCAGAATGAAACATTTTGCTCTATTTTCAGAATTAATTATAATTACTGCTATCATTACAGTAAGCCACAAATGATATAAATAGCGTGTTTAAAATCGCTTCATTTGGCCAGCTTCCATCCTGTTAACTTGGTTTACTTTTCAGCCATTTACAGGAAACCATGCCTGTCTTCAACTTCCCTCTCTCCCACTTTCTTGGCAACCTTTCAAAATGCAGCATAATACGTAAAAAGCAGCGTTATGTGACACCTGGAACTGTTCCACCATAATTTCTAATAAGGAAACCACAGCAGGTTAGAAAGTCTTCTCTCGAACTCCTGCTCCAGTTGTGTCTGTGTTTGACTCAGCATAGCTCACTATCTATAGCGGGGTTCTAGTCCCCGCTTGGCCATGGAGCCAACTGGGTGATTTTGGGCCAGTCACAGACTCTCAGCCCAACCTACCTCACAGGGTGGTTGTTGTGGGGATAAGATGGAGGAGGAGAATGATGTAAGCTGCCTTGAGCCCTTTGTAGGAAAAAGGCAGGATATAAATCGATAAATAAATAAATAAATAAATAAATCTTAGCCCCTTCTTATGCTTCTCAGCCATGTTCCCACACATAACCGGAGCCGTTGCAGGGAATGTGGCAGCAGGGAGGGGCCAAGGCATCCTCAGGGGTGTGGTTAAGGCCTCGGGGGCCATATGTGTCTCTGGGCCACAGCCCTGTCCTAAATCCACCATTGGCCTGGACTTAGTCAGTGGATGGAGCCGATGTTTGTGGCCATGCAACCCCAGTTCAGTTCAAAAAAGCTACGTCTGTTTACTTGGATGCTCTGATGGGGCTTTGCTCTTGAAGTGGAACTGAAGTTAAGTTACATATTGCCTCAGGGTTTTGCTTTATTCACACTGTGGGTGGGGAAAGTGATCCATCTGAAAACATACTGTTGTCAGGACGGAGATGGGCTACACTCTGACCATTATTGTATGTTTATCCCCTCCACCCCTTGTAGCATAGTAACTCCTGCATATTTTCCTCTTAACTTTTTTAAATTATTCCAACAATTACACTTGCCAACTATTTGATTTTTTTAAACCAGACATGAAGATCTTTCAAAGCCTCTGGTTTCAAAAACCCAGTTGTTTTGGACTGGTCCAGAGGCAGATCCCAGTGGTTTGGTGTGGAGTGGGTGGAAGTGCAGTTATTTAAGGCAGAACATCTTTCTGGCAACTGTCCTGAAAGCAAATTAAATCCACACACAAAGAATCCTGGACCCATCTCTCCCCATCTCTTGCCACCCTCTGATCAGTCAACAACCCTACCAGAAATTATATGCCCTTCTTCTATCAAGGATAATAAACACATAATCTCCTTTAAAGCAACCTAATGAATATTCTCAAATGAGTCAACTTTAGCTTGGCCTCCTTATTATGTAGAGAACAGAATATACTTTCTATCTTGCCTACACAGATGCCATTACTGCAGGGGGATATAATATGCATTTTAACAACAAAACTACATTGAATCTTGCAGCTGCCCAGCTGCCTGGTGGTCCAAAAATAAAACACACTTGTCTTGGTGACTGGTGGATTCCTACCCATTGATACAAGGCTCACACTATGATAGGATGCTGGTGGTCAAGTCAGGAGCAGAGCTGCGTGCTTCAGCAGCTTAGTCCTTCAGAGGAGCACATGCCCCCGGGAAACAATTCCTACCGGAAGAAGCAGAAGGACCAGGACGTACCAGGCATAAACAAATGGAGATCCGAAAGCATGCCTGCATGACACATTTCCAATGTGTTTGCTTCCAAACCAAGGCATCTTATGTGCTGTAGTTCTCTAAAGTTCTTACAAACGGCTAAGAATGCTCAACATTCGTCCGAAAGTATAGTTTCCAGGTTTCTTGGAGGAGTGAGGGATGATAGTTCACTCTGAGAAAGTTCATGCAGCCAGGTTGCTCTTGTGTGCTATGGAATTGTCTCCGACTTTTGGCAACAGTATGAATGAATGTTCTCCAAATTGTCCTGTTCTTGACAGGCCTGCTAGATCTTGGAAACGAAGACTGTGGTCTCCGTTATGGAACTGATCCGTCTCATGGCTGCTCCACCTCTTGCTTTTTACTTTCCCTAGCATTAGTGCCCTCTCTAATGAGTCTCGCTTTCTCGTGATATGCTTGAGGTATGTCAGCCTCAGTGTCATCATTTTTGCTCCCAGAACATCTGGCTTGATTTGATGTGGGAGCCATTCGTGCATCTTTCTGTCAGTCCAGGATATTAACAAAGCTCTCCTCCACCATCATGTTTCAAATGCATCGATATTCTTCTTGTTAGCTTTCTTCACTGTCCAGCATTTGGACCCTACACAGTGATCAAGAATCCAATAATGTGGATAATCTTGGCCTTGGACTCCAGTGGAACATCCTTATATCTGAAGATCTTTTCCAGTTCTTTCATTGCTTCTCTTCCCAGTCTCAATCTTCTTCAAATTTCTTGACTGTGGTCTCCATTTGATGACTAAACCAAGGTATAAAAATCTTTCACAATGTCCATTTCTTCATATGCATACAAACATATACTACAATGCCTTAATTTACTCCATTCTTTAGCTGAAAATAATGTTTTCTTCTTTTCCCAATATGGGTTCCATTAGATTAATAATAAACTAGACGGTTCCTGTTGACAGGTTCACAGTCTATTTATCATGCCATGAAAAGGAAGGAGGAGTGGGAAGGGAAGAAGGAAACAAGCAAACCCAGGCTCCAGTCCGTAGCATTACCAAGGTCTTCGACCCACTTGAATGGAAAGACGGCAGTGTCACTGGCTGTCTGACTCCCTGAACTTTTTCTGTTCAAGCAGCTCCTTCACAGGAAGTTTGTCATGCCCTCTGTTGCAGCCAGGTGGAATCTAAATCCCTCTGAACCCAGTTCGCAGAACCTCCACTTGGGTACGGTGGAGGGTAGTTTGGGCACTAACCACGTCCTCAGTATTGCACAACCAGGTCTAAGCTAACATGGGAGATGACTTTATTCCAGGTCAATTTATTTGTCCATCTCACACAGTGTTGCTTACTCGGACAGACAGTAGAATTCCAGGGCCTCGGGCAGGGAGGTTGTTCCCACCACCTGCGGCTTGATCCTTCCCACTGACTATGCTTGGGATTGAATTTGAGAGTTCTGCATGCAAAGAACTTGGGCAGTCTTTGATCCCTCCCCAAACAGGGTACCCTCTAAGCACCTTTTGAAGGCAGAACACCAAACATGCTCCTGAGAAGTATACACCTGGCAAATGAAACATTTAAGGAACCTTTGGAAAAGACAGAGGAACACGCCTCATTTTGGCCCAGCTAGCACAGGGTTTTCAATGTGCACTCTCTCCCTGGGGACTGAGCCTAGCATTGAAGCCACCTCTAGAGTTTCGAGAGCCTTCCTAAGTCTAATTCTCAGGACCATTGTCAGCAGCTGTAATGCTCCTCATTCTCTTTATTGTGCTTGCTAATGATTGGTTGACAGTCAGAGAGCCTGCAGAAAAGTACTGCTCCTCCTTCCCACCACCACCATTACCTGGGCCACACAGAGAGGCAGAAGAACCAGTGAGTTGCAATTGCAGAAAGGACAAGTAATTCCAGTGGGCCTCAGCGGGGATGTGGGCCCTTGACAGGTGCCCCATTTGACCTACCCTGGATACCAGCCCTGCCTGGATTCGTATGCACGCTGTACACCCTCTCTGGTGCCTTGGACTGTCATTTTTGCCTGAGTTGCTTGCCTTATATGACATTTGCTCTCAGGATCCCTTGCACTCAAGATGAGAAGTACTCCTTGAAACTAACCCATTTCCCACAAGGATTTTTAGTTGTCAGTATATCTCTAAAACGGTGTATAACTAATACCTTTCTGCAATTACACTTTCTGAAATGCATGTAAATGGTATCTTTGCACATTTATCCACTTGTCTATTCTGCCCTCTAATGGCAACTGTCAGACAGTCACCCATCTTTTTTCCATTTTTTTTTTCCTGTAATAAAGAAAAAAAATCCAACTGGCTATAATTTATAGCTGGTTGGATGCTGCCTTAAAAGAGTATTTATGTTCATTCAGGTTTATTAATAATGAAGCCATAAGTATTTTAAACTGCTCCATATGTAAACGTTATCTCAACTGGAAATGATAAAACGAATAGCACAGAAAATATAAAAATAATGTATTGCCACTCTGTGCATTCTCAGACTGAGAATATTAATGCATTTTCAATTAAAGGAATATGCCAATGCTCTGTAGTGTGTAGATCAGTGCCTTTATTTTTCAGGCAGGACTGCTGTTCTAAGGAAATAGATGGCAGCTGGGGCTGAGTAGCAACAAAGAGACAGCTTTCATATGAGAGAAAAGCCAGAACGCCAGAATAGACTCGGGTCAGGGAAAGTGGATCCAGGTAGCTGCATAGTCAGGGGGTACATTGGGTGACCTTTGACAAGTGTTCTCTCTCAGACTGGCGTACCTCACAGGACTGTTGTGAGGAACGGAATCCTGAATCCCATTCGCGCTGCCATTGAAGGAACTGTGGGGTGTAAATGTGATAAATACTGTAGGCAGGGGCAGATGCAGGATCCAGAGGAGTGTGGTCTCTCTTGCTAAGCATGGCCCAGGATACTTGCTAAAGACGTAGGAGGAGAATCCATAGAATCCAAAACTAATTGAGCAGTGCATTGCCCTTATTTAAGTGGCCTTCCAATTGTTCCATCATACAACCATATCAGTTTTCAGTCAATTTTCTGGATGAACTTCCTCAAAGGCTGAAATCCCCAGGCAAAGTCCAATCCTCTTTATCTAAAAGCATTCATCATTTTGCCTCTTTGTATTCCTCTGTTGTAACTGTTTGCATGGTATGCTAGATATCCATATTCAAGAGAGCGGCGTGTGACTTCAGCTTGAAGGTTTATGAGCCTAGGGACTTAACCTTGATTTCAGAAACCAGAACAATTCCACATGCAGCAGCCATGTTCTTCGTTACGTGCCATCCGTAAAGGGGTTGGTGGATAAAGTAGACTGATGTTAGCTTTCGGGTGCAGCAGATTGAATGCTTGAACGGGACAAATTGGTGCAAGGGGAAGAATGAAAAGGAAAAAAGAACAGATCTTTCTGCTTCTCTGAATTACTGCCCTGTAGCTGTACTGTAGGCAATATGTTTTGCAGTGTTTAAAGCCCTGTCAGTTCTCAGACAGAAGAACGGGCTAATGTTCCTCATGGTTCCTGCCACTTGTGGGCATCAAAGGTATCCATTCATTGTATGGAATATCAATTGCAGGTGCTATCTTGGATTGGGGCTGGAGAAAACTTGCTCACTGTGCAGTGTGGACATCTGGCGAGGACCCCTGGTGAGCAGACACATTTCCCAGAGGTTTTGGTTGACTTTCAGCTAAAATGATACATGAAATCCCTGTAATAAGTACCACAAAAAGGAAGGTCAAGATCTCTTCTTGCTGATGCCAGAGTGTAGGACACGGAATAATCAGTTCAAGCCAGATTCAGGCTGGACATCAGGAAAAGTTTTCTCATGGTCAGAGCAATACAACAGTGGAACCAGCTGCTGAGAGAGGTCATGGGTTCTCCCACACTGGAGACATTCAGAAAGAAACTGGACAGCCGTCTGAGTGGGATGGTGTGACCTGGTGTCCTGCAACAGCAGGGGGTTGGACTCGATGACCTTCATGGCCCCTTTCCAACTCTACTATTCTATGATTCTATGAAAACTGGTACATGTTTAGAGGCATCATACCTCTGGTGGAGCATGACTAGAGCCCCTTCCCACCTTCTCATGCCAACAATTTGGGGAGATGGGATCACATTCTAAAGGCATAGGACCTCAAAAAGGTAACATCCCATTTTGTTTCCACTGTTTCTGAATTCAGGATTGAACCACATGTACACATAGGTCATTTCACCACAGTATCTTGGATGGCACCTGTTGCAAGCTGGGGTTTTCCTCCCTTCGGACATTCAAGGTAACAGACGATTCTTTTGCCAAAAACTCTTTATTTACCAAAGTGTGCCCAATAAATTCAATCACCACAGAATATCTCTCTGAGCATGCACAGAGTGGTTTGTTGAACCCAATCGAAACAACTACTTCCAGAAGCCCTCCTTCTGAGTCACCTGGACCTGGTCCCTTCGAGAGGGCTTGCTGGGAAGCTAGCATACCTTTTCTCTGTACGCCGACCTTCTAGTTGGCTGGCTTGCCTTTCCCAGTGCCACGTCATGGGGACAAGAGTCATGCCAGCTTTATCTGTCCCTGACAGCTCCTCTCCTATGCTCTCACCTGACAGTTGCACGCCTTGGTCACCCTCAAAGCCTGCCTACACACCTGGGGAGCAACCTTCAGAGAAGCACCTCCACTCCTCTCAACTCAAGGTCTGGAGGCCCACTTTTCCAGGCTCTTCCACCTCCTCCTCTGACTCAAAGTCCAGATCAGCGTGACCCAAGAGTACATGCCAAGAACAGCTGCCACTGTCATTGCCAATAGTACCACTTCACTAAGTACATCTCCTGGGCAGGGATGCTTGCGCAGCTGCGGAAGGACCCTTCCCAGTGATGAGACTCTTTGCTTAACCATTGGAACTTGCTCCATCTCCTGCCTTCTGCTTCGTTCCAGACAACAGTGATGAGGAAGAGACAGAAGGTAAGATGCCACCGCCTGCTTGGCTGGCTCTCTGCGTTGTCAAGCAAGCCAGTTGTAGCCATGGTGCTGCATAGAGGGAGCAAGAGAAGCTGGTGATAACAGGGCGAGAAGGTAGATTCACAGCAGCTGGTGCTTGCGGAGGGTGCCTTGCTCCAGGGTCCTTCAAAAACTGGAGCTGGCCCTGTTTCCACGACATCAGATTTCCTACCAGTTGCAAGACAAAACATTAAGGAAAAGTTTCTAGACCCATTTTCTTCCAGAAATACATTATTGCATACAAGAGAGTTTTTAACAAAAGGACTCTGCGTAAGATGTGTCACTCTTCCCCAGGAATCTGAAATGATAAAATCCAAGGAACTTTGCTGCAGTACTTCCTGACCTGATGCTTTCCAAATATGTTGGACTACCACTCCTATCATTCTTGGGTATCATGGCTAATGGCCATCTGGAGGGCACACAACTGGTGAAAGGTGATCTAGTCAAGACACAATGCTTTTCCTTGGCTACACCATTTCAGACTTCCAGTGAAAGGTGGCCTATCAGTCGACACTTCTATCTTTTAAAAGCTTTATTTTATTGTTTTGAAAAATAGCTCCAAAGTACAAGTATATAAAATGTGCAACAAATTCCTATCACTCCCCTAGCTGCACCAAATATATGTTTAGTAAGGTAAATAACCGTGATGTCCATGTGTCTGGTGTTGGATAGTTATGATTACTGAGCATTGTTCCCCATTATTTTCTTAACACGTTGCTCCAGAAAGATCCATGACTTGCTGGTGGTTTCATTTTTGCACTGTCCCGGCTAATATTCTGAATAAACACATACCATATGCTTCAAAATAATCTTTGGCTCTCCTGTTTTTCAGAGCTGTGAGTTGCTCTGATAGTTTTTCCATGAGGACAGTGTTCCATACTCTTTCCAAGAAAGTTTCCAGTGTCAAATCAACAGCTACTTTCTGATGCTATGCTAAAACCTGCCCAGCTGCAGTCATACAGAGAATTAGTAAAACTTTAAACCGCCGTCTTTAAAATAATCAACAAACAAGTTAAACAGTGCTAATGTGGGATCACCGGGTACTATTTGTCCATCCATAATTAGTTCACAGAAGGATTGACCGTTTTCCAGCTTCACTGTATATGGACCCTATTTTATGCTGTTTCCTTGTATTTTTGCTGACACGAATTCGAAGGTCTGTTTTCCTCATAACATTTGCCAATCTGAACTTCTGTTTTACAGTGCAGATCTGCTTCCTGTTCCAATTTTAAAAAGTCTAGGTCACTGAGCCACACAAAATCGTAAATGCTTGCCAGTAGTCTCTTGGTGGAATATGCGGAATTAAAATTAGCTGATCTGAGGGATTTAGGTATCTGGTGGCATGAATTAAAACTGTGTAATTTGTAAAATGGGTAACTAGACGTTGAGGTTCATTGGCTGACTGTACATTTCCTAGTTGTTCCTCCAGTTGTGTCCCTGTAAGGGATTTAATAACTTTACAAAAATCTAAGTGTGCAGAGTTCTTTCTGTTCCACTCTTTAAATTTTTGCTCCCTACTTTTGCTATAAAACATATTGGGATGAGATAGCTGGTATCACTCTTTTAGTTCAGGTAACCCAGATCTGTAGATCCACTACACCTTGTGTTCCAAATCTTAGTGGCTTAAAGTTTTACATTTTTATGGGATTCCTGTGCCATTATGATGTCTTAGGTTTCTTCATCTTCTTAAGAAGGACCATATTGTTTTTTGTTTAACTGGGTTATCCAGACCATTTGTATTCCATGAACGATCTTGCATGTAACAGACCAAAACAGATAGAAGAAAAGCAAACCAGCTATATTTATTAAGAATTCAGTGTGCATGGCTGTTGATATATTACACATGTAGGGCAGAATGCCTTGAAACTGTGCAGAACACAATTAGTACAAAGCTTTTATATTTTCCCTCACTGGCTAACAACTTTCTCATCAGTCCCCTTCCTTCCCAAGGCTGGGAATTGTCCTCCGTCTACTCATACCTTATCTAAGGATGGCCCTTTCAAGATGGAGCTCAAACACTCATCTTTGGCCAGGTTCCCTCTTGTTCTTTCTTACCTAGGCACAGTTCCCTTACAGCTACACACACACATATTTTCTCTTTAACCCTGTATTTGTAAGAACAAAGGAGGCACCATGCTCTCCAACAAGACCTATAATCTAACTGTCAGAAATAATTTCAATGTCCCCAACCTGGCATGCATATGTACACAATATTCAACTATAAGCCATGGGTTTGGTTTCACCAAAGAGTGGAAAAAGAGATCGAGTATTGATGAATAGTCCTCAATTGTAGTAACACTGTACATATGAAAAATACTTAAGCAGGAGGCCGTGGGTTTACGAAAATCAAGTGGCTGTTCCAGGACTGGAGTTAAACAGCTTCTAGCCTTTCAAGACTGGAGTTTGGTATTGTGAGCTTCAGAGAAAGGTCAGTGAGAATTTGACACCAGAGTGGAAAGAAAGAAAACGACAGCCAACACAATGAGTGATATGTGTACACACTGACTTTTTAGCCCCTTAACTTTAAACACCCCCTTTTCCAACTTCCCGAATAAAGGTTTTCCTTCCACAGACTCAATAGCATTGTCAAATCTGGCCTTTCAGAAGAAATGGCTGCTAATGGGTCAATGGGGCCATTTATCACTTCTTCTCCCTCTGCTCACACCAGAAATGAAAGCCAAACAGCCCAGTAAGACTGTTTTCACAGTTTCTAAAAGACATTTTTCATGCACTATGTTAAACATGAGTGGATTGAGCTATAGGGTTTAGAGTTTATACAGTTTTGCAAGGTGCAAGTTTTATAGGAAAGCACTAGTTGATTTCTGAAGTCACTGAAGCCATCAAACCTCATATTCCCTAGTCCTTGCCATTTTTCAGTGCTGGTTTCTTATTTTTTTGGATTTCCTCTGCCAGCTGTAGAGGCTTGCTCTGAATCAGCCTGATCACTGCTTTTTTCTTGTCCCTCCTCACCTGCTTCTTCATCTAGGTCAGGGGTCGGCAACCTTTAACACTCAAAGAGCCATTTGGACCCATTTCCCACACAAAAGAAAACACTGGGAGCCGCAAAAACCCTTTTGACATCTAAAATGAAGATAACACTGCATATATTGTTTTTTACCTTTATGCTATGTATAAAAAAACTAGTGTGTTGCATTTATGAAATCAATGAACTGCTACAGAGAAAACAATTTTTTATTTCTGCATGCAACAAAAACATTTTGAACTCCTAAAAGAACCAAGGAAGTAGAGCTATATCTTCATTAAGATTTAGCTGCAGCTCTTGTTCATTCACTAAAAACTGTTATTTTTAATTTTACATTAAAAACTAGTAGGACTCCTTTCATGTATTTTGAATAGGAGAACAGCTTTCTGCAGAGTCAAGGTCAGTGCTAAAGGGTTGCATGCATTAAACAGCAAACCCCATAAATTCATCAGCAGTAAAAGCAAATGAATCTTCCCACGTACCATTAAACGTTCAGTTTTCTTCAGAAACTTTTCTTCAATTTATCCATGGTTGGCCTACGGGGGTGGGGGGGAAGCTCAGTAAATTGGTGTGGGTCCCAGATTGGCTGTGCAAGAGATTTAGGTGTGTTTAGTGACTGATTAGCAGATAAACAGTCAAGTGCTGTGAATTGTGACAGGTCCCAAGGGCAGCTTTTAACATTCAGATGAAGGAGATTACATTGAGACAAAGAGAATCTTTTCAGCAGGGTTTGAGTAACATGAGAGCCTGCAGGAAGCTTGTTCCATTCTTTCCCTGCACAATAGCAGAGGAACGTAGCAATTTACTTAACCAGCCTTGTGGCTTGTGTTTTGATGGAGCCGGCTTGTGTTTTGATGGAGCCGCAGCAGATGGATTCAAGGGCCATGTGCGGCTCCGGAGCCGCGGGTTGCCGACCCCTGATCTAGGTTCAGGGAGGTTAGCATTTTCTTTGCCTTTTTAAAATGGGTGATAGCAATTTAGAACAGTTTTACCTTTAATCACCACTGACTTGAAGGGGGATCCCCAGCAGTACTGGATATCAGCACTGTACAGCTTTTCAAGTGTTTTCCCCAGTCATGCCTTTTTTGGCAGGGTTGGATTGCTCAGATCTTGAAAAAATCTATTTTGTTCTCTCTCAACACAAGTCAGGGTTGGGACATGCGTGAAACATGAACATTATATTTTCTTTTACTAGGAAATAATGCCATTTAATCATGAAATCCCCACCTGGGTTTTGGAGCGAGTACCTGATGAATGGTATCAATTGGGTTCCAGTTTAAGCTCAGTAGAAGTTTCATTAGCTAAATAGATGAAGAAGAGGAGAAGATCTTGCGTATCCTGCTCGCCCTCAAGATTATTCTGACAATTTCAGTCCTCCTGTCCAGTTATGCAATTCGGGATCTCTAATGTCATCTTTCTCAGGGCAGAAATGTCCATCTTCTGCATGAGGTCCAGATCAAAGGCTTCACTGGCAGCTCTAGTTGTTTCTCTACCTCTGCAGTGTCTCTGATGTCAGCTTTTAACAGATTGACGGCCAGACATTGTTCATTTAATTCCTTTTTTAAATTGATGCAGTAGTTCAAGCAGAGGTTCTACATCTTCTTTGGAAGTATGGGTGAATTTGCATGTTATTGCAGGCTCAACCGCAAGGCTGAGATTTATTGGTATAATACTAGGGAAGACAAGTAGACCATAAGCAGTTCTACCTTATCTTGATTTAGCAACTGCTTTTCCTTGCCACTTTGGTGTAGTTATGGTCCATATTTAGTAGTATGAGGAGGAACAAATGATCTAAGCAGCCACCTTGGATGATGACAACACCCTGTCCATGTTTCTGACATTTTTGTCTAAGTCCATGGATTTTTATCCAGGGAAAGCTCTACCATTTGATTCAAGTTTGGGGTAGTAAGAAGTGTAAATCATGCTTCAAATCCCTCCTCTGGCTTTGTGGATAATACCTTGTTACTCCACCTCTTATTCAGCATTCTATGACTGTGTATTCCAAATTCTCATGCATGTTTTAAGTCATCATTCCTCCTATCTCTGATACAAAGGCTACAAAAGTTGCCAGTTATTATTACATTGCATTTATATCCTGCCTTCTATCCTCTTGCAAGGAGCCCGAGCCAATTACATTGCGCCATTTAATCCTCACAACTACCTTGTAAGGTGCATTACATTGAGAGTCTGATGAAAGGGACCCAAAGTCAGGCAGTGGCTTCATGGCCGAGTGGGGACTAGAACTCACTTCTGGGTCCTCCTTCCACACCACACACCATGTGTAGCCGAAAGAGCATGACAAGCATACCAGAAGGCTCGGGAGAACCCTGAGGTCTGCAGAAAAATAAAAGCAGCTTTAGGAGGAAAAAGCCTCTAGAATGCAGTCCCCAAAATTGTTAATTATGGACTAAGAATGTTCAGTGGCTCTAGGGAATGCTGACTTTTGCAGGTGGAGGGAGAATACATTAAAATTTTGTATTATTATGTTTGTATCTCAGTGTATTGTTTGTATTTTTGTATTTAGTGGTAATTTATTATGTTCTATTGTATTTCAATGTATTTTATTGTGTTGTAAGCCGCCCCGAGGCTTCGGCAAGGGGCGGCATAGAAATGTTATAATAATAATAATAATAATAATAATAATAATAATAATAATAATAAGGGTAAGGATTAAGTGGCTGGAAGCACCACGCTCCACGCTACAACATTTTGTTGCGAGACCCTAGATGCGGGTTCATTGTCCTTGGATGTCTTTGTGTGGCCTCATAGCTTGGCCTGTGTGTGACTCTCTCTTCCTCTTTCCATTTTAATTCCAAAGGAAATCTGTAACAATGGGAAATGCCAGGTGCAGTGTTTGGCAGGCCGCTTGGCACAGAGGCCAACTTGTCTTATTCCTTTCTTTTTCTCACACAGCCAGGGTGAGGAAAACCGTTTTGTGACCCAAGAGCCTGCAGGCTGCATGTTAAACAGCAGCTGGACGCATGCTTCTTAAAAAGTAGCAGCACTCCTCGTTAGGCTGCCTGCAATCCAACGGTGCCAGTTCGTGAAGGGACAAACAGCTTCGCATGGAGAAAGTGGGATCGCCCTTTTGCTCTGGCAGAGCCCGATGCCTTTTAACAGCTGCATGCCATGCGGCAAGTTCAACCGGTGATGCTTTGCCTTCCACACTTTTCCATGCAGTGGAAACTCCACCGTTGCATGTGCAGCAACTGTTAAAGCGCAAGACAAAAAAGCTGATTAAGGTCGCTTTGGGGAAGAATAACCGTCTAAAGAAGTGAGCTAAAAATACAGTGAATAAATAAATGCGGTCGGGAAGAAAAGTCTAAACCGGGAAGCCTAAGGACAGTTTTTTAAGAAACTTCTCAGCCTCGGAAAAGCACCCTAGAAACCCTCGTGAAGCAAACTGTAAACGCCGATATCCATGCCTGTTGTGAAGCTGCACCATACGGTATTGGATTAATTAACACGGATCCCCGTTTGAAGACGCTGGCACAGGAGAAAAGAAAGCAAGGAAATGAGCCGGCCAGGATATACGGCTTAAAAAAAAAAAAAAAAGCAGAGTGCACTTCTGAGAAGTTTCGGTTCAGTTTGCTGCGCCCGACCGCTCCACGCCCGCCCGACCGCTCTTCCGCAGCGCTTTGGCGCCAGTAGGCCGGGCCGCCCTGATTGGCCGTTTTGAAAGCAGCGGCGCCGCGCCATTGGTGCGTGCGGCACGGTTTAGCGCGGTTGATTTGAATCCGACGCCGTTCGGCCTCTCACCGCAGGTGCTGGGAGCGGCGGCTGCTCGCTGCTCCTTCCCAAGCTGGGCCCGTGGCTTGCCGGGGAGGCGAAAGGAGCGGCCGGAGCGTGCGCTTGGCCCAGGCGGAGGCTGCGTGGTGGGTAAGGGGGGCAGCAGGCGGGCGTGCGTGCACGCGTGGAGGTATGCACGCGTGCATGGTGTAGTCGCGTGGAGGCTTGGGAGGAAGGGCAGCTGTGGTTGTGGCTGGGGGAACGGGGGGGGGGAGAAGCCTTTGAACAGCGGGTGGGGGGGGATTCGTGGGGTGGTTTTTTCGGGGGTTTAAACGCCATTTTGGAGAAGAGGTAATGTAGCCGCCTTGAGACTTGGGGAATAGGCGGCGTATACATGCAAAAAATACAATCTCTAATTGTTTATAAGCAGCAGGACGTGTTTGATGGGGGATCAGTTGCGACCTTATATTTTATTTATAATCTATGTATTGCGGCAATATATGCTTATATTGCTGTTATTTGCCACTTCCTTTTTTTCATGGGGGAAGAGTTTAGTTTTCCCTCGTAAGGATGTAGTGCTATGCTTCTACTTTTGAGCAATCCACGACAGGGCTGTGTTGCTAAGCACACAGGATTGGGAAGAGAAAGAGAAAATGATTGAAATCTTACCCTCCTCTGAGTTTAGAGATTCAAAATTGGCCATGAGAGAGAAACAGGATGTCTTTCTTTTTTAAAATCTCAGGTCTCTGTATATGCTTGATTCCCAAGATCTGTTCTCTTTGAGTGTCTGACTGTACACGTGGTTCTTGGGCCTAAAAATGTGGCAACCCCCAGGAACCAATAGGACAACATCTGCAGTACTGAATCCTTGCCATCAGATGCTTGGCCTACTTGCTTTAGTTTGGCAGAAACTTCTAGCAGGAAAGCCCTGAAAATGGATGGCATCTGGAATTTATTTAAGCAGCTGTCAATCTTACTGTGGGCAGGGAAAAGAAGTGAATACAATAATTTACGAAGTTTTATTGTGTGTTTTCCCATTCCAAACCTGAGCACAACTCAGTGGCATGGCTAAGGTATACGAGTTTTGCAGCAATTAAGCACTGCATGCCTAATCATAAACCTTCTCTTTGAGCATGCTTTATGCTCTTCATAGATGACAGGGTGGATATGGAGAGCCAGTGTGGTGGTTCTAATGCTGGACAGGGGACCGGGGACCTCGGAGAACTGGGTTCTAGTCCTCACTTGGCAGCTGCTCTCAGTCCAACCTACTTCACAGGGCTGTTGTTATGAGGAAAGACTAGACTATATAAGCTACTTTGGATTTCTCTCAGGAGGCAGACAGACAGAATGTAAATGCGAGATGGCTAGATTGGTGGGAATGAAAATATTTGATAATGGAGGTTCCATAAATTGTCCCCTATATGTTCAGTGTACCTAAATGGAGTAAAGAAAATCTCAGTACTTTACTTGCAACTCCACATCTGATAGACAAGTCATCCTTGATTTTTTTTTTTTTTTTGCTACAGTGCCAGAGTGTTTAGACAGCCAACTGTCATCTGTAAGATAATTGTTGTTATTTCATTTCTGCACTGCCTCATAGCCCTGTCTGAGCTTCAGCACTTCGGTAGAATTAATGGTTTGTGTGGTTTTGAACTTGACTGCCCTGTTTCTTTTTGGTGTTAACCAAGAAATAAAGCCCTCCTATTGTTTCCCCTAACTAAAGGAAAAATAACTTATTCACCTTAGTACAAGCATGAATATGCAGTGACGATGCCTTTTACTTGCTTTTTCTTTACGAATTTTAGCCTTTTTCAACCCAATTTGAACTGTCATAGGTGAAGTTAACTGAAATTTAAAAGGACAAAAAGATCTCTTGTTACCTTTTTAACTTCAAGGAAGTACTGGAACAAAATACTTTTGCTCTCAACTTAATTATAGCTGGCTGAATTGCAGTTTGTTCAGGAAATAAAGACATACATACCAGTCGAAAACATTCCCAAGTGATTTTTAGAAAGCTAATGGAGGAGTGCCTCTTATTTCTGTATGCACCTGTCAGTACAAAAGCCACTCTCCTTATTCTGTTTCAGGTCTAATATCAAGGAATAATGGACGACTACACAAAAATAGAAAAGATTGGTGAAGGTAGGTAATCTATGATCTGTTACATGGTCGAGTTCTGACTTGTATCTCCAGCCTAAATTTACATTCTTGGAAAAACGTGCCACAGATGCAGATGGAGCATAGAGTCAAATTATGAAAGATGTGCCCCCCTTCAGCAAATGACAGGGGAGGTACAACCTCTGAAATCTGTGTTTTTCTCCTCCAGTGCTAATAGCAGCTTTGGAGCTGGGTCCTTTTCTTGTATCAGGACCACAGTGAAGGGGCATGGCGATAGAGCCTCCATTCCGAAACCTTTGAGACTGTACTTTCTAAAGCACCGGTGTTGGGACTTCCAATCAGTAACACAGTTGTCTGGTTCAAACGTAATGATCCCCGTCTGATTAAACAATGTTTTAACAGATCAGGAATGAACAGTGGTTTGAGGATAGCCTGCAATCCAGGATAGCAACCCAAGATAGGTCTGACTTACAGGGACCCTTAAACCACACATAGGAAACTACTTTAAAAAACCGGGAAAGTTCTTTGAAAGAGGTGGGGCATGGAAGAAGGTGTAGGAATGTGGCTTCTTCTCAATGTGATAAACACCTTGATTGGATGGTTAGTACATCTAATCCAGGCTGAGAGCACTTGAATTATGTGAGCAGAGCTTGTAAAGGAACGCGATCGTGATGGTTTATTAAATATATGCATCAATTTCCACCATGGAAATCAAACTTGAAGTGATTACAGAGAAGAACACCCCCACCAATACAGATCATAATTAGCACAACACAACCTAAAATTTTGTTTTGATTATGAAAAGTATTCATCTACAATGCACAATTTCTTACCCACCTGTGACCCAGAGTGCACAGCACAAAAGTTTCCTGCAACAGTTGGGTCATGCCTAGCATTCAAACTCCTGGGAAAACAAGGATGGCTTTCCTGGCACCAAAAAGATTGCAATGGTGAGCTCTGGGGCAGGCAGAGAAGGGCTCCTGAAGCTGGCCTCAAAGCCTAGGCAAGATTGTGCAGCGAGAGGCAGTCCTTGGGTTATTGGAGTCCCAAGCAATGTAGGACTTTACATGTTAATGGCAGCACTTTGAATTTGTCCCGTAAACTAATTGTCAAGCAGTGCCATTGAGCCAGGACTGGGCACGTGTGTTCGCATTGTCTAGCCCCAGCCAACAACCGCACCCCCCAATTCTGCACTCTTCTGAGCTGTCTTCAAGTGGAAGTAAGAAAGATGCCTAACTGGAACAAAGCGCACATTGCTGGCAGAGAAGTTGTGAATCTGGAAGGGATTAAATACCCCCTTCTATCTGCCCTGGTACTGAGAAGCCTTCATACCATGTTGAACAGATGTGTCCAAAGATTGGTCTTTCCTCCTGCAAAGATATAACTGAGTAGCTTCACAGTATCATGACCTTAAATCTTGACAGCAGCAATATTTGCCATGATTTTAGCACCTGCACATGAGGAAGGTAGAACAGTTTTTACCCTTCTCCCTGACATCTAGTTTCCTATGTGGAGGGAACGTTTATGTGGTAGAACTTTTCAGATTACTGGTGAGAGTTCATAGGACTGAAGTGGTGCCTCGGGAGCGCTGGGTCTCAGTCCCCTGACCTCATCTTCCGTTGTAGTTCCTTATCAGTGAGGCAAGAGGTGGAGGCTTTTGGGGCGGCTGGGGGATGTTGATCCTCATGGCTGGTGACTTTGGCAGAGGGCATTTGCAACGGCGCTTCTGAACGCCGTATGAGCTAGTTCAAAGGTGCTTTAAGGAATGGCTTGCTGCGTGTGAATATTGGAAGCATGGCGAAACATGCCGTGTTTGGCCAGCGAATCGCCACGGAGAGCCAGTGCTTTGTCCTGAGGTTTCTACGTGTCAGCATTGCTTGTTCGGCGTGAAGCCGGTTACGGCTGGTGAAACGACAGCTTTTCGGCCGGTGGGCATCGGCAGCAAGAGCAGCGGCGCCCTCCAGACACTTTCCGCTGTCCTGTTCACCCAGCAGGGCTGCGGTGCTGGCCGGTTGGCTCTCCCTGCCAGCGGGTGCTCCACCAGCATCCCTCTGCTCTGCCCCCTCGCCGTGTCACTGCTCCACCCGCTTGCCGCCCCGCCAGCCGCATGCACACCTCGTCGGGAAGGCGCCTCCCGAGGCTGGCAGGGCAGCTGTGGAGGAGCAGTAGCACGGGGGCAACGGAGCCGCCGTGCCTCTGGGCGTGAGCACCAGGCGGGAGGGGAGCAAGCGCCTCCCGCCGCAGCGAGCACAGGGACGGCTGCACGGTGCTCCTGCTTGGGCACCGCCTCGTGTGGAGCAGCCCATGAGCAGCACGTGGGACCTCTCCGCCCGGGCGAGTCTCCCAGGGAGTGTGCCCGGCTGCCCTCTGTGCTCCAGGCTGCCGGGGGGAGGCAGTGCCGGAACGCGCGCAGGGGGGAGCCTTGGCTACGTTTGCTGTGGGGGGGTGCTTGTGCGGGGGAACGCGGTGCAGTGGGCGCAGCTGCCACGCTGCTGTAATGAGGAGACAGAGGCTCTGCCTGGGGAAAGCTCCAGCTGTCTCGGTCCTAGGGGACTCTAGGGGAGTATGGAGGTGCAAGAGGAGGCAGAGGTGGTGGGCAGGAGCAGTGCATGCTGGGATTGATTCCCAGCTGCCTGGGCTGATGGGATACCGTTTGGAGGGAGGGTGGAGGCGCATACATGATGACCTGGTTCAGGGAACACAGCCGCTCAGCCTCGGGGCACCGTGACACATGCTGTCCACCATTATGAATATGCAAGCTGCAGCTGGGTCGGTTGGAGGGATGCTGTGACTTCTGCTTCACTCAGACCCATGCAGCAGGGGTTATTTGAGGGTTAAACAATCCTTGCAGAGCCCACAGTCAGTTCTAGGTTTCTGTGTGGGTTGCTTAACCCCCAAATATCCTCTGCCTCCCAGGTTCAGATGGCAGAACAAGTCATGGAAAACTTTCACATGCGTAATGGTAGCTGGCCCCTCTGGCAGCTGTCTGCAGGTAACTTAACCCATGATGGGCTGTTTTGTACGAACTGACTGTTAGAGCTGCTCTGTGAGATTTGAAATGTGCTCAGGAGTGTTTTTGGCTGTGTATGTACGTGCTCCTGTTCACCATGGATCCGTTTTGCTAATCCCTTAAATAGCCAAGTCGTGTGATTCCTTTTTTTCCTTCCAGGTTTTGCTAAGCAAAATCATCCAATGAGTTCCTTTTCCTGGATTTTGCAACCGTATTACTAACACATTCTTAAATAATTGAATCATGCTTTGTGCACTTGAATTGTTCTGCATTAAAATTACTTTTTCCCCCCACCAGGAACTTACGGTGTTGTATACAAAGGCAAACACAAAGCTACGGGCCAGGTGGTTGCCATGAAGAAAATTAGATTAGAGAGCGATGAAGAAGGTGTTCCGAGCACTGCAGTCAGAGAGATTTCCTTATTAAAAGAGCTACGCCATCCCAATATAGTCTGGTATGTACATCATGGAGAGTTTTGATTGAAAATGAATTTCCCTGCCTCCTTTGCATCCAATGGCTATGCAAAATTCTAGCTAAAGGTTCAAAATCCTTTGCACGGATTTGCACCTCACACTACTTCAAGATCATTCTGGGTTACTGCAAACATTGCTTCCATTTATAGTCATGTTAGTATCCCAGTATATACAGACAAAAGCGGTGCTCATGTAGTGACAACACTCCCACTGTTGCTTATTTTTCTTCCTAGCAGATGTAATATTTACAATGATGTGAAGTACTGATAACACAACTGGTATGAAAATCTTAATAGACATTAAATTCAATATATCTGATTTTAGGCATGCCGAAGTCAGTATTTTTCAGCAGAACACTTAAACATATGCTTGAATATCTTAAGCTCAGATTTGGCTGTTTTGTTTTGTGGTTTTGTCTGCTTGGTTTTGTAGTATCATACCCACTATTTCATCTTGGTTAATTCAGCCTAATTTTAATAAATGACTAAAACTTTCTTGGAAGTCTCCGTGCTTCTTCAGAGTTTCTTCAGGCAAAACCTCTATTAAACTGCCTTAATTCCTGATGCTGGTACAGTAGAGAAGACTGAAAATAGAAGCAAGTTCAGGAAATGATATGGTGGGAAACCGTTGCACTGTAATACTAGCAAGAAGAGGGGCTTTTTAAAAAGCCCATCTTGTCTGCGACCTTCCAAAAACAACCTCTTGGGTCGGATTCTCGCATAATGATAGAGTGCTATTCTTTAGGCTTGACCTGCCTAAACACTTCATTGTGCTGCATTTGATGCACGTCTGCCTTAAGAAGAGCCAAGGCAGTTGTGAAGAGCACCGTAACCCACGCTGTTTTCTGAATTCACTGTTGCTGGACCTTGAAGAAATCCAGGACTCTCAGATGTGTCACTAGGAGATTCGGCCAGTGCTTGTTTTAATGGTTGCAACACAAGCAATTCTTAAAGCAGCTATAGAATACGAGTACCTGCTGCTTGGCCACTGGAATTGTATAACTGAGAGTGCAAACCTGATTGGCTTTTGGTAGACAAAGGGCTCCAGTATCCTAACCCATAGCATGCAGAGTAGGAAGCATGGCAGAAGCACCGCTACCTCCCTTTCCTGCTTTTAACATTTTTTAGCTTAGGTGGGCCTCCTAGCCTACAAAGCCAACCTGCCTCTTAGAAGGGAGACTTATGGGCACGGACACTCACAGTCTCCCTTTCCTGCTCAGTGTCCCTCAAGACTTTCTGCTGCAGCTCAGAAGTGAAGCCAGCACAGTTCTCTGCAGCGGCTGCAGAGTATGAGTGATCCATGCTCGGATTTTCTGTCCTGAGGTCCTAGCTGTGCCCTTGGCCTCAGGGAGGAAAATAATGGTCCTGGGAAGCCCTTTCAAAAACAGATGGGTTACTCTGCTCATCGAGTTGGAAAAGGTGTGGAGTGATTGCCTTGTAAAAGCAAGGTAATGGCAAGGCCTTCTTGGGTAATCGGTGAATGTCAGTCTTGACTATTGCACATAAAGGTATGAAGTCTCAGCATTGAAATCGTGGCAATCAGGCACATGGCCACAAGGGAACTCTCTGGCACTTAAGTTTCCAGTGTTCTGAGGTGGCACTTGTGTTTGCACTTCCTTAAGAGTGAACTCCTTTGAACACACTGGGATTAACTTTGGGGTGGATATGATGTAAATCCTGCATTTCATGAATGAGTATGCATGCTAACTTGTAGCTATAACGAAATTCCTGTTTTATTCAGTCAAGCTGGTGCTGCTACACACCCAAGCTTCTGGCTACAGGGCACACAAGCCTCTTCTCTCTACATTGTTTCTAGCTGCTTAAGGTAGACTCTTGTGGAAATTTAGGCAGAAGAAAGACCTACAACTCCTAGCAGGCTCTTCTTTCTATCTAAACTTGCATGGGATCCTACTTTGAAGACTGAGCTGCCTTCATTAAATCTCTCCCTCTTCCCACAGTCTTCAGGATGTGCTTATGCAAGATTCGAGGCTTTACCTTATATTTGAATTTTTATCTATGGACCTCAAGAAATACTTGGATACTATTCCGTCAGGACAGTATTTAGACCATATGCTTGTTAAGGTAAGGAAACAATACTGTAAATTAGTCGTTTAGTAATGAGCACTCCATGGAACTTTTGCACCTTCATTAACCACACAAGGAATTCCTGATGACATTTGTAGACTCAGGGTAAATTCCAGGTCACACACGGTGCTGTATGGCTCTGCTGCCTTGCATAAACTCAGTGTGTCCCTATACACTTCTGATTGTCTGACAATAAGACCACAACACTTCTGATTGACCTCGCTGTCTAGGATAACCAAGGACAATGGTAGGCAACCTGTGGCCTTCCAGTTACTTTGGCCTTCAGCTCCTCTCATCCTTCACTGTTGGTTATGCTGGCTAAGGCCAATAGGAGTTATGGGACCCAAGCCGGAAGGCCACAAGGTAACATATAAGAGTTTGTGCACCAAATCATCCCAGGAAATGATCTGGGGTCACCCAGTGCAATAACACTGCTGAAGCTGAGTGTGTATACCCACACGATGCTTTAGGAGTCCATAAGCAAAAGGAAAAATACTAGTATCAGAGAGGTGAATCACCCTTATTTTGCCCTCAGACCCCATTGCCGGGACAGGGGCTTTTCACTTTTGCCAGAGCTCTGAACCGAGAGCTTCAGGGTTCTTTTGATCACTTTATATGGCCTTCAAGCCCCAGATGTGGAGCATTTCACCTTACTCTTCACGTAAAAAATTCTCCCGGAATAGCTCACAGAAGACAATAAGAATGTCTCCACTCTCTCACCATTTAAAAGACACAACACAAAAGAGGGGTTTAGGAAGGAGAAGGAAAAAGCGAACTCGGATTACAGAGTTTTAATAAGCAGCTGGTATGGAAACAGTTCAAGGAGAGGAGTTGCCCAGGGTTGCCGGTCCTCTGCTACTGGTCCTGCTCCCCGTCACTCTGATGGAAGTGCTGCTCTTGGGGGCCGGGGGCCTGACAGAGCTGGTCTCCCAGCAGTGCCCATGCAAAGCACCTCCCAGAAACCTTCAGCTATGGGGCAGTATAGAAATAAAATAATGATTATTCTGCATGTCATTTGTATATGGCTGGTTCCTGGGAGTGCTGCAAGCCGTTCACAAGGATGATGGTGTCTGTGGGCTGCCTGTTATAACTGACCTGGGTCTGTCCTCCTTTCAGAGTTACTTGTACCAAATCTTGCAGGGGATTGTGTTCTGTCATTCAAGAAGAGTTTTGCACAGAGACTTAAAGCCTCAGAACTTGTTAATTGATGACAATGGAGTAATTAAACTCGCTGACTTTGGGCTGGCTCGAGCTTTCGGCATCCCTGTGCGCGTCTATACACATGAGGTAAGGGGTCCTGAATGAGCTGAAGAAAAAGGAAATATCAAATAACAGGAGAGTACAACCGATCAATACTTTCCCACAGCATTCTATAAACAACAACAAAAACCTCCTCTCCAGGTGTGCTACAATGCTAGTACAACATTATTTAGCAGTTATTTTTCTCATTCTTGCTAAAATGTTTCCTGCAACTGTTTTATCTCCAGTCCTGAGTAGGGGCATGGTGCAGAACGCTTTTTCTGCCAAAAGTCTGCCGGACGCCCGTTTCAGCTTCCCAGATGGCCTGCTTTGCAGTGGTCCCGGTCCCTGGTGAGGGTGCCCTGGGTTCGCGGGGTGCTCACCATGAGTGAGCAGGCAGCAGTGAGCAGAGGAGAAGGGAATGGCCGCTGGCACGCCGGTGTGCTGTGGCCCCTCACCCCACATGCTGCTGGCAGTGGCAGTGAGCAGATCCAAAGGCTGGCTGCTGCGAGTGGCCGCTGGTGAAGGTTGCCCGTTGTGCGAGCGAGGGCCCACAAGGTTTGTAGGACCACACCGAGCGTGGGAGGAAGGCCATGGATTCTGGGGCGAAGGCTTTCCAAAGGGTTTGTCCTGGCCCTAATCCTGGGTAATCGTATCTCACTTGAATTAAAGCATCATTTATCTAATCTCACCACCGTCAAATGTTCCTATAAGGTGAAATGTTACCCATTTATGTTCCAGGACAAATGTTGGTCTGCCACTCTCTTAAAGCTGGTGTGGCTTATTTGCTTCCAGCATTGCTGGTGTCCTGGCAGGAGCTGATAGATATTTGCAACAGGTGTAACAGATTCCTTTCACCTGTCCAATAGTAAAACAATTGATGGGGAATTCGTATTTGGTCGTACTGTTTATTGTACAAGCATTTAGGGGCTACTGTGATTTGTATCTTTACAAGGCCAAGTTTTTTGTTTGAGCTCTGCAGAGGCTTAACTACATTTCCATCATCATGCCATAGCCAGTTTATACACCTTCTCTAACACCTGAGACGTCCTTGTAGTCGTTTTGTAACAGAGCATCCTCGTTTCTTTCACTTCCCCAGTGCTAAAAGTTGCACTCAAAAGTTAAATTTCCCATATAATGTTGTAAGTTACTGCATAGCATTAATTGGGCAGCCAAGAGCCTCAGGCGGGGCACAGGCCAAGAAGGCCATAACCCTTCCTGCCTGCCTGTTCTACCCGTTCCTCATCAGAACCTGGCACGCTGCATCTAAATCTGGAAGCTCCACTTCCTTGTGGTCGTGAAGAGCTGTTGCCTGAGCTGCTGACCGGCTTCAGATGACGCAACCAGCCATAGCAACCCGTGGCTTGGGCTTGCATATTCATAGTGGTGGATGGCATGCACCGTGGACTCTCAAGGGTTAATGAACCCAGGGTGGGTTGTGGTGTCTTCCACACGAGGTCAGGCAAACATGCTGTGTATTCCCATTGGGTTTTGAGCACCGGGTTATTTGAACCCATTGGTTATCATGTGAGAATCTGGTCCATAGGCTTGTTTTGGGGAGGTAGACAAGATGGGTGGTTGTTGTCTTTTTAAAGCCCCTCTTCTTGCTATTGCAGTGCAACAAAGTCACAGGGAACTCAAGAATGGTTGTACTGATTCCAGAATTGTTGTGTGATGGTCACTGTAGTTGATAGTTGCTTCAAAGTGTGCCCTTCAAAGGCCATTAAGAAACCCTCTAATTGGCCCTTTTTTGTGCTAGGTAGTAACTCTGTGGTACAGGTCTCCAGAAGTCTTGCTAGGCTCTGCACGTTACTCCACACCTGTCGATATTTGGAGCATAGGTACAATATTTGCTGAAATGGCCACTAAGAAGCCACTTTTCCACGGGGACTCGGAAATCGATCAACTCTTCAGGATTTTCAGGTATCAAACGCAGAGTTGGAAGGATCTTTCACTCATGCATAAAGTTGCAGTTGACCAACAAGTTTTAGTTCTGCTTTCGCAGAAATATATCGTCAGTTTTAGACGGTTTTGTTGTGTGTGCTGTGAGTTGAGACCAGCACTTCCTTGTTTGTCTTTGTTAGTCCTTTTATAATGGCAAACTATTAACCAGTACATTGTTGTGGTTCAGAACTGAGTGGGTTCTGAACATATCTGCTTGGAAACAAGCTTCTCTGAGTTTGATGGAATTCATCTGCTACTTAGAGTGCTTAGCATTTCACCCTTAATGGCCCAATTTCCTAGTGAAAGGGTTCCTTCCACACTACTTCTGTGTGGAGGATATTGTGTGCTGACTTTTTCCGCACACAATGATTTAATAATAATAATCCAGATAGCCTTGTGCTCAGGCTAGGAAGAAGCTGCAGTTTCTGTCGGTGCTGCTCTGGCCATGGCTTCTGTGGTTAGATGTAGTGAACTGAAAAGTAAAAAGATAACACGATAGTATCACTTCAGTATGTTGTGGGGGGGTTGTGTGAGCCCCCTCACAGAGCTGAACAGTGTGCTCCCCTGCAGCACTACTGCCTTACCGGTGTGCCTTCTTCAGAAGCTTGAGAATTTCAACGCAGCTATACAACGGGTATCTGGATTAGTACAATTTGAGCATTACCACAGTCAAGTTGCCACAGACAATTCTCAAAAGTGGGGATTCAAAAGAATCTTTTGGGGCATACTTGCCAAATGTAGCTTAAATAGCAAATCCTGCAGGGACTCCCCAAGGCAGAGGAGTCACCTTGGTCTGAAGTCCTGCTGAGCTCATGCTTGGAAGAAAGGGTCAGTGGGTGTTTTCCTTCCCTCTTACCATTTTCCTTTGGTTGGGCCCAAGCCGTCCCCAGTCCCTCGACAGGATGTCCCTCACAGCCTCAGGCAACTCTGCAATTATTTCTCCTGCAGAGCTCTAGGGACGCCCAACAATGACGTGTGGCCTGAAGTTGAATCCTTGCAGGATTACAAGAACACGTTTCCCAAGTGGAAGCCAAGCAGCCTGGCTTCTCATGTGAAAAATCTGGATGAGGATGGACTAGACCTGCTTTCTGTAAGTCAGCACCTGGATGGAGGGATGGGTGGGTGGGTGGATGGATGGATGGATGGAGAGCACAAACAGAAAGGGGGAATGTGTATAATTTTATAGACAGAGAGAAATTTTGATGCAAGGTGAACATTGTTCTCTTGCTGAAAGATTAGGCTGTTCCCCACAACTGCTGGAACAAATCAGGAGTGTTCAATAAATCGAATGGGAGTACGTCTAAATCCTGTGATTTAATTGGTCACAGGATATGCAGAGGACTTGTATTTGTATGGGAGAAATTTGGTCTGCGTGTGTGTATACAATATCTTAAAAAATCTGAGGTACTAGGAGAACAAAGATCTGTCCAGTCTGGTGTTTTTCTCTCACAGTAGCCAGCCGCTAGCTTTAGGAAAGCCCACGAGACCCCCTCCCTGTTGTGATTTCCAGCAACTGAGATTTATTGGTGTTAGTGACGCTAGCAGTGGAGGTTCTCCTTGGCTACTGCAGGTGATCACCACTGATAGCCTTCTGCATGAATTTCTCTACTCCCTTTTAAAACCATCTCATCCTGTGGTCATTGCCTTCCCCAAACTGGTGCCTCCCGATGTGCTGGGTTGTGGAATTATGGGAGTTCTCTTCAAGCTGGAATGCACCAGCTTGAAGAATGTGATGGTAGTGAAGCCCATAAACTTTGTTATGTGATAAATGGAGTCTTTTTTTCCCCCTCTGATGCCCAAACTACTGCTGAACTAATGTGACCATGTGAGTGAAAGCACCGTTTCCTCTGTCTACTTTCACTAGACTCTGCATAATCTATGCCTAATTTTATAAAATGATACCACTTTCCCACCCCAGCTTCATTCCTGCATCTCTTGAGCTGTCAAATTACCCTCAAGGGCATGCCTTTTTGCGTGATGCAGATGCGAGGATTCTGCTTCCCATGAAGTGGGTGTTCCATGCTGGTGCAGGTACCCGACTCATGCCACCTCTCTTCTGAGAGAGAAGTGTATGAATCGGAGGCTGGACACAGCTTGATGTCTCTACGAATGGGACACGGGCTTCATGGATTCTGACACATGTAGTAGATGGAGCTGCGCCTGCTTTTCCACCGTGTGAAAGAAGAGCATGACAGGTTACGATATATGAACTGGGTCTGAGGGATGTGGGTGAAGCTGCTCCTGAGAACCAAAGCTTCTGGCTTCACCAAAATTAAAATGTTGACATTGAAGAATCATTGAAGATAGTTAGGTAGATTGGGTGTGATTAGTTCTCTTCTGGTGGCATGCTTGTGACCAGTGTCAAACAACCTGAAAAAAGAAGAGACTAGAATGCTGGGAAAAGCAGATATTTGGTGCATTCGGGCATGAAATGTGCAGTGGTGCTAAGGATACTGGTCTGTCTAAGCTTGCTCGTACGCCAGGTGGTTCATCTGCCTTTATTTTGACTTGCAGAAAATGTTAATCTATGACCCCGCAAAGAGAATTTCTGGCCGTGTGGCCCTGAATCATCCATACTTTGACGATTTGGACAAATCCAAACTTCCAGCTAATCGAATCAAGAAAAGCTAACTACCCCAAAACAACCTGAGGATATTTGGAGCAGAAATATTCTCTCTCTCTCTCTCTTTCTCTCTCTCTGTGTGTATTTTATATGTATGTGTCCTGTCCTTTTCTAAAACTGTAGCCCTATTTAGAGTGCTCTGGTTTAAATTTTTGCTGAATGTAAATATTAACCTGTTCCCTAACCCAATGAAATTGTTAACTGTTAATGAAGTTCACCATTGTATAAATAAACACTTTAAATCTAGCAGAGGAGTGCAGACTCCTTTGAAGATGCTGAAGAACTTTTTAACTGTACTAAAATGAAGGGGTGCAGAAGTTGCAAGGCAGGTTGGGTTACGTCAGTGGACGTACATCACCGTGAAAATGAAATGAGACCCGGGAAGGAATAGAGCAGGTCGAGGCAGGCTTGATTCTCAGTGTGGACTCAACAGGAGCAGGTGTAGGCTTCACCCCAGTGGGGTTCTGGAACATGCCGTATCGCACTTCCCCCATAGAACTGAATCCCCGCCCGTTTCATCTCACACAAGAGTTGTGCTTGCACATCCTGACGGAGTAAGGACAGAACCGGGCCTGCCTTTCACTGTGTCCCATTGTACGCGCAGCCCTGGAGCCTCCCCGTGCTCCGAACATGCAGGCGCGGTGCCTCTCTCCTCCCCAACCCCACCCTCCTGGCTTGGCAATACGCGCCACGTCCGTTCCTGCACACAGGCTCCACCCATCACAGTCAGCACTCGTCGGGCTCACCTGCAGTCGCCATTGTGTTGTTGCTGGGCAGCTCTCCATGTCTCTTCATCATCGTGTTTTCCCTGACCCTGCCCTTGAGTCTTCCTGGCAGTTGCCATTTAGGATGGTGCCCCCACCAAAGAGTCAGAAACCATTTCACGAGGATTCACAGCATATTGGCATGGAAGAGCCGTTTGCGTAATACGTTCTAGAAGCAGCCTCATGATTTGCAAATCTTAATTCCATGGCGTTTGCATTTATTTATTTTTGCATCTGCATGCCGCCCCATACTCCAAGTGGAGTATAGACCATGATCTCTTGTCACTCTCAGAATGGCAAGTGGCATTTGCTCTGGTGGCTGTCGCTTTGTGGGTCCGGATTAGTGTTTATTTCCTTATTACATTCCTATCCCACCTTTTTTGCTCTTGCAATGAACCCAAGGCTTGGGTTCTTCACCACCCTGCAAAGAAACTTAGGCTGAGATTCAGTGCCTGGCTCAAACTCACCTGGCAACCTTCACGGTAGGGTGGGGGGCAAGAAACGCGATCTCGGGAGCCCTGGTCCAGCACTAACCAATATATCTCAGTGGTTCCATGCCTTCAGGTGGCATTTGTGCTGTTTGTACGTTGTCCAATAATGGTGTGTATTCGGGGGTTACAACAAAACACTAATAAAGTAACATGAACATAGTAACAAGTCATTGGTATGTGTGGCATCACTAACAAACAGCCGATTGAAATGGCAATAGACTAAAAATGCACAGAAATTAAAGCCTGGGGAAATAAGTTTCTACCTGATGCTAAAAATGTAGGGAAGGCAGCAGGAAGGCTTTTTGCAAGGGGCATTCCAAGACCAGGGGCTACTCTTGAAAAGAACTTTCTGGGAACAACTATCTCTTGTTAGGGCCACCTGGTGAAGACCTCTGAAGATTATTGTAGGAACTGGTAGAGACACGCAGGACACATGAGATCCTTTGCGTAATCCACTCCCAAGCACTTAAGGCTTTAAAGGTCAAAGCCAGCACCTGATAAACTTTACTGGGTGAATCTGAACACCGCTGGCCTGGAGGTTCCTGGGCAGCCCTTTCTGTTTTTTAACCTAAAAAGACTTCCGTGAAGAGAACAAGTGAGAGCTGTGACAACCTATTCTAGCATGGGGTGATTCTGTGGACCCAAGCCAGGCCTTCTGACATACTCCATTCTTTTTCTCTAAACTCTGGAATTTTCCCAGGCAGGTGCTGCTTCCTCCTCTTTGTGTATGGACGATGCTCTTGTGGCCACATAATTCTCTGCCCTCTGAGAAAGTGTCGCTGTAAGTCCAAGCATGCGCCAAATATATATTAGGTAAGCCATGGCTTCATTGCTGGGATGTCATATTCTCCTTGACCACAAGATGCCAGTGTAGTATCTAACCAAAAATTCTAACATAATGCGAGGTGTGGGGCAGAAGGCTTGCCTAAGCTGACTGATTCTTGTACTCCAAGGCTTTTGGTATTTTCCTGACATACAGTTACATCCACAGTGCATGCTTAAAATGGCTTTGTGCCAGTTATGGCTCCTACGTACACCCATCCATGGGGTTATAAAACTAATGATAATGAAGGTGTTGGTGCTACGATGCTGTGGACTTGTAATAGGGCCAAGTGAGGAATCCAAAGGGAGGGTAAAATACTGACACCCACAATTCCACATTGTCAGCTATATGCTGGTGCTGACCTGTTGCCATACAGAGCTCTAGATCCAAGATGGGTTACCAGTTGTGTGTTTTTTCATCACTAACATGATTTGCTGAATACACACATGAAAATCAGGCCACACAACCATGTTTAGTACAGAATCAGCAGATCTGTGCAGATTCTCAGTACCCTTTATGCTCTTCTGCAAATAAGTCTGCACAATGTGCCTAAGAGCAGCATGGTTTCAGGATCAAATTAGCAATGATTCATTAGCAACTAAACAATTTGCAAATATGCCATCCACTTGGCAATCAGTGAAAATTAAATGGGAAGGGCCATAGAATTGGTAAGTGGGCAGAAAATCCATCGAGGTAATAAAACTTGGATTTCTTCTTTTAGTGCTTTGCACTGATATGGTGATATACCAAAATCCAAACATATTACATGTATTTTTTCAGAAAACATGCACAGAGGAAATACAGAGGTAAGACTTTTTCTGACCCTAACCCAAATATGACTAAGCCTAAACCCAGCTGTGCTATTTGCACACTGAGGACATGGATGAAAGCAGCAGCCAGGGGGTTCTGGGAGCTCTCACACCTTCACTGCCCAATTCAGCCTCTTTCTAGGCCCTTGGGGATAACACAGGGATCCATGACTGCCCAATCCTACCTCTTAACTCAAGCTTCACCCCAGCTTGAACAGCCAGCTTTATTTCCTGTATGTTGAGGCAGGATGCCCCAAAAGCGACACTCGAGTTATTCTTGGTTGTTCAATTGGCTTGCTCCATCTCGGTGACAGCAAGACTCATGGATCTCCACAGAGAACCAATATTTCCTAACCCTAACCAGAAGACTACCAACAGGTATTATTCCCCTGCATTCAGTTCCTATGCAGATCTTCCTCATTCCAATTACTGTTGGAGACTTGGCTGCAATGGGAGGAGCACTGGAGGCCTCTCTCCCTTTTTGCTCTTTATGGTGATGCTTTTGAGACCTCCCTCTTTCCCCCTTTGTTGCCTCTTTCTCTACAATAATGATGATTTTCTGCAGTAGTTTTTAAAAGTTAATGGACTTGACGGCAGTTTGTAAGTATGGGTTCTTCGTAACTTGGGCATTTAACCCAGGGACTGCCTGTATCTCCTTTCGCACCCCTTTCAGGGTGATGCATACCTCACCTGCTGAAGTACAAGGCCTTTTTGCAGTTCAATGAGCGTGTCTGCAAGGAAGAAATTGCAGCCACGAAAGCCACAAATCCTATTAAAACAGTGCGGGCTAGTCAGAAAAGCAGTCATTAGAGTTCTAATTACTCTAGGCAGGCTGAGTCTCTGAAGCAATCAAGCAGTCTCTCCTGACCATCAACAGCCCACGACTGATTTCACTGTGGTACAATATTGAGTTGCAGTTGAGTAGGGAAAAGACACTGGCCAGCATATAGTGTGGGAAAAGGTACCCATCCTTGCCATATTGGTCCGTCTGTCCTTCATCAGCACACAGGGAATTTGTAGTTAATCATGCCCATCTCTCCCTTCTTACATTGTCTGGCATCGTTTTTCCAATAAGGCAGACAAAATGCTTTAATTTTATTTTAATTTCTCCCAGCTCAGCATATTGGGACGATACGCTTGCTTCCAGCTCAGAGGAGTCTGCCTTGGCAGAGAGAGCGGTACAAGGCTAATACATGTCATTTTGTATAATCCTCATTAGCTGTTCCATCTTTGAAAAGAAAATCCCTGCAGGGAATTCAGAATTTCACTTTAAGAAAAGAGTGAGGGAAGAGATGTGCTTATGCCATAAAACCTGGCTAATGAGGGCCAGCACGTACACAAGCCTCATTCTCGTTTTGGAAGAGAAACTGCAAGAGGTAACCCTCACAAAGCGATCCTCAGTCTAGTTCCCCTAAAACTCTCTCAGCCAGGGTCTTTTGTTTTCCCCCCTAACAAGCAGCAAAGGACAGGGCTCCTATAACCTTAATATCCTTGCAGCAAACAGTTTCAGGAGATGGAGTGTACACGTGTGTATTCTGCTTCTGTTCACACATTTCTTGTAACGATGGAAATGTGACATGTAAAAAATCCACTCCAGCTCACTAGCCCATACATTTGACCATGCAAGTACCCCTTGGTGTGCTTTGCTTGGCTTTAGGATCCTCATTTCTTTCCCTCATTTCTTTCCCACAAAGAAGACTGGTCTAAGAGGTACTCTTGCGCAAGTTTTTTTTTACGCCTGTAACTCCCAGCCTGCCCTAGCCAGCCCAGGTAGCTGGGGCATGCTGGGAGTTATAGGTCCTTTTTCTATACACAAACAGGACCCTTAAATAATGTAAAATCATTATTTGAATTGACCAGAAGAAAAGTCTGGCTTTTATTGATTTGAAATTAACTTTCCCATTGACACAATTTCATATGTTTATTAAATGGTGCAGATATGATTACTAAACCATGTAAATTTAAGGCTGCAGTCTTATATTTACCTGAACTGAATGGGGCTGACTTCTGGGTAAACACTGACAGGATAAATGGTCAAAAGCCACATCTTTGTAGAACCTAAATACCATATAAATGGTTTGGTTTGAAGACCCCTGTACTTCTATTGTCATTCAGAGAAATAAAATCATTCTAAATATGACTATTTCCCTTTACTTCCCACTATTTTGTATTCATAATGAAATATCCATACATCTTGAAATTGTTTCTTATCGTGGGAAAAAGCCCTACAGCTCCTGACATGCGTAAAAACACCCATTCTGATACCACGGGCCTATTTGACCCTGATTACATCTTAGTTTTAAAACAAGAAGATAGATGACAATGGGTCCAATTCACTGTTTAAAAGAACCTCACCACATTGTGCAAGGGCTGTCACAACAAGGATGCTCTAGCAGAAAGCAGTATGGTTTCTAACAAAGGCTCTGCTAGAACAACCCCAGTGGTGTGACAGAGAGGCTCCATCCATGCACTACTGGGTGTCTCTAGCTGAATGATAACAGGTCTGCAATGATCCCCAAATGTTAATCCTCTTTCTCCTTTCAGTTCAAAGCTTTCTGCATGGTCATGCTCCTTTGGTTTTGCTTTTCAATAAGCACCTTAGCTACTGAATCAAAAATGATTACAGTGTTAGCAACAACTTCAACCATCTTGGAACTATTTTGAGCCCCTTGAAAAATGACCTTTAAGCCTAGAGTGTTTTGTTTCCTCCCATTCCATTTCATAGAATCGTAGTAGAGTTGGAAGGGGCCATGAAGGCCATCAAGTCCAACCCCCTGCTGTTGCAGGACACCACGTTCCACCATCCCACTCAGATGGCTGTCCAGTTTCTTTTTGAATGTCTCCAGTGTGGGAGAGTCCACCACCTCCCCAGGCAGCTGGTTCCACTGTCATATTGCTCTGACAGTGAGGAAGCTTCTCCTGATGTCCAGCCTGAATCTGGGTTGCCGCAACTTGACTTGATTATTCCATGTCCTACACTCTGGCATCAGCAAGAAGAGATCTTGACTCTCCTCTTTGACTGGGGTGTAAGCAACACCGGGGCCTTTGTACTGCAACCCTTGAACTAAAACGTGGGGCTGACACAACTTTTACTGTGGGAGAATATAAGGAATATGAACTGACAAGATAGTGGTAGACATTGTAGATACCTCCTTGGGGGTCAGTCTGACCCCCAAATATATAGGACAGTTATCACATTTGGCATAATCAAACTGTCTTGTTTCCCCTTGCTAAGGATTGGGATGTCTAAGTTCTAATTTGCTGCTGCAAACGCTGCTTTCTTAATGCAATACTGCATGTAGTGAGGTCATAGATTACCTCTGCAGAAAGTGCATTTGGCACTGAAAATGTTTCTGTCCCAATCCCTCATGTGCGTATCTGTTGGTTGGCTAATAGGGTTGTTTGAATAATAATAATAATAATAATAATAATAATAATAATAATAATAATAATAATAGGGCTCCCCCCTAAGCATTCACATCTTCTGGCAACCACTTGAATGGTCAAAGCAGAGGGAAGATGAGCACGGAGAATTTAGAAACCTAGCTGTAAAAAGAGAAAACTGTCACTATACGGCCACTGCTTTATCATGGGAGTGAATGCTTGATATTTGAAGAATGTCATTAAAAGCCTGCTACAAAACACTTAACAGGTGAGTTTATAGCATACCATAAAGCTGCCACAAACCTGTCCGCAAGGAAGAACAGGGTAATTTGTCAACTCACCCAAGGCAGGAGATTTCTTTTGTTGGCTTACTCCACTCATGCGTACACGGACATGAATATGCAGAGACAGGCAGAGTTTATAGACGCATCCAAACAACTATTTTAAAATGAGATAAAGCACTGCATTTATAGTGGAAGGAATCACTCTAGTGGCTTTTTTCCGACAATGAACACAACCTTACCACTTTCTGCAGCCAGTTACGATGCAGCTTGGATGCTCTTGGGATGGCAGAGGTTGAGGTGGCTAGATGGGGTCATGGGCGGTGGGCGTGGGGTTAGCTGGACTCTGGGGGATGATGGAGGACAGGAGGGCCTGGAGGAATGTTGTCCAGGGGATCATAATAGGTCAGGCATGACTTTGCGACTGAACAGAAATCGGGTGCTCCCCGTTCAAGCTGACAGTGTGAGTTGGTTCTGTTGTAAAGAGCGTGCAAACCCTTTTCTCATCTGCGTGGCATGGCTAGTGAGCCCAGAGCGGAGGCCTGCTTCGACCGGCACTTCTCTGTGTTCACCAGATGCAAAGCAAGTCCTCGCATCCAGGCCTTCTGGAGATGGCTACAGCTGCCACGTTGGCAGAGCTCCTTCTCAGCATCCAGTTGGCATGACCCTGCTCTTCCTTGGCCTACCTCAAGTGTGATTGCCAAGCCATTGAGAACAGGGCTTTCATCTGGGTATTCCCACAAGGGGAGTATTTGGCCAGGAAGGTCTGGAGGGCCCCAGGTTCTAGATCCCTCCTGAGACCACCTGGTTAGGAAGACCACAATGTTTCGGGTTCAGTGCAGGATTTGTCTTCTTCTGACAGGTGTTCTGCATACAGAAAATGTTTCCAACCAAGTTTCAGACTCCTTGTCCCCCACCACAGTTGACCCCTTCAGCAGGACTACCTGGCTTCAGTGTAGCATTTCTAGGGCCTTGGATGGACCACCATGGGGAGGAAGTGTGTGGGAAAATCCACCTCTGTCAGCCCAGTTGTGAAAAAATCATTTTAGACCCAATCTAATACTTACTAATAGCCAGCTGGTTCAAACTGTCTAGGTCTTCTGCCATGGAAATCAGAAACCTACTAAAACCCAGCTGTTTAAAACCTTTATGATTTTATTGCTCTTTTCTTGTCTATTTTATGGATTATTGTCAGCCCCCCAGAGAGCTATCAAATGAAATAAATAATGATTAAGAAGGCCAATTCATCCTTCCAAATAATTTCTACCTTGTAGCCAATTGGCTACCTTGGCCCCTTACATCAGAAATGAAGTCTGTTTCATAACTGGTCCAGACTATATTCCATCTTGAATGCAAACTGATCTCAGGTTCTCTCATGTACGTTCAGTATTTATTTCAGTACGTATTCTATGGAAGCATGTGAATCCAAAAATATTCTGTAAGAAATTAGTAATATCTGAGACCAAATACTTCTATGTATGCTGTAAAGCTCAAGGCCCCTTCCACCTGCTGAATTAATGTTTTGCGACTTGGCAGTTGGAATCCTTGGGTTAAGCATGTGTAAAGCTGCAACATTTCATTGTCCTTTAATTACAACTTCACTGCAGGATGTTTTCGAAGCTAGAAGATGGCTTGCATTGTTGCTGTTTATTATTTCAAATAAATATTGTTGTTTATTTGTATCTCACTTGTGTGTAAGGTAACCAATTCAAGGTCCCAGGTTTTTCTGGGTGGGAGGCTGAGCCAGAAGGAAGATAAAATTTTACACTGAACCTGACCTTGATCAAGTATAACCTTTCTTTCCAAGGATTATACTTGGAAAGAAAGCAGAAAAAAGGTAGACACAATGCAACGCAACAATAATCACTACCATGAGTTCTAGCTCCAGCAAAGAGCGGAGATGAGAAACTGGCTTTGATACAAGTGCCAGACTTGGGCTTCTATATTCAAGCAAAACCTCACAGTCATAGGATGTTTGTCATAGGAAAGTGACCGTACCCCATTTGAGTGCTTGGCCCTAACTCTTCAGTCCAGCCTTTCAGTTTCACTGGTTTGGAGGAAGAGGATTGTGTGAGAACTCTTAGAACTGGGCTGCTGGGTTTCTGCTTCATGGGTCAGAAGAATAAATCACACCGGAATGTTGGCACCTGTTGTTTCAGGGCTGCCTATTTAGAGAGAAGCACAAAGAGCATTTGAAAGATTCTATCGCTGATCAGAAACTAGAACCAGCCATTAGGAAACGTGTTATCGCTAAACAGTTTTATTGTTTTTTTGCAAAATAAAAACCAAAACAACCCCCCACACACCAAGATTAAAGGCTATAGGCAGAATTAAACCAAATGAACCAGCCACTTGGTTGTATAACCATAATGCTGGTTATTATTGCATATAACCCTGGTTCACATGTGCATGACAGTGTCAGTTTGGCAAGATTACAATCAAAGAGTAGCTTTGGTTTTGTAAGAACTATTAGTAATGCTTCACAAAACAAACCATCTGCTAACCTTTTACAATGGAGGCTCCATCTGTATAGAACAGCGCAGGCCTCTTTGTTTAAGTTGTGGTTGGCCACAAGCAGAGATCAAGGGCTATACGGGTTGGGGGAACGCAACTCTCCCCTGGTACCTCCTTTGCCTCCCTCTGTGAAGAAGAAACATGGCACCAGGGGAGAGGCATAAAATTTGCCACAGGCAGGGGAATGGGTTATCACCCTCCTGGTTGCTTGCTGAGCTTTAAAAATCAACCCCTCCCATTAAACCAACAGGACTGCCCCCTCTGCATGCAGCCTGAGCCTCAACACCAGCTGTTTTGCTCATCCCAACTTCCTTTCCGCAGAGTTGCACATAGTTGTAACCGCTCTTCCCTTCATAGCCCTTTATCACAGTACAATTTTCTTTTAACTCAGAGATGGACCATGAGTGCCCATCCAGCAGTTGAACTGCACCTCCCATCATCCCTTGCTATTGCTTATGTTGGCTAAGGCTGATGGGGGTTGTGGTCTGACACAAGCTGGAAGGCCAGCCCCTGTATTAGGTGATGGAGTTGTCTTCTACACAAGACATTTCTGTTCCACCAGAACCTCCCTTCAGCTGTCCTTAGTGGAAGGTCCACCTTCTGCAGAGTGATGCCTGGCAGCCGAAACCTGGACTGGCTCGGAAGCTGAGTGACTTTCTTTGTGCTACTTTCCTGACCTTAGCAATGGGGTTTGAGCCCACGGTCTGCAGAGAAGGAAAGAAGGCAGCCTTTCTCATGGGCTGCAAGCAAGATGGGAAAGAGACCAAGCTGTGGCCAAGGTGCTTCATAACAAAAAAAGAAAGAAAAGTGCAGAGGAAGACTGCACCTGTCCTTTCCCCAAGCTTTTCTACAGCTCATGCCTCTATGGCTATGGCTGGCCTGAGCTTGCTATGCACAGTTCTACAGCCACATCCACCTTCTATGGTGAAATTCAGGGCAAGCCGAGATGTTACCTCACTCCACTTTGCATCCCACTTCCTTACGGAGGTGCAAACCTCCCATTTTTTTCCCCATGCTTTTAAGTCCTACTTCCCAATACGGGGCAGTCTCCTCCTCCATTCTGTCTTCCTCCTGAGGAAGTTGCAAAACTCACAATACTGTCACGTGCCATTTATGTACAGGTGCTCATGCTCCAGTGTACAGGTGGGAATTAACCATGTAGAAGAGGCTGAGGCCGGGATAAGGTAAAACGTAGACCAGCTGTCATCCACTTTGCAAAAATGGAATACTGTATGATCTTGTAGTACACACAGCATCACCTTGATTACGGGATACTAGCTCCAGCTCTGGTGGGGCTAAATCGCAATGAGAGAGAGTGGGGCGGGGGAGAGAGAGACAGAAACAGAGAGACAAAGAGACAGAGTGACAGAGACAGAAATGGGGATCGGCCATAGAAGACGCAGGCTGCAAGTCAAAGTGATGTGTGCGGAGGGAAGCAAACAAAATTGCAAACATTGCCTGCATCCGGGCACCTAAGTAAGTGGGAGGTGATATGCCTTTGGCCTTGAACCCTTCATCTGCCTGCCTTACATGTGAATACTGAAGGATCTTATGGCAAACCCTCTCTCAAAGCTCTTGTATAAAAGCTCGGCGTGTGTGGGCAGCAAGCTGCACAAGCAATGGGGGATTTGAACCCAAGTCTGACGCCAGCACATTGCCTGTTATATCATTTTTGTTCTCTTGGGCAGGAAGTATCTAGTTGCTGCTAAAATGTTAAGAAAAGTGACTTACTACAGAGATAAGGGGCTAACAATACAGGCCTGCTCAGAAGGAAGTCTCTCTTAATTTAACGGGGCTTATGCCCAGGTTACTGGGCACAAGAGTGTAGCTTTAACTTCAGCACGACTTACTTTGAAAGCTTTGGAGGCTCTGCAGGACTGTGTGTGCCGCTTTGGGGAGGAAACGGGTAGATGCAAAAAGTCTGGGCTTTTCTCGGAACATCTTTTTCCAGCATATTTAAAAGGCCACAAAAGATCACGTGCATGGGGAGCCATGAGAGCCGAAGCTATGGAGCGGCAGTCCGGTATTCTCTGCCCTGCAAAAATGCACTGACCACATGAGCGGGACCGTTCTCACAGAGCTAGCTAGCAGTGTGGTGGTGCATCCACTGCAGATGAGCACACCAGTGGGTCAGTCCCGATGGGAAGTGCATTTAAGGAATGCTTTCAGAGGAAAGGCACTTACCCACTGTGACCGTCGTGCATTAAGAGCGCATTTGGGCCAGACTGGTGAATGCAGGTGCCTGGCTGATGTTCGGTAGTCTAATAGAAGAGATCGATTTATGTCAGCAGCCCTTAACATGTAGACACTCACGATGAAGCAAGCGGATTTCAATAAGCAGACGTTTCTTAAACGTCAAGGCATGGACAACTCTAAAGAACTAAACCAAATAATCACTAAGAGTGCTACCACCTAGATTCAGATCCTTAGGAAATCTGCAGTGAGTAACGACAGAAACTTAAGGAGGTTTTCTAATTATTTTAAAAGGATCCTCTTGAAAATGCATATATTCAACCATGGAAAATGAACAAAGGAGTTGTTTTTCATGGCCGCTACCTTCTCCCTTACACAGCAAATAAGGTAAATTACACTTCATAATCTTCAGCTGATCACAGATTTTAAAATTCCACAAGACTTCATTGTTGCTGGATCTCATTACATCCTATTACTTCCGAAGAAGAAATAAGGATCTAATTATTATGATCCCACAGTACTCAGGAAGGGGGCTGCTGAGTCAGTTGCCTAGCAAAAGTGGCTTTGTTGCTACGCTGACAATTCCTATCAGGGAAGCTCATTAGAGATGTTGTTTGTATTTCACTGCATCTGCAGTGGGGGGAGAGCAACATAGATCATCTAAGTTAAAGACCGACTTAACGCAATTGTTCTGTGGTCCATGAAAGAAAACGCTTCAGAAATATCGTTTAAAGATCTTCAGACACACGCACACACATGCGCACCCCCGTATAAAAATACTTTGCACTTAAGAGATCAAAACATTAATGCTGGATTTGTTGTATAAAAAGGGAAAAATCAATATTGGTTTATACAGTGGTTTAGCTTATTAATCCCAAAATACAGACATTGCTATGAAGCTGCTTCACACTCACTTCAAGTGTGTTTGTGCTTTTTTGATCGAATGGATGATAAATGCACACAGGTGGAACAAGAACGAGTACCTCAAACCATCTTGTGCACGCTAAGAATGTTCTCTGTGCAAGCTCCATTGAAATGAATGGGAGCTGCATAAAGAGCAGCTTTCATGCAACTGCCATTGATTCCAATAACACTTGGCACAAGGATCGCTTTATGTGGAACGTGGTACTCTAATGGCGGCATGGCTTCTTCTAAAACCATGCTTTCGGATTCAAGGCGTGCGCTCGTCATTCCTCAGATAACTACTGCAGGGGAATTCCAGAAGCACCACTTGCGTTTTGAATGGTGTTTATTCAGTGCAATGTCTTCCTTTTCTCTTTCCTTTTTAACCCGCTGGAAATGATCTTCTTCCTTAAGATACCACACAGGAGGCCAACGGTGTCTCTCGAAATATTCCTGATTATCTGTATTAAGCAAAGAGCAGCTAATGAATTCTCTAGCTAGGACTCAGTTCTGATCTTGAAAATAGTTGGAACTCTGTTGGCTTTCATGCTATCCAAACAGCTAAGAATGCTTAGCACACTTAGGACTTTGTTCTTTCCATGTATCAACCTATTTCATAAAGTGCAGAATCTTGTGTAAAATTTCTGGAAATGCCAGCTTTCTTGGTCCAGTTTCAAGTTCTCATAGTACAGAGCTGGGAACTGTGGGATTCCACTTCTCTTTAGTTTGGGACATTGTGTTCTCAGATACAGAAATCAGAAATAGGTTTTTACGACCTATCATTATAGAAAACATAAAATGTCAGAACACAATACATTCAGAATGGAAATGCCAAATCTGTAGGGATAATACATGTAGCAGAAATGGAATGAAATATAATAGTTTGAGATCGTAACTATTCTGTTGTCAAGCAAATTTTAGACACCTGCCATGCAGTGCAGGATTACAGAAAGGTATTTCTGCTCACCTTGCCTTGGTTCAGTGATAAGCATGCTGAATCTAACATGTGGAAACATGCTGGCATGCCCACAGGTTGTACCAGAAGAAATAAATTGAGCCTATGCATGTGTATGCTACTTTAGATAGTCTATCAAGCGTTTGTTATATCCAAGGTGTGGAAGGAAGAAGAGCAGTCTTGCCAGTAGGCTATAATCATGCCACTTCAACAAATTTCTTCCGGCGTAGCTTGCTTGATGTTTGAACAGGACTACGGATTATTACAATAAAAATTACTAATGAACAAATTAGAGACAGAAAGAGCAAGATTCCCCCCCCCCACCCCCAGCTAATGCAGCAAAATGAATTCCTACATCAGCTGGCCAGGCTGAGAAGAAAGCATGCTTCTCCCCAAATGGCTACTATTTTGATTCATTTTCATAGAAAAAAGAGCCATGCTATCAAAGACATTGATACATATTTCATATTTCACTCTCAAGTACAGTGGGCTTGTCTTCTATAGACAAAGCCACCAGACACTTCTGTGAAGGCACAAAAGATATTCTGGGAGTAAAGTTTAGAATTTCAGGGCACCATCTACCTGTAAACACCTTCCTGCTCAGATTGACTTCTTACTAGAGGTGCATGAAAAAATAGTTCCGGTTTATTTTCATCAAGACTTCCAGTTCATACTTTCTGGACCAAACATGAACTCAACCTATGGTCCAAGGCCACACATTGCACAGATTCCCAAACATGTGATTGGTGGTGTGCATATGTTTGAAAACATAGAAAAATGCTTACTTCTGAAAAATGTGCATCGGTAACATACTCCGTAGGGGAAAATATATACATTTGAAATAACCATTGTGTACCTTTGTACAACTGTGTGCAAATCAACAAGGATTTTCATGTGAGGAGGAAAAAGAAAAACAAAACTTGCATTCTGGCATGGATGTGAGACAGCAGGAGCTTCAAGATGGCATCTGGCCAACTTCGGTGAGCTGAAGTTTTGCAGATCTGCCCATTCCCACTTTCCTATGCTTACTTCCTTTTTCCGGGCTTCTACTTTAAATTCACTTTTGCTCCATTTAGCCAATATTATCCTAGAATGCAGAGGAGCCAGAAAATGATATAAGCTGTCTCAGGTGCCTTGCAAGAAAAAGGTGGGATATAAACATAATAATAAAGGAAGAGAAGGAATTGGGCATGGCTCCCAGTTGTAAGAAGTGCAGTGTGCTGCTCGGAGCCATTCTGCACCCTGGGGATGCTATTCTATGGCTTTCTGCTCTCAAACTGGCCTTCAGGCATATGCCATTAGATGCCTTCAGGAAAAGGAGAGCTGTTGACACGACAGAAGAAATGGCAGCTGGCCTGTTCTGCACTCCACCGGGGAAATGGAAGGTGCAGCACCTTGGTGGTGGGATACCAGCCCCACTTGGAGACATTTCTTCATGTTGTCCCTTTGCTATCAACACAGTCCTTCCTGAAAGGTACAAATAATTTGGAAACCTGGATGTTCAGAGCTCAATGCAATAAAGCAAAAGGCATATACTTGTGCCTACTTGCTTCGCTGACATGTTTTAAAGCACAGGCTCGAAGAATGAAGACAAAACCAACGGACAAATGATGCAAGGAGGAGTGGAGAAAACTTGCCAAGGAGCCTTACCAGGAGATTTAGTTTTGATTTCCTTTCGGAACTTGGAACAAACACTGTTGTAGTTGGTGCAGATATAGTGCAAGCACCAGGCTGCCAGCTGATTAGCATTGTGGAACTGGAAGAGAAGACAACTGAATTCTGTGATGCAAACCATGAGCTCGCAGAACAATTCTGACAGTGATGCAAGACAGAATTACCCAAGGATTAAACCCTCTTGGCTGCATGTGGAAAAGTTTAACAAGACCCTATGTGCCATACTATCTAAAAGGATAACAGAACTGAAATAAGCTGAAACTGACAAGAAAATCATACGGGTGTGCGTCAGTTCACGGTTCTGAATCAGGGTTGTCGATTGATTCTCACCCAAAGATTAATGGGAATGGTGACTATTTCTAGCTTACTGAGTATAACAAATATCTAGACAGTAGAGCAATGAGGGAAAACACAGGTTTTCATGTTTGCTTCTTAACATTCATGGGGAACTGGGGAAGTATTTGAAGGGCAAAACTGATGAGTGAAGGGGAGGGCTTAACCCTGCCAGCCTTCTGTAACTTGGTGTCTTCCTATCATTCCCAGAGCTGCCATCATTCCTAGCCAGGCTGGCCTAGGCCGCAGTTGCCCATTTTTTCCTCCAACAAGAGTGCCCCAAAACTAGACTTAAGACTTCCTGGGAGAAAATGTAGAGGCAGAGGAGAATGTGTGCTAGACAACCCCCAGTCCTTTGTGCCAAGTCTCCCTATAGATGCTGCTCCATCAGATGCATTAGCTCAGCAAACACAGACTTGGGAACATGTGTACGCTCAGCTAATGTGCAGTTCCACACCAAGCTCTTGAAAGGAACAGCAGGATAGGAAACAAAATAAACAGAGATAACTCTTATAAATCTTCAGTTACGATGAAGAGCGGAACAGAAACACTGAAAGGTACTTGAAATGTTATTCTCATCCTTGGGAAATACTAACTCTCTAAGTTGAATGAAAAGTATTCGGGGGGGGGGGGAATGGGGTTTTTGCACATTGCCACAAGTGCATATACACATATATAACATTTGCACAGAGACAAGACTAACCTGGGCGATTTCCAAGTAACACAGCACGTCGCCATCTATGCTAATACCGCTCATTGCCGTTTTGTTAAGTTCCTGCACAGACTGCAGCTCTGTTGTAGTTGAAAGGGGAACACAGACTGGTTTAGTTCAATCCAGTTTCAAATCTGTTCAACACCCATTACAAGACTGCCCAAGGAAAAGGAGGAGAACAGCTGTAATACTACTACCTTGCGGGCTCATCTGGATTTATTTTTAAAGCCATGGAATAAAGTTGCTTCCAGCCACTTCTCGTTAAAACAACGGGGAAAGAATGTGTGATTCTTGGAATTAACTATCATCATATTACTAATGCAATAATTAACCAAGTCAGACTAGCATAATTAAAAGAACTTTGACTGCTCTTTTATGCAAGACTGGTTTGAACGCGATTGATTTACAATCACTTAAGATCAGCTACCTGACTTGCAAAGTAAGAATTTACAACAGAAACTTTAAAGTTCACACTCTTTTGATTAGAAGTATTCAGGTCTTTTATCACGTACTGTGAATTGCAAAATATTATTTGCTTTCTGCCTCTTAAGCATGCACCAGCTTTCACAGTGGAATAAATTAATTCAGCACAGGCACAAGTGGAAGAACCATTGTTTTCCAACTGCAAATTCTAATTTGGTTTCAGAAAGCAGGCTGACATTTCTGTTTTTGCCCAAAGTTTGTGACAAAACAACAGCTTATAATTTCAATGCCACTGACAGAAAGTTGGTGGCAACACCTGTGAAAAGCCGGGAACCTTACCTGCAAGTGCAACCAAGTGTGGCAGGCAAAATCTGTTTGCCAGTGCAATTAATTCAAGTGTGTCCAGCTCCTGACTTGGTGATAGTTGCTTGGTGTAAAGATAATCCAGAACGGCTTGCATGGAAGCTTTGTTTATGTTGGGAAGAACAACCTGGGTGCAGGGAGAAAAGGTATTTTTAAATGTTCGGAGCTGGGAAATGATCTAAGCAAGGACAGAACATTGGACCATATGGCTGTTGCTATTTTTTCCATATGTTTTTCATCAAACCAGAAAAAGAGAGTGGGGGAATATTGCAAGGAAAGCTTCAAACTTCGACATGCATGGGGAAATCTACATGGAGCAATGCTTGTATACGGCATTAACCAGCCCCCTCTTCTTCATCCACTTAAGACAATTTGTGTGCTGTACTTTGCTTAATTCCTCTTCATCTTTTTATTGCTCAGCATAATTTTACCCTATTTCTGGTAATCATAGGGCACAGAAACGGACTATACACATGACGAGCTTTAGCCTTTGATCGTCAGAAAACTTATTTTTCGTCATGTGTTTGGAAATTCAGCAGGCATTTCCCACACAATTCTAAGCATAATCCTGCAATCCCTAAGAGCTATACAGTTTCTTTTTAATATTTAAATGAGAATTGAGATTCTTACAAGACTAAGTCCATGCAATTTCCATTCTCCTGCCGAAAGATAGTATTACACATCTGGACCCTTTGCATATGGGAGCGAAGATCCTTAAAAAATATGGTCCAAAACTGTCTTGTGCAGTTAGCCCCTGCGTTCCCTCTACCCACCTTCACCCGACACCCTGTCAAGAGTGTTGCAGTTGTTACTATTAGACACACCGTGCTTCTGAAGGCCATTGCCTCACTGGGTCAAAAAAGGGACCTGTGACAATAGCATTAAAAAAAGTGGATGTAGGCAACCTACTTCACATGGTTTATTTATTTTATTTATTTAAAACACTTCTATGCCGCTCCCATCGCAACAAAGCCTCGGGGCGGCTCACAAGGTTGTAGTTATGAAGATGAACAGGAGTGGCGTATGTTCCCTTGGATTCCTCACAAAAGGAGAAAAGCTGGGGTACAAACATTACAATGACAACAGCTAAAACATTTGCTCTATTTTGAAAATAAGGCACATACTGGAGCCCCCGTCCCCAGTCTGGTGCCCTCCAGGTCTTCTGGATTATACCCCCATCACCCTGATTAGCCATGCTGGCTGGGGCTGATGAGAGCTGTAGTCCAGCACATGCGGTGTGCACACAAGGTGGAGAAGGCTGTACGAAAGAGCGAGCGATACGCTTCATACGAGGACAGCTTTCAAATTAGTGCAGAACAAAGAATGATCATTAATCAGGCTAGCCTCTAATGCCTACATCCATGACAGATAGGGATTTTCTCCTACAGGGAACAATTCGATACATAGAGTCTGGATCTCTCCTATGTCGCGTGCCTCATATTCTTTCCATGGGAGTCCTTTATCAATGTTTGATCAAGTACTGAGTCGAACCTCATAGGATGGGAGCTCTTTGCAGAGAGCTGCAAGTTAAACCACGGGTAATGAGAGGTACAAGCACACATGCAGGCAAGCAGACACACACACACACACACACACACACACACACACAAGTATGAACGGCCATCCCTCTGGATGTGGATGTGAAAAGACCCCTCGGCTAGCAGATGTAGACAAATAACACGCCAGCACAAGGAATGCATAGTGTCAAGGACACTTCCCACTGTCATTTTTGGGCTCTGTCTCAGTGTTAGCTCACTCCTGTCCTCGATATAAACACCATGTAGCTAAAAATAATCAAGAAATGCTGATTATTTTTCAGCACCTAGCAGTATTACCTTTCGTAGGACAATTGCTTTCGTAACTGTGTTTGCTGCTGTGATGCCCCTTGCACTTCCAATGACATTTTTCCCAAATAAGGACTGTGGCGATGGTTACAGCCGTGGCAACTGGGCACAATGGCCACAAGGGGGAAAGAAACCCGCCCCATCCACCAAGCAAAGATAAATATACCCACAAGTATTTCCAGTACTTGAGGCATAGCCTTTTCCCCTCCTAAATTTAAGTTTAATTTAGAGGCATATTTTGCTCCGACATCAGGGGAAAGTCTAAACCCAGTGAGGGCTGCAAAGATTATGCTTTAAACAAGCCATTTTTATTCATCTCGGTTTTATTTATCACTTCTGGCCACTCATCATGTGTTAATGTGTATAAGTGAACATTGGGTTTTCTGTCTTGCAAGCCTCGCTGAGTGCCTCTTTCTTTGGAAGGGGCATTTCTTAAATAAATAATGAATAAAGGTAGGTCATTCTGATACCTGTACTTTAGGTATATCATAAGAAGGCCAGATTCACTGGAGAAGACCTTCATGCTAGGGGAAGTCAAACCCAGAAGAATAGGAGGAAGACCAGCCAGGAGATGGGAGGAGGTGAGCAGGGTGAGATTCTTAATTTAAAACTTTTCTATACTGCCCATCACAGATGTCTCGGGATGGTTTATAACATCTCGGCACAGAGAGTCGTGTGTGAATTGGTGGCACACCTGCTCTCCTTCTTCAGTCTTCCTCAAGCTGGTGATCTCCAGACGTTTGGGACTTGAACTCCCATCAGCATAGCCAATGTTCAGGGATCCTGGGATCTGTAGTCCAAAAATCTGGAGGGTATCAGGTGGGAGAAGACTCTCCTTGTTCACTGATGAAAAGGGGCACTCTGTGTGTGCTCAGGGGTACTTCATTACTTCACATTTCTTACTTTAAAGAAGATAGCTCCTTGTGTGACATTTTTGGTAGAAAGGTGCAGTATGAACCAGATAAAGAAATGAAGAAAGAAGCGGGCAGGGCGAATGTGAGAACTTGTCCTACCAGAGAGTGGCTAGCGGAGGAAGAGCATCAGCAAAAGGCCCCGAGTTCTTGCAGGGGAAGGGAGAATTACGAAGCTCTTTCTGACATGCAAATAACATGTGAACAGTGCCAAGGAGCTGTGCTTTGGAGCCCTGGAGAGCCATATTCTTAATAACATGCCGAACAGCCCTCTATCGCAAAGAGCAAGAACTTCTGAAGTCGGAACAGTCTGTATGTACCTGATGGGATTAATTTCTAATTGTATCCTCCGGAAGCAGATAAAACATTCACTGCAACCCAAGAGGCCTAGCCAAAACTGATTAACTCTGGACACAGCAAAATGTAATTAAAAATACAAGTCCTACTGACTCCATTAAAGATCTCATACTTTCCCTGTACTTCTGCCTATTTTGCCAGTGAGGACAATTTTCATAGGCACATCAAGTTCCCCACCCTTAACCAAAGCCTTCCCTTTTACTGATCGTAATAACTGCAAAGAAGGAAATTGCACTGGTTAGGAAGTCCTCTTCTTAACTTTGCGGTGAGAGAATTTCGCAGGCTGCTTCCGAAAGCATTACGGCAAAGGGGAGTTCTGGACAAAGAGGAGACTCTAACAAGCTTTGATGCAGGTCTTCTGTTAGCTCATGCAGAGGCACATTGATTGATATTATTTCCTAATGTGAGGTATAGATTTCATCACATGAAAACTGATGCTGTGAGTCTTTAAGATGTCAAGCATCCTCTCCAACCTAGACTTGAACCCATGGCACCAAAAGATTTTAGGATGCACTTGGATACACAGACAAAAGACCAGCATGGTTAACTTTCTTGAACAGGCTGTTGTAAGTTAACCCCAAGTAGAGAGTCTGTGCGGGAAGATTCTCCCAGTTTTCTCCAGCACCTGTTCAAGCTTCCAAGAGAGGCAGAAGGAAGAGGGTGGCCGCGTTTTTGAAGCTTTGCAGAACTAACTCATCATGAAGACTACCTCATCCTGCCTACTTTCTCATCACCTTGCTGTTTCTGGATCCGTATAAAGCCAGAATGGGAGAATCTGCCCCATAAGCACTGAAATCTTTTGGCTCTGGCCACACTCTTTTTGGCAGGGCCTGGAAAGCTGCCTTAACTAACTCTGGCCTGTGACTTTCTCTGCCCTCAACCTTAATGTGATCCAATCTCACCTGTGCCTATTTCCTCCTTGCCATTCTAGCAAGAACACAAGAAAGAAAAGTGCGTTCAGAATGGAATAGCCAGAAAAGTCCGCCCTAGTGTGGAAACTTGACTTGCAAGCATCGTCTTTTGCCTTCAAGCCAAAAGCAAAGGGATAGAGTAAGCCCATGGGGGACACAACTTCCTTTACCAGTCGTGGAAAGGGGGGCTTATGGAAAAAATGTATTTCCTATGAAGCCTTTCAGATACAATATTTATTAAGAGCGTATAGGGCAGTCTTTGCTATCACTTTGACTGCACTGAGATGAAAGGCCTGAACATCTTCATTATCATTATTATAATTAGGCACCACCTTTCTTCTTGCAAGGAATCCAAAGCTGCTTCCAAGGTTCTCACTTCTATTTTATCCTTACAACAACCCTGTGAGGTAGGTTCAGTTGAGAGCCTGTAACCAGTCCAAAGTCACATAATGCGTTTCAGGGCTGCTAATGGCCAGACTCCAACGCTGTAACAATGACACTGCCCGGGTTTGCGCATGTACTTTCGATGGCACACATGTGGCATCCTTAGGCACCTGCCACAGGGTTTAACTCCCATGGTACTTTGTTTTTCCCAGAATGCAACTGACATTGTGCCAAACCAGGGCATTGTGGGAAAGCAAAACTGTGGTGGTCACAAAAAGATGGCTCTTGGGGAGAAGGAAGCTTTCCTGGACAGTGCTTTGGTGTTCTCTGCAGAAAAGAGGGAGAAAGAGGCTCCTGCTCTGACCTAAGCGAAGATTCCCATAAACCTTAAAGAGGACAACCCACATAAGAGACCGGCCACCAAAGGCACTTTGCCAAGGGCCTCCCTCGAACTGGAGCCAGCCCGAGGCATGCCAGGAGGGGTCAGGAAGGATCTCACACCTACCTGGGAAGCATCCAACACTCCCTGCCTAGAGCCTCCTCGTGTCATGAAATGCCACCCCATCGTCTTCAGCACCCCGAAGAAAACCTCTGAGCCTCCTCAAAGAGAAGGCTGGGTCCAAGATTATCAAAGTGAAGCACATGCATTTCGGCACCAGGCGTGGAACTCACAGCTGGGCACGGACTGCAGGAGGAAATCTAATGCCAGCAGATGTCCAGAACAGGTGTTCCTCCTTGGTACATATTGCACTCATCTTTGTCAGGGGATGGTGAGCACAGGTTACTGCCGAAACTTCTGCAGTCTTCCACACACTTTTTCTAGGAAAACTTGGCTGGAGGACTCAAAAAACCCATTCGAGCCCATTTGGCTTGAAGTATCTGGAGTCCGTTGTTCTGCATCTGCCACTAGAGGAGGGTAAAGACCTATTGTCTCTTCCAGTGACATAATTTGAGACAGAACAGATTTGAGTATCAGATCGTTTCTTCATTGCTGGCTATTACAAAGACGAGGCACACACGACTTAACTGTATCAGGGAACCTGTTCTTCCTCCAGAATTTCAAAACAATAAATAAATTAGAAGGAGCTCATTATATTTATGTCGAATTGCCTCAGTCTACGTGACCCACGCTCCTTAGAACCAGCTTCTTCTCCGTTCCATTTCCATCGCTGCGCTTGTACTTTTGAACTTAAAAACTCTCAGAACCTGTGCTTTGTGTGCTACAGAAATCCAAGACTTTGCAATTAATATTTAAGGTTACCAAGAAGAAAGCGCGCTATTAGGGTTTATAATTAGGAAGCAGATTGTAAAAAAAATGAATATATGTTCTTGTTGCAGAGGGCTGCTTACTGAAAAATCAAGGTATGTATTTTTAATGAACCACCTGCTGAGTGTGCCTCTGGGGAGGGAATTATGCTTATTGCTGTTTTAAAAGAAACGAGAATAAAATTGAGTAGAACACAGACTTCCAGAATATTAAATATGAAAAGGGGAAAAAAACCTTGATGCACAGTAATGCTGAGGCATTTCATTTCCCCTTGATGTGAGCATATCCCCTCATAATCAAGCTGAAAGCAAAGATGTTTGGGTTAAAATATGATGAATAATTAGGGAATTGTTCCAAGAATCAGCATCTAAATAAAAATTAATTACGGCAAGGCTGAAGTACCCCTCTTCCTTAAATGCATATGCATTGCTCAAAATAAAACTGATCATCCCGCTTCATATTGCTACTAGCATTACGGTTTTGAACCAGGCACATCATAGTATTGTGGAAAATAAACACTGTTCACCTTAGCAAGCAAGGTGCCATGCTGGTCTTTCTAGAGTTTATGCTGAGCAGCTTTTATTTGGAATTCTGGAACATGAAGGAATAGGCAGTGCTGAAGAAAAGCCAGTTTGGACACAGAGGTGGTCTGAAGCCACAGCACTGCTGTTTGGTTTTTACTCACAGAGGTGGTGGCCTCTGAACTGAGAACATATCGGAACAATGGATTATGGTTTATGTTATTGATTAAATCCAGTCTTCCCAATATGGCATGTCCCACTTCTCTTGGACTACAACTCACAATCCACTGTGCTGTAGCAGTTAGAGGGTTGGGCCGGGGCTTGTAAAATCCAGGTTCTTGTTGCCACTCAGCTGGGAAGCTCAGTGGGTGATTCTGGGCCAGTCACTGACTCTTAGCCTCACCTACCTCCTAGGTTTGTTGCGAAGATAAAATGGAGAAGAGGAAAAGGGTTATGTCATGTGGCTTTGGTTTCTTACGGGAAAAAGGTAGGATGGAAATGCAAAAAAAGAAACAAGCCCATTCCACACGGGCTTAGATTTGGCACCTAATTGAACACACGTTAGCACTCGCATGGCCTGTTACTGGACATCTTTAGAAGAGAGGTGATAAACATACAACGCACTCACACACACTCCAACAATAACAGTTTAATTCCTATCCCATTTATTTTCTTCTGATGAGAGCCCTAAATCTGAAAGCCAAGCAGGTCTGGGCCTAGTCAGTGCCTTGGATGAGACCTTCTTGGCAACCCTGTAGACATGGCCTTCAGCTCCGCGGGGGAAGAAAGTGGAATCCCCCAGCCACCAGGCAGCATGTAGGCAGCCACAAGATTTGGGGGATCTCAGCTAGGAGCTTGGAAAATTGCTCCAACCTGATTGGTGAGGATCTGGGCTCAGCCACCCCACCCCCCACCGTTTGCAGCCAGTGTGGACAGAACTGTGTGCGCTGCTTCTCCAAGGCTGCAGGTACAACTTCATGGAAGGGCCTTTGGGGGTGTTCCAGGGGGCAGGAAGGCGGTGAGGCAGGTGCCACTAAGATGCAAGGCATCCTGGCTGCACCTCAGTCTTCTCTCCCACTCCAAAGCACCACACTTAGATGGCCCTCTAAGTGCCTTGACCATGTGCATACTTCTCTGAGTATGGAGGGTTATGGGCATCCCCATGGAAGTGTGCTTTAAATAAAGACATTCATGCTTGGCTGGGAAAAGCCCATGTGTATTGCTGCATGAATTTATTTATAGAAATATGCATTAGAGGCAAGTTTGCATGCCAATTTTGTTGCCAAATACTGTGATACAAGCCCAAGATAACACCTGAGCAGACTGAGAGGCTAATGATTCCCTAGGAAAGTGGAATGTCCTGGCTGGCTATTTCACTTTCTGGAGGGCCTTCTTGACCACAGAGTCAGCACTGGAGGGCCCGGACCCTGCCCCCAAGTTCGCAGAGAGAATCCTGTTGCCATATCTCTTGTCTCACACCGTTTGGGTTGACCATCAGGGAGCCAGGCAATGCCCCTAAGAGAGAGTTGATTTGGGGAGCCCCCAGTTGCTCACCCCCAAAAGACTGGCTTGCTCTGTTTGTTTTCTGTTTCCGACCAATTTATTCTGAAGAAATTCTATTTTGCTCGATACAAATGGAAGGAGACCAATGTTTATGGGACTTTAAAAAGCAGAGACATCACCCTGACAACAAAAGTGCATACAGTCAAGGTTATGGTTTTCCCCGTTGCAATATATGGCTGTGAAAGCTGGACCATAAGGAAGGCTGAGCGCAAAAGGATTGAGGCCTTTGAATTGTAGTGCTGGAGGAGACTCCTGTGAGTCCCTTGGACCGCAAGGCGATCAAAGCGGTCAGTCCTAGAGGAGATCAACCCTGACTGCTCCTCAGAAGGCCAGATCCTGAAGATGAAACTCAAATACTTTGGCCACCTAATGAAAAGGAAGGACTCCCTGGAGAAGAGCCTAATGCTGGGAACAATAGATGGTAAAGGAAGAAGGGGACGGCAGAGGATGAGGTGGCTAGATGGAGTCACTGAAGCAGTCGGCGTGAGCTTAGGTGGACTCCGGGGGATGGTGGAGTACAGGAAGGCCTGGAGGAATGTTCTCCATGGGGTTGCGATGGGTCGGATGTGACTTCACAATTAACAACAACAACAACAATGAAGTTAGCCAGAAGCCTTATGAAACAGGGAAAAGAGATGGCCAAAGAAAACTGTCTCAAGTGAAATTATTTCAGAAAAGAGCACCTAGAACCAAAAGCATTTTGGAAACCTTGCCTGAGCTGGCAGTGATGGACTCCCACAAAATATGCCATTGCTTAAGCCATTGCAACCCGAAGAGCAAAACACACGGTAGGAATGTTATTGAGGTGGCACACCAAGGATAGTAAATACCTCACTGCTGGAGCTTTCAACAAACGATCCGCCAAACATTGCAGACATCCACTCGCAGCTACAGATCAGTAGCGGCTTGTGAGCGTTGATGTTTCCGTCTTCCAGTTTAAATGTCACATCTGCCGTGGGAGCAAAGAAACAGAACCATAGCCTATAATGTCACATATAGCAACAACAATTTACTAGACAGGTCAATGCCCACTCATTCACGGAATTACTGCAAAGAAACTGCTTCATTAAGGACACCCAAAAAGGACACATTTTAAATGAGAAACTGATAGTAATTAAAACCTGGGCTTCCATGGGAGCAGAGACTCCAGCAGTCCTCTGATGTTTGGCCAAAGAGGATGTGTAGTTCACTTACACAAATAAAAGTTGCTTAAATTGGTCCATCTAAACTACCCTTCATGCCATTCACCCCATGGCTTCACGGCTCAGAATGAGAGAAACAGTGCCGTAATTTGAAGACAGAGGTGGAAAGTTGTCCAAAATAGAAATGCTTAACTTTTCTGGAGTAAAATTGCCTTTTTATCATTTCTTTGGTGACCATCATATTAGGCAAGCCTAGAAGTTTCAAAGTTGTAATTACTTCCCCCCACAGGGGATTATTCCAACAAGCACAAAGGAATAAACAGTGACAGTGCAACTGAAGGGCCCGGTAATCTTAGCGAAAGAGAACTGAAATCTGCTGAAATAGGAGAGTGGCTGTCAACTTACCATCTACACTTCTTTGGGTTGCTAAAATTAATTAGTGCAGCCTTCCTCAACTTGTGTCCTCAGTGATTTGGGATTGTACCTATGTGGAATGGGGGATGCTGTGATTTGCATTTGAGAATCCATGGAGGGCACCAGCTAGGTGAAAATGGGTCAACCATTTTCAACAGTTTTGGTATTTCTTCACATTTAAACAAAGCCTTGGACTGCAAGGCGATCAAACCAATCAGTCCTAGAGGAGATCAACCCTGACTGCTCTTTAGAAGACGAGATACTGAATATGAGAGTCAAATACTTTGGCCACTTAATGAGAAGAAAGGACTCCCTGAAGAAGAGCCTAATGTTGGGAACAACTGAAGGCAAAAGAAGAAGGGGACGGCAGAGGATGAGGTGGCTGGATGGAGTCACTGAAGCAGTCGGTGTGAGCTTAAGTGGATTCTGGGGGATGGTGGACAGGAGGGCCTGGAGGAATTTGGTCCATGGGGTCCCAATGGGTCAGACATGACTTCGCTACTAACAACAACAAAGTGGAGTAGATTGGTGTCTTTACAGTAAAAATGTCTAAATAATAACATTTAAATAACATTACATGTTCTTGAATTTGCCCCTTCAAATATTTCAGGTCTAATACCAATGTTGTATTGGGACAAAAAGCTGGACATGCACATGGAAGGTATTTCATGAGCAGAGCTGGCTGAAGCCGGGGGTCAGACTAGATGGCCCAAGAGGCCCCTTCTGACCCACTCTGTTCCTGTATTACTAAACAGAAGTAAAACAAATGTGAGAAATCAGACCACTAGCTCTAGTGGAGGGATGAGCAATGTCTTATCCTACAACTCCCATCAACCCTTGGCCTGGGCTACACTGGCTAGGGCTGAAGAGCTGAAGAGAAGGGCTGAAGAGCTCCTGAGAAGAAGCCTATGCAAATTAGCCTAATTTACATAGGATTTTTTTTTCTGGAAAAAATGCAAACTTTGGAAGATTTTCCAACTCAAAATTGTCCAGAAAAACCACGTGCAGCACATGCTTTGCATGCAGGCAGTTCTAGGTTTGATCTGTAGCATCTCTAGATAGAGCCGGGAAAACACTTTGGTGAGCAGCTGCCAGTCAGTGTTGGTCATACTGAGCTAGATAGACCAAGGGTCTAACTCGGTCTAAGACACCCAGTATAAGACACCTGCCACTGTTCCTAAGTCCTGCCTGTGTTCATTTTAGACACAGGACTAGAGAGTCAAATGTCTTCAACTGGTTCACTGCTTTAAAAAACAGCCTCTGAGCAAAATAGGCTGTCTGCGTCTCGCGTTAATTCTGACAGAAGGTTTCTCACCCTATAAAGCTGAGCTAACCAGACAGCTCTTGAAGGAGGCCTCTTCTCGTTACAGTTCCTGCTGTTTCCCAGAGAAACCTCAGAATGCTAACGGTGGTCGTGGGAAGAACCCTGGCAGGCCGCTCCTGCACTCGCCAAACTACCACCACCGGGATGCCCCAGAGCAGTGATTTCCAGCCAGAGAGACACACCAGAACATTTAGGGGCACACCACAAAACTGAATAATGGCGGGAAGAGGCTCATAGGTCAACCGCGTAAGACAAGATACAAGTCAAAAGTCATGAAACGAATGAATGTAATGACAGGTAGTGGAGTGCGTCTCCTTTGTTATTTAACTTTGAGAAAAGCTCCATTCCCCCACTTGGTTATTTTGGCAGATGGTGGGGAGTTCCTGCCTCAACCATGTGTTGTGAACATGCCACTACAACGCACATGCTCGGTGATGCGCCCCCCATAAGCTCAACTTTCACTTTCCTCCACTTCACGAACAAGGCTTTCTCTTCTTGTACCTTTATAAAAATTAAATATCATAGTAAGCAGAATGGAATTCCAGACTTAAGACTGTACCTTACGTCAGCTGAACCTGATTTCAAAGAACGATGTGCCTCAAAACAAGCTCAAGTACTGCACTGAACATTTGTTGTGTATAAAATATTTGCTGTGTGTGTTATAAATATTATTTCAAAACATATTAAAGTTTTTCAATTATTAAAAATTAGTTACAAAAGTAATGTATTAATTAATGTAGTTCTTATGTCATCCGTGATGTGTTTAGTTGAATTCATTGTATCTTTTGAGTTTTTGAATGTAAATCTGTATGTGCTGTCTATTCACCTTATTATTCCATTGCCTTTTAATTCCATTATTGGGATATTTATTTAGAGTAGCAACATATCAATTTGAAATAACAGCAACTATATTAATTACAAGCATCTTGCTAATATGAAGGGCGTAATTCATGGAAATGGGCTGCCAAGGGGTACACAAGTGAAAAAAGGGTTGGGAACCACTGCATTGTTTAAGAGTATCATGACAAATACGTCCACCATTGTGCTGATGGTGGGTTTGCGGCATCACACGGAATTTGGCCCTAGGTTAAAGTGCAGTTATATCCTCATATAAAGGGCTGCTCTTGCTCCATTTCCTTGTCCGATGGGTCATTAATTTTGCTAATTTGCAGCCATGGAACTGATGCCAAGTCAGGCTGGTCAAAGGCCATCTAGAGCATGCTTTTGTGTGCAGGCGCTGCTACCTGGGTAGTCCACATTCAGTTCTAATGTGACTGTCCATGGGTTCAGACACTCTGTGGTCCTGCAGATGAAGCAGACCTGTGGCCCTGGCCAAATGAAGGAAGTAATGTATGAGCCAGGACCACCTGACTGAAGGGGTGGTCAGATGAGCAGGTATCAATAATATCCATGAGCACAGTGGAATTTTATAAACAGCCCTGCTCACATGAATTCCCACTGGGGAGCAGTCCTGGTTAAAAGGGGGACCAGGTCATTTCTTCCAACCTCCATGAGGTCATGCCCCAGATCGACTCTCTCTGGAGGGCTTCAGCATGTCTGAGCTGGGCTACCAACTTCTACTTAATGAGAAGGAAGGACTCACTGGAGAAGAGCCCCATGCTGGGAACAATTGAGGGGAAAAGAAGAAGGGGATGGCAGAGGATGAGGTGGCTAGATGGAGTCACTGAAGCAGTTGGTGTGAGCTCGGGTGGACTCCGGGGGATGGTGGAGGACAGGAAGGCCTGGAGGAATGTTGTCCATGGGGTCACGATGGGTCGGACGTGTGCAACTAACGGCAACAACAGCAACTGTTATTTGAATCATTTTTTCAGATTAATTCCCAGAGATAATTGGGAGATGTCCAGGCATACTTACCAGAAAATGTCTCTTTAGAGAGACATTCTTTTATCCGATTGGCTTTCCTCACATGGAAAGCCTTCGTAATTTCCTGGTTCATGAAGGCTTCCTTATTTGTGATGTTTTCCACCATCATCCGCAAGTCAAACACTTCCAGTACCTCTGCAATCTGAGCGACCCTGGTGAGATCTTTCTCGTTTTCATCCAGCTGCCCTGTGTAGAGGAACTGCAGAACAGTTTTAAAAGGCCCAGGCTGAATGGAAGCATCTACTCTGACTACTGTGACTGCACACGTCCGCTTCGAGACTGGGTTGACTCGCATTTCTTTATGCATGCTAACAAAGCCTTTGCCCAGAAATGTGGGCACTTGTTTCAGGCAACCGGCTTCCCCTGCTTCATGCTCTCCCCTTGTTAAAGGGTTGCTGCCATCTGCTGATACTGTGGAAGGATGTAAGGTCGCCACCTCCATGATATCATCGCTGTCAAGGCTAAATGTTCGGCTCGTAAGGTTTCCGCTGGCCCTTTCTTTATTATTACACTGAGCTTCCGGTAAATCTGGGGTTTCTTCACATTCCATTAAAAAAAGGTCATAAAACTTGGAAGAGGAGGTAGCGAGGTAGATCTTGTGAGCAAAAATGTGAGCATGGTCCTGAAGGATAAACATGACATCTGCACATAAAGGATTGTCCAGTAAGTATCCGGCTTCATTGATACTGGTGACGGGACACTCCGGGATTTTGATCACTGGAGGAGGAGCCTTTGGAGGTAGAAATGGAGCTTGAAGCAACGGCTTCTGGACTTTCTTCAGGTGTGACTTCCAGAACTGCAGGTGTCTCCTGGAGATCAACGCTGCTCTAATTGCATTGTCAAACACATCTTTGATGCCAAACTGGTCAAACACACTCGTTTCGTAGTATGGTATCCCAAGCTCCTTGGCAACCTCTCTGCCTCTTTCTGGTGGCAAAATGTCTCCCCTTTTGATAGGCCTGTGAATTAAACAAAAAGGCAGCATAAGGGAGCTGGACACAGCCTTTAAGGTTCATGTAATTACGCTCAAGTACCTACCATCCCTGGTATAACACCCGGCCTAAACTCCCTTTCTCTCCTACTCTTCTGTAGAACTGGTAGGGCTTCCTGTATGCAGAGTTAGTTTCTTTCCAACCACATATATTTCCTATCCTGCTTAGCTGGATTTTGAGTCCTTTATTTATGTAACTCTCTTCTTCAGAACGGTTTGAGTATACTCTGGAGATTATTGCAGTGCAATATTATCTCAAGGGTAAGACTGATTTTACTTTTTAGTTTTCAATTTGTAATGATTATTTAAATCCTCTTCACATATACCTGGAAGAACTGCAACGTGATTAAATAAATTGTAAATGGATTAATCATCAGAGTTTTAGTAGATGATTAATTTATCAGTTAAATTTGCACAGAGATACAGTCTAGGTTTGTAATGACAGTTAACCTTTTAATTTGTTTGGCATGTTTCCCCCAAAAAGTTAAGGACAAATTCTACAGTCTTTGTATTCCCACTGGCAGCCATCCCAGCAGGCTGAACCAGGGAGATGTGAGGGGAACCGGGCCCATTCCACAAACTCTGCAGAAAGACTCAATTCCCCCCTTTTCTCCCTATTCCTTTCTGCCTCCGAGTCTTTTTAGATTGCAAGTCTGTGGTCAGAGACTATCTTCTTTGGCTGATTATATCTCAACTGCTCCAGGGACTTACCGACTGAGAAATGAGACAATACTATTTCACACAAATGAATGAGTAAATAAATAGTAATATGCAGCTACAAGGATTGGTATTTTGTGTTTGGCTGGTTTGAAGTCCTTTTCCTTTTCTGAGACTCTTTCTGCAAACAATAAGTGATTGAATAAAACATGCTGTAGCAGCAAAACCATTCCGTATTGCTAAATATTTTATTTCATAATGGCATCTATGATCCTCAGCTAAAGCCAAGATTCCCTTGCCTCCAATGCTCCAAAAGTAGTTTCACTTACTGCATAGTTAATTTTATAGAATTCTCAGAGGAAAGGGGCAATTTCCTTCCTGTCCAGGTTGCAGAATTCTCAGAAGTATCTGGCTAACCGCTGTTCAGAACTGTCTGCTTGAACCACCTCCTAACTGAGTAAAGCACCTCTTATGTTATTTTATTTTCCAAAGGCAGGGATTTTCGGTATCAGTCTGAGGCTAGAAAAGCTTCCCTTTGCTAAACGGAAGTCAAACGTGCTGGAAAATTAGAACTATATCTGGCAACCGTTTATGCAATGGGCATGAAATACTGAGCTGGTTCTGTGATGAGTCAGTGACCAGCTAGCTCTTAATAAACAATTTGCAAATAACACCATAGGTTAAATATTCCAACTATTAAAATACAAAATAACAATAGTCAAATGATATCAAATTGTGTAAAATTACCTGTTACCCTTTCAAATTAAACATGTAAAACATTGCATACAATATCTTTGAGGATCTGGCTGCCAGCTGCAAAAAACCTAGCACAACAAGCTGTTGACTGGCATTGGTGCCTGGAAGGAGGTTCCCAGCAAGCTCAGCATCAGATCTGCCGGCCACCTTCTAAGCAGATGAGAAATAAGCTTGGCCCGTATTTCTTGATAAAACCGACAATAAAAAATAACATGTTCAAATGTGTCAAAAAACACACTTTGTGTTCATCAGTTAAGTGCCAGCACTTCCAGTTAAAGGGTCTCGGGTAGCAAACTAGCTGTGGTCTTGGCAATCCACTACCAGTTGGACTATGGATGGATCAGTAACCAGCCCACGGAAGGTGGCCTCACAGGTGTGAACCTTTAAGGCGGTAGCATGTTGTATCCACCAAAGAAGAACGCACAGATGCGATTTCTCTCGTCTCCAGCTTTACCTTGCCAATGGCCTTCTGGCTCGGTTTACAGCTTCTAGATCAGCGTATCGAAGATCCAGTTGGCAGCCAACCAGAATAACAGGTGTGCGAGGACAAAAGTGTTTGATTTCTTGACACCACATGGTCTTCACATGATTCAGGGAGTTGGGGTTAGCAATGGAAAAGCACAAGACAACGACATCGGACCTGGAATAGACATGAATTTGTTTCAGGTGAAGGTTAGCGCTCAGCCTCTTTGTTCAAAAGGGGGGAGAAAGCTCCAATTCAAGCACAGAACTATACTCACACTGGGCAAGCTGCCTTCTAGAACACTACATACCTCCACAGTTCCGGAGCCCAAAGGACTCTCTTTAGTCCAGAGCTGACAGACTTTCGTACGGAGGAACAGAGTGGTGGCCAATGGAACAGCAGGCACTGCAGCTAGGAACTGGCCGCTGTCTGTTCTCATCACAACATGCCAAACTCTAATTTGCAGAGAAAAGTTTGGTAGCTGTCCAGCCATTCAACATCGGACAGGGAAGTGAAGCCAATCTAATTTCCTTATTCAGTGTACCAGTATGATGAAACACGTGTTGTCCCATTCATACATTACATCCTGAGGTGTAGTCTCAGAAAATGAGAACATCCAGGTGAACGCTGACAAAGCATATGTTTAGCATTCCCAAGCTGGGAAAAGGAATTGGCACAGTATCCAAAGCAGCACTAGCACTAACATCCATCACACTACACTGGTGTAAGCAACCTTGAGAACAGTGTCAATAGCATTTGCTGGTGTAACAGGTTCTCCAGGGAAAACACATGCTGGCAAACTGGAGTGGCAGCGCTCTGCAGGTTGATTCTGCTAGCACAAGATAATTTACATGAGTGCAAAAGATGAACTGGATACGGCCCGTCGTTTCTTTTATTCTGGTCTGACAAAGCACTAAACACTGCAGGCTCTGAATTGCTCAGGGGTTTAAAAATGATTTGGGCTTTCATTAAAACCACCAATATAGTGGAAATAAACATTGGCAAAAATGGACAGAAAGAGTGGCTGGGGGCACGGGGAGGGGGGGGGATGCTCTAAGACACCTGGTTGAGATTCCTGCACACAACAGCTAACAGGAAAACAATAACTGCAAAAAGGACCATCCTGTCTAAAGGAAGGCAGTCTACCATGCCAGTTTAAGTAGAGTTTCCTTCTATCACATTAAGGGCTTGTGTTTCCAGGGAACTCCGAAATATGTTGTAGGTTTCTTTTAAAAATACAGAATATATTGCAGAAATATGCATTTTTCTAAAGCAGGCACTAGAAAGCTGAAATTAAGTCCAGTTCATGATTCTCAGTCAGAGATGCTCGGAAGACCAAGGGCGATAAATGCAAAATCTGCAAAGGAAAAGTGAACGTAACAGTACTAGAAAGGGGGAAATAGATTTGTTGGGCCACAGAAACAGGAAGAACAACAGCCACAGAGCAGTTCATTCTATTAATCTTGAATTTAGTGCTAAATTATTTCATCTTCGTTGGGACAATTAACAACACGAGACCTATGAATCTCAGCATTTCACTATCTCCATCATTGATGATCTACCTGTTCTATAATGCTGCTCTCCTCATTTCACTGATGCTACTGTTCTACCTAGCATGTCCTAGCGCTATCTAAAAATAACCTCAAGTACAAAGTACAAGGCAAAGCAATGCACTGCAGACAATGCTGTGAGTGAAAGACAGGAGCTTTTCCAGCACGGATGCATTATATAAGCTACGGCACACCCCTAAGGGCTAGCGCAGAGGAATTTAATACAAGGTGTTTGTAGCCAACGCATTAATCTGCCTTCTATTTTCTCTAAGTTGCTTCAGAAGCGGACCTTTCCCAAATGCAGCAAGCTCTGTCTAATGTATTCCAGTTAATCCTCTCTAGGCACTTCACTAAACCATCCCAGAGTGTGTAATAACACAGTAATGCGTAAAAGGACACATTGACAATGTGGGAAGAAAGAAGACACATGTGGAGTGCTTACCTAAAGCATAGCTTATGCTAATGTTTGCTATCAGCGCTTGCATTTCAAGCCTGTTATATCTGCCAGGAAAAAGAGAGAGGACTATTGGGCAGTTTAATTCACACCAGTTGCCAAAGCTGCAAGTTCCCACCCATTTGATTCATTTCTGTCACTGGGGCCTTCTGAAATTTAGCTTTCTCCTGCACCCCATAAGAGAGAATCACCAAGCAGTTACAAAGCAGTGGCTATTTATGACTCCAGGATTAAGCATTCATTTCCCATCCCTACCTTACTATTTCCAGAGAGATATCCAGTGCTAAAGCAAGGTCAGGGAGATCCAATATACTCTACCTAAACCCTTTGACTCTCTGGGAGTCCTGCTCAAGGGACAAGCATCCCAACTGGGGAAATCCAAGTCCCTTGGGGCAGAATTCTCATCAGAGTATAAATCTGCCAAGCCAAAACTGCCCAGGAATGATATTTCAAGGTTTGCTACATTCTGTTAAGGTGTGCCAAGGTGCTGATCCTTTGCCCACTCACCTGGAAGGCAACTTCAATGAATTAGTAACATTTCCTTCTGGAAAACGTGCATGGAAGCAGGATCCATGATAGCTGCTGTACTAAATAATTCTAGGCATAACCTTATGATGCGAGGCACAGACTCAGCTGACCACAGGAGCTTAATATTATGCTGCTTGCAGTGTTACCTGACCTGCAGTATTTGTATTTCTGCTAAGGCAAGGTTGCTGTTCTGATGGAGATTAATTACTGCCAACCCAATGCATCTCAAATCCCAATTTTGTATTGACAACCACATCTGTAACTAGCAGCCTCAAACCAAGCAGCGAGGTTGTATCATGCAAACAGATACCAGCTTGCTTATTTTTACCTATTCTGACTGTTGAGCTTGTCATCTTGTTCGAAAGTGGTTTTTCTCCAGAAGCAGCTGGCATACCAAACAAAGTAGGAGTCAGGCCATGTAGGGTGCAGTTCATTGATCACCTACTCTGGGGTAGTCCCATTGCTTCAGCAGAGCTCCTCTGGGGATCTCACCATTAGAGAACATGGATCTCATTGGGCAACCACTAAATCAATGCAACGTTCAATGAGGTATGTCCCCCTTTTCCAAGTGGAGGTTATTGTTAGGATCAAATACTCTGAAAACAGCCCCACGGTTGCAGCTTCCATGACTCAGGGCTACATCACAGGACACGGTGGGCACGTGTGCATCCCACTGGTGTGTTTTGGTGGTACCTGCCCCTATCCACATGGGACAGGATTGGCCACAGTCCCATGCATGTATGGAGGTGTCCATCTCATTTTCACAGCTGAGATGTTTACCGCAACAGGCAACGCCATGAGCTTTGAGTTGAAGTTAAACAGGAATTGCCCCCGTGGTTTTGCCCCTTCATCGCTTGAACTGTTGTGATGCTGAACAGAATGAAGCTACTCCTTTGGTCCACTTAACTAAGCTTCCTTGTATTATGCCTGACAATCAGCCCATCAAGTGTAGGTCCATCTGCTCTTGGCTCCTGAGAGCTCTTGGTTTGTGAGAGAGGGTTGTCCCCACGCCTTCTGCCTAGAGACGCCAGGGTCTGAATTCAGGGCACTGCGCATACAAGGATATGGGAAATTGCCAATGTATGGCCGTTCTCCCCTTCCCACATTGCTTAGCTGAGATCAAAGGCATTGACTATGTCCACCTCCATCCCACAGTCTGAAAATGTTACTCCTTACCAAAGAAGCACAGTTTGGTAGCTCAAGGGGAACTCATCATGGATCCTTAATACAGAATTCAGCACATCCTTGCCAAACTATCACTCCCAGGATTCTTTGAGGAATCCATGATGACTAATATGGTATAAAACTGATAGAGGGTTTTCATAAAACAATGGCAAATAAAGTATCATTATTTTATCAGCATGGATCCAAACAACGCTCCAACTTTCTATCAATCCTCTTATTCTATTCATGCCAGAGAAAATCTGCTTCTACAATCACATTAAGTCAGGCACAACTTCCCCATTATTAAAGGCAATCGGCATTCATGCAACACATTTCATTGTTTGAAAAGACAAAACCAAAAGGCTTGCATAGATAGCTTATAAGCAGGCGACATCTCCACAATATTCAGGTTTTAGTAAAATGTAGCAGCAGCCACTGTATGAGGATGGAGAAGGTCAAAAGTGATGGGTGGGCATAATCAAATGATCTGAAAATGAATGATTATGGCTGCATTTAGACATCTGGATAAACCATGATTTATGGTGACAAGAATGAACCTCAGAAGTTCAGGCTCTAGCATTCCTTCTCTGGCGTAGTAGCCATGAAGCCTTTGGAAGCTTTTCCTTGCATTTTGATTACCCTTTGCTTGTTGTTTCATCTGAACCCAGCAATCTGTGGCTAATCTGAACCTAGGATTTGCCTGAAACAGGCCAACTGCAAACTATGTGCTGTGAAGCTGTTTGTTTCAGCAAACCATAGTCAAAATTAGCTACAGTTTAGGGTTTGGATGCAACAGTAAACTATGGTTGATAATAAATGGAACCACAGGCTTCTGATTTTCTCCTCAAGGGCAAACCAGGTGAGAAAGAGTGCAAGTCTGTGTTCAGTTGTGGCCCACTGGTGCCGCAATAAACCATGGTTTATTGTGATAGCTAAACAAGCCCATGTGTACACACTCATAACAGATGGAACTGTAATGAAAGGGCCAAAAAGATATCCAACAAAGGCATGGCAAGACCATGCACCAGCCTGGATGAGTGCAGGGGAGAAAAAGAGGCATTCAATACTTTACCGAGAACAGTGAAGCTTCTTAAGTACAGGCACTATATGCGAAACTGTCAAAACACCCTGAAATATATATATATTCAGTTTTTTGGAAGTGAAAAGCATGCAAAATATTAGTATTTTTAAATAACTGATATAACTTGGTAGAAACCAGCAGCAGCAACTGCTTGGAAGGAAAAGGTCAATTTTAACTTAACAATGCTCAGTGCTAGCTTCAGAAGAGGAAAGTAATTAAATTCTTTTCTGTCCAAGGACCGCTTCTGAACTTACATTCTCTCCTACACAGAAATGAACTTTGTGAACTGAAAAGGTAAAAAAGAAATGCCACCAAATTAACATTCCCAGAAATCATTGGGAGAGCCATTATGGGAATAATGTCTGATCTCCCCACACCCCCAGTTTTGAATAATACACAAGAGTTGCTCCCACCCAGAACGTTTTTGTCTGCAACATGCGCTCACCCTTGTCTTGCGAGCGAAATTCTGTGACTGCTGTTCCACTGCCCAAGAAGTGGCCATGGGAAATGAGGCAAGGATTACAGTGACACAAATTGAGAACATACAGTACCTGAGCTGTATAAGATTTTGCTATAATCCTTCCTCACTTCCTGAGCATTAAGAGAGTCTTTATGATATACAAACAATACTGTACATTTCTGCGATGAGACTACCAGATACAGAATCAAAAGGGAGACAAAGACCGAGAGCACAATGGCAATGATAAAAATTCCACATAAACCTGGAAAAAATAATCTGACAGGGTTCAAAACTGCCAGTCACAGTTTAAAAATGTAACAGAGAACCTGGATGTCATAACAATGAAAGTGATCTTTTGTTGATTACCCGCACACAGAAACTAGAAAGTAATGAAAGACAGGGTTGTTGTTGTTTTAAATTCCCAAAGTGAACCCAGTGCCTCAATGTACTGACTACTTTTTATCTTGCCCGTTTTCCGAAGAGTTCGTGTAGTTCTCCCTCCACCCCACTGCAATCACCTGCAAAATGGACTGAGGTGAAAATGACCGGCCCTGCACTGTCCAAATGAGCTTCATAGCTGGCTGGAGATTTGAATCTGTTCCCAGATATTCCTGCATGTTGGTCCAGCCACACAGGTGCCAACCCCTGCTCTAAAGAAATGCCTCTTCTAAGATGTTAAGCCACAGGCATCCAAACCCCTTCAAGTAAGGCCCGCACGACATACCTTATTAAATGTGTAATTTGCACGTGAGCCTTAAAAGCCCCAGAAGCCTGAAATAGATGGGAAGGGACCATTCCCGTCACAATCCCATCAGCGGGGTGACAAGCTTAGCCACTGAGCCACTTCCAGACTCTACCACTGCAAGCATCTAAGAAGTCCCTGAGAACATGCTATTTTATTTCAGTCTTCCCCTGACATGTTTTGTGTTGTTGCTGTTTTTATTGTGTTCTTGCTGTTTTTATTGCATTTTTATTGTTTTGGTGCCAGGCTGGCTTTTATTATGTGTTTTATTGTACTATGTCACCTTGGAAGCACTCCTGTCCTGAAAGGTGTCCAGGAAATATTTTAAATCAACACCATCTTTTCCCTCCATGCCACGGCTCAGAGAAAAATCTTCCCCTTCCTCCAAAAAAGATTATTTACTGAAAGAGAGATGCTGCTGTCGGCAAGAGTAACCTTCCTTCCAGAGTAAACAGCAACCTTTTTAACTTTTTCTTTTGGGGAGGGGTACAGAGAGGGAGATGTTATTTAGGATTGTGGTTTACAGCAAATTACACCGAACTCTGTAAAACTTCCGTATGAGAAGAAATATGCAAGATAAGCCTGCAAAATACTTGTAATTTATTACTATTCCTTAAACAGGTCTGCTTTTCTTTCAATCACCTATATGGAATACACCTTTATAAAGAAATATACAGACCTATATTTCTTTCTTTTCTAACCACCTATATGGAATACAGACCTATAAACACTGATGCCTATCTGAAGCATGTGGAAGTGGTTTGGACATCTATTGGATTCTGAGGCAGGTAACTTCAGGGCAGGGAAAACGTGTTCCGACCCACTTCAGGACATGCCATCTCGGACCAAAGCCCAGCATTTGGTTCCCACACAGGCCAACCCGCTACCACAATGGAAAGCTGACAAATTGCATAGGAATGCAATGGCCCTCGTGTTCTCCAGAAGCTGGCAGGCAGTTGCACGTTGCCCCACCACTGGGGGTGACATATGACCATCACAAGTAGCATTTATACTCTTCTATCAATTGGTCTGATCCCCTTTTAGAGCAATCCAAGTGGGTGGTGTACTTCTCCTGCCTTTACAACACCCGTCTGCCTGTCACCCATCACCTGTTTCATTCATTTACATATTCAGTTTTACTCCTTGATGCCAGAAACTTAGCAAGATGATGCAAAGCAAGACCTTCATCACCTCCTCCTTAACTTTAAAAGTGTTCTTTCCTATGAAAACAACTTGGAAGAAGGTGCCTGAGAGTTCATACCAATGAAAAGGAAAGAGGCTGCACCTTGAATTTCAATGGGACGATCTCACTTTGTCTCAGCTCAACAACCATGTTAGCTGGAGCTGCTGCGGGACTTCCTATGAAGACATATAATTCTTGGGATAATGGCGTACAAGCCTGTACTCCTTTTGGTGCCAGGTTAAAACCTTTTTATTTAATCGTTATTTTAAAAATTAGTATTTTTACCATTTACAGTCGCTTTCATTATAGTTGGAAGTCGTGTCCGACCCATTGCGACCCCATGGACAACATTCCTCCAGGCCTTCCTGTCCTCCACCATCCCCCGGAGTCCACCCAAGCTCACGCCGACTGCTTCAGTGACTCCATCTAGCCACCTCATCCTCTGCCGCCCCCTTCTTCTTTTGCCATCTATTGTTCCCAGCATCGGGCTCTTCTCCAGGGAGTCCTTCCTTCTAAGTAGGTGGCCAAAGTATTTGAGTTTCATCTTCAGTATCTGGCCTTTTAAAGAGCAGTCAGGGTTGATCTCCTCTAGGACTGACTGGTTTGATCGCCTTGTGGTCCAAGGGACTCGCAGGAGTCTCCTCCAGCACCACAATTCAAAGGCCTCAATCCTTCAGCGCTCAGCCTTCCTTATGGTCCAGCTTTCACAGCCATACGTTGCAACTGGGAAAACCATGGCCTTGACTATACGCACTTTTGTTGGCAGGGTGGTGTCTCTGCTTTTTAGTACGCTGTCTAGATTTGCCATAGCTCTCCTCCCCAGGAGATTTGCCATAGCTTTCCTCCCCAATCTGTCACTACCTCCATTTCTAGGAAAGGAAATATTTAATCACAGCCTTTTGACTGGAGCATTCTTTGATTGCACTGTAATGGTTTTCTCCACATATTTCAGTGCGTGGACAAGGCTAGCTGCTTCATTTGGTTTGAACAGATTGTATTCAGTCTCATTTTAATGTGCTAACTAAATCATCAAGTCTGAAATGCCAATCAGTAAAACTAAATATGAGGCTGAAATTCAACTGGTACCTAGCAACGGCATATGGGTCTAACAGTTCTTAGTGCACCACTTACCCAAAGTTAAATTAACTTTAACTGAACCTTGATCATATGTTTAATTGTTTGTGGTTCTTAAAAGAACAAGTCCTCCCTGCTTTTTCTCATGACATTATGTCTAATAAGATGTGATCAAGGCAGCCTTCTCCAAATCTGGCTTTCCAATAAAGACAAATTTGATACTAGGAGCAGTGGGGCATGTATCTACACAAACTTTTACACATTAAAATCAGGATAGTGGTGATCCTTTGAATTTTGCTGCACCATACCTATAAATGGATGGATTCAGGACAGACCATTTGGTGAAGACCCCCTTTTTAACTGGGCAAAGAGAGAATCTGCTTCCACCTGAGATAAATCTAAAGCAGGTGGTATCTATGGGAAGCAAGCAGTCTCTTCAGCATAAGAAGCCATCTTCAGCATAAGAAGCCATATGGCCCAGTACTGTCAACACAGACTGGCAGCAGCTCTCCAGGACTTGGTTCGATTTTTCCTGCCCTCCTGCTGCAAATCAAATCTGAAGTCTTCTGTCTACAAAACAGGTGCTTTGCCGATGAGCCCAGCTACCTTTCCTTCTGATATAGCTACTTCTGCCGTCTTGAAGTGGCAAACTGCATTTTATGTTAAATCCGTAGTGCGTTGCTCTCCTTGCCTTCTTGCTTTACTCAAAGTTAAGAGTAGGGCCCCAGGTCTAGAAGCAGGTAGCGGTAAATAGGGAGCTGAGGGTGAATTCTTCTTTCCCCAGCAATGAAGCATGATACTGCCTTTCCCTGCATTCACAGTTCATGCCAGCGTTAGGCAATGGGTTGCCCTCCAGATGTTCTGGACTACAATTGTGATCAGCTGCAGCCAGCATGCCTAATGGTCAGGGATTATGGGAGCTGTCATTCAAAGCATCTGCAGTGCATAGTTTGCCTGCCCCAAGCCAACAATGGCTCTTCTCTTCTTCTCGTCTCGTCTCGTCTCGTCTCGTCTCGTCTCTTCTCTTCTCTTCTCTTCTCTTCTCTTCTCTTCTCTTCTCTTCTCTTCTCTTCTCTTCTCATCTCTTGGTGCTAGCAGTAATTCGCATGCCATGCACTAATTTCCAAGAGCAGTAGCTAGGCAGTAGGGGAGAGTGTTAGACCCCTTGTCCCCGTGTACAATTTTACAATTCTACCTGGACTGGAGCTGGGGTTTCCTCTTACTTCCAAGTAAAACCAAAACATTGAGAGAGCGGCACACTACAAATTTATAGTGCCACGCAGTTCCCTCTTTCAAGCCTGGAGAACCCCGAGGGCTGTCCTTGGCCTCATGCTGACTTTCAGAGACCCTGAAAAACCAGGGAGGCCACTCACCCTGGAGAAATCGCTTCACACAGAGTGTCACCCTGAACAACTCCCATGAGATGAAATGTGTGCTTGCCATTAACAGTGCACACTTGTGGACCCTAATAATTGCATGCACACACACACACCACCTCCTTGCTTTGCTATTTCCCGGTTGCAACAACAAAACAAAGTGTGCATATGCCAAGGATTTCTCATATTCCAGCTTGTCCACATGTGATGAGAAGACCATGTTCAGACCATCTGCAGTCATGGCTGTCTGGCAACTGTAAACCAAACTACTGACAAAACCAGCTCATTACGATTGTCCAAAACAGTCAGGATATTTCTCTCTGCATTTATATATGTATGTTCTCTCTGTATGTGTAAGTTGTGCTATTCTACACGGAATTCCTCCCATCAAAGACCAGTCTTTAAGCGCCATTAGCAAAATGGTGCAAACTGCAGCAAAACCCACAACGAGCATCAAGGCAGGAATTTAAAATGCAATGTCATGGCATGTAACTTAATCCATTGATCAACTAAACATAGTTCAGGAAAACTAAGTATCACCTAAATATGCATATGGTTACAGTTATGATTATAAACAATCCTAAGATTCGTCTGCTAATATTTGAGAGTTTCAAAATATTGAAAACACAAATATTAAACAAAGCAATCTTAAAACAACACAGAACACAGACTAGCAGAATTACTAGGCAATTATTTTTTTATGATTTGGTATAATTAGTGTTTTAAGTCAAAACACCCTGAATGAAAATGAAGAAGAAGAAATGGGCGTAGTCAGGAGATCACTGTCTCGTGCCAAGCTTTTTTTTTTTTTTACATAAACAATACGTGAAATACAGCCTCCGACTTTTTGCAAATAAAAATACCGACAGTCTTGTGTACCTCTGCTCTCATACCCCGTGTGTTGCTTACATTTCTCTTGTGCTCTCCATTACATACTGCAGATTATATTTAAGCCACTAATAAACAGTTAAGTTATTTTAAGCCACTAATAAATTACTGAAATCACTAAGGGTGTCATCCAGTACCTTCCACACTCGATGCGCTTTCCAAACTTGGAGGGTTCTGTGCATCCAATGCACACCATGCACCCCGATTTCACCGTGTACCCGGACGGCTGTTTTCAGCAGTCTGGGTCAAGAACTGCAGAGGGGAAAGGAAGGGACTCTGAAGCCTTTTGGATAAAGGCATCGGCCCTAGTCTCCTTTCCTCCCTGTTCCTCTGCACACCCTTTTTCCTGCTCTCTGAGGCTGAACACCAAGGTTAGACAGGCAGCTGGAGCAGTTCTTTCCATGCCAGCTGCAATGGGGATGGGGAATCCCTCAATTTCGGAGCTGAGATCAGAGGACCTCAGAGGAAGACCTCCAAATACTTACATGCCCCCAAAAAATGTCAGAGTGCCATAGGATTGAAACCTAAGCAACTTGAAGTTACTAGTTTCTCATAGTATTGGCTGATTTACTCCAGTCTATTTTATAGTATTTATACTTGACATACCATGCTTTTAGTGACATACTCTGCTTTAAAAAGCTCCAGCTAACTATCATGCCATGGCTGACCTAATGAATAGCTGCACTGGCACAGTGTTTACAAAAAGAAAAAGCACCAAGCCCCATCTCATTACCGTAATGTAGTGCTTAGACATTTCACTAACCTTGAGCATATCGTTTTTAATAATTGCTGGTGCAAAGCACACCCATCTTTCTCAGAAGAAAACCCTAACTAAGTAGCACTGTAAGCAATAAAATAAAAATGATGATGATGAACTTAAGCTAGGGCGTTTTTTACACTCTGGAGCAGATAAAGGGATCCACAAACTCCCCAAAGAGGGTTCTGTATGGCCCAAAATTCAGGCATGGAGTGATGAAGTAAAGAGAGACAAGGAACAGGGTGTGTGTGCAAGTGAGAGATGAAGTCAGAGGAAAAGTATGTTTTGTCTGAAAAGAGAGGACATCTCCGAGTTCAAACACTTCCATTTCATTTAATTCAGAAAAAATCTGCATACGCATAACGAAGCTAGACTAGGATCCCCATGTGAAGGGTAGGGAATCTGCGATTCTACTCCTCTTCACAGAGTTCAACACGATAGCTAAAAAGTTCTAAGGAGCAGTGTTTCTGTGTTAGGGGATTCCAAGGACAGTGCCACACCTTACGAATTCTTTGCAGTTCTTTTTTTCCAGTTTTTTCCTCTTCATACACAGTACAGCCAATTGACGCTGCACTTTGAGGCTTTGTTCATATACCCTCACAATAAGAATCCAGATTTACTAAGATTTCCATAACTTTACTCATGTAATGATTCCCAAACGAGTTATGTGTAGTCTTTGTAGGATACGTTGTTCCACCCCTTTGCTCCACGGGGACTGGAACATGTCTGAATTTGCTTTCTAATCTCTAGCAGTCTCCTCAGTTACAACATGCAGGTTGATATATTATAAGGACACACCGAGGAGACAGACAAAACGTCCACATTGGCAAAGCTAAGCCTGCTAAATCAGGAGCCACCGAATTTTAACCTTGCAGACACCTGAGTGTCTGGTGGCCCTCTGGGACATATCTTGTATGCTTTGCAGTTTTTCTGTGCTATGGGTAAGCAGAACAGTGCTCTTAAGACATTGAATCATATACTTTCATCGAGGCGTTGGTTGCCTTTCCAATACAACTGCCAGTGCACCAGATGAAAAGCAATCCCTTCCCATGAGTCTTTCTCCCCCTCCCTCCCACCAGGCTTCCCACCCCTCCTGGCCTTTCTTGACACAAGGAAGTGGTGTTGGTTACTACTTGACTGGGGAAGGCTTGCGTGCTGCAAAGCACAGTGCCATCTTTCTTGCCAAGAACGCTTCTGGTCCAATATGGGCCCTCTGAGAAGATACAAATGATGGCTTGTTTTAAGCTGTGCCCAGTTACACAGAGGAAAGTGGGGGAAATCATCTGGGCACAGTAGAGACCATCCAAGGGGACGAGAGGAGGGTGTTGGACCATGCCAGGGAATGGGGTGCTTTGACAGCGTTCCGTGTTTCTGTGTCCCTGTTGTCTTTCCAAACACTAGGTGTTTTGTCTGGGTGCTGTGTGCATGAGGGTCTGTGCATTTTGCTTGAGGCCGTGTGTCCTTGTCTTGCTGGGTGGGTGTTAAAATGTTTGGCTTTTAGGAGGAATGAGGGGGCCATTTGCTTGCTTCTGCGTGCATCTGTGTTCCCCTGAGAAGCATCAGTTTGTCTTCGGTGAAATGCTAACTTGTTCTGTGTTGCGGGAGCAATCGTGCAGACAATCCTGGATGGAGCATTTACCTACTGCAGACTAGTGCTCTGTTGAGGCACAGTCCAAAACAAAACCCAAATCAAACACGAGAGGGAGCTTTGCATGTCAGAACAACCCGTCCCCACCTGGGAATTTTACTCATGAGCAATCCCATGGGGGAACTGGATGACAGCCACACTTAATTTTCAGCTTGACTGTAGCTTCATGTGTTGGGCCACAATCCAGGGATAAGTGGAGCGCTTTACAAGTCATTCCATGGGAACAGTGCCGGGTTTAGGCAGTGCTTGTAATCCATGATGGGTTGTTGTTTCATCTGAACCCAGTCAGTTTGAAGAATGGGAAGTCAGCTCAGACAAAAAGACCAGAACCCAGAGAAATGTGCAACCGGTTCTTTGGCCATGCACCGCCAATGGGGGTTTGGGCTTCACAGCAGCTCCCCATGCTATAAAATAAGCCACTTTCGATACTCAATCTAGGGATCCATCATGCTGATGTACATATATTTGATATGCAGGTAATGCAACGTGTTCCCTGTGTTTCCATTCAAATTAAGAAAATGGAAGGAAGTCTCCTATGGCCTTTAATGGATTTCAATCAGGTTACAACCTTGCATGAATGCTAAGCAGGTATAACTGCAGTCTACCAGATCTGAGCCCAATATATGTAGGACAACAGACACAGAGCATTTCATTCACCTGTATCATTAGTATTTTTCAGTTGGTGATACAGTCTGACCAATATGGACATATTGGAGAAGACCAAGGGCCATGTTATACTATAACGTAAGACATATACTGGGTTAGCCCAATTTTATTGCATAGACTCATGTCGCAGTAACAGGTAAGGAAAATTTCTCCCTCAGCAGAATCACAAATGACTGTATTTTTAAAGCACACCTGGCAACTATTTCAGCAATAAGTGAATTGGCTACCCTTCATCATGACCAAGCAATCTGGTTATTTTTACAACATTTTTGAAGATTGTGTTTGAAATACAAAACCTTTCAAGTCCTTTGTGCAAAACTTTAATTCTCTCACCAACTATTAGTAGTTTAAATAAGCTATATCCCTTACAAATATTTAAATATTTATACCATTTGTGATAGATATTGTTCCTTGCAAAATTCAGGAATATGAATACTCTTTATCAATTTAATGTTTCACAGCTTGAAGCTGTAGTTCTCTTCCCACTAGGTTTTACATCATGTGTATCTGAAAGGTTGGCCTGACTTCCACATACCTTCCATAAGCAAAGCGTCTGTCTTTGTGGTGGTCCCCAAATGTGTCCCAGAGTCTGAGAGAAACGCTCACTTCATCCACAACATCACGAGAACGTTCAAGAACCTGAAATAGGCATATTTCTGCACTTTAAAGGCTTGCTCCAGCTGCAATTGCCTGCAAGGACATTTAAAGGCATAAGATGCTCTAGGACAGCCTTTCCCAACCTAATGTCCCCAGCTGGCATTGAACTCCAACTCCCATCATCCTCCCAGAATGAAAGCTTTAGTCAGATAAGATTTGGGGACCTCAGGTTTGGAATGGCTGCCCTAGGACAGAGTCAAAGGTTTGATTTGGGCAGCACACCAAACTGTGGCTTAACTATGATCTGGCATGAGGTCTGAATTGACAAATCATTATTTCTAACAAGCTGCCAAACCAGAATCTGAAACCATGGTTTGAAACAAACTACTGGCTTGGCGTAACTGTGGATTGGCATAATCTCTAAATGGACTGTCCATATTTATAACCATCAGAACTTCAAATGCATAATAAAACAAATTATTTATTTATTTATATTTATATTGCGATTTAAATCCTGCCTTTTTCCTACAAAAGTCTCAAGGCAGCTTACATCATTCTCCTCCTCCATCTTATCCCCACAACAACAACCCTGTGAGGTAGGTTGGGCTGAAAGGCCGTGACTGGCCCAAAGTCACCCAGTTGGCTCCATGGCTGAGCGGGGGCTAGAACCCGGATCGTCTGATTATCAAAAATTGTATGTTAAAACTAGAATAAAACCAAAATAAAAACAAACATAGGAGCTAGCTGCTGTGCAAAAATGTGAAAACTGATGCAATTTCCTATGACTAAAAAGCCAGGGATTTTTTTTAATCTTCACCTTGCACCAAAAAGACTCTTTCAGTGCCAGATGAGCCTCTTTATGGGCAGACATTCCACAGCCTCTGAGAAGACCCTCACACTTGGCATCATTCAGTGCAAAAGGACACCTGGGAAAGACCTCTCAAAAGTATTTAAGGATGACAATGAAGCATAGAGTTTAGGAATAAGATTAGTATTGCTGAAAGTTGGGATTGTTTTAAAATTAGGATTATTTTAGGATTAGGGCGGTGGTACTTATTCTGCAATCCTATTCCCATTTACCTGGGAGTAGTCATACTTCAGGAGAGGCATGGAAAGGCACACATCATTAAAATGCAATGACAGATTGATGGCAGAGCACATCTGCCATTCCTGCTCAGCTTGTTAAAGTTGATCATACGTACCTCTTGGCAGACCCGATATTGGTCGATTGCCCAGACGGTGGGTACATGAGTTGCCAGCAGCTGATACTGGGTCAGAGTGGTGTTACATGCTCTTGCACAGATCAAGCGAGTCTTCCCCACTGCATTATCACCAACAACCACACATTTGATAGTTTCGACGTTAGGTCTTTCGTAGTCCATGTCAGCATCCATCTACCAGAGACTGCAACAAGACAATTAACACTGCTTTTTAAGACTGTACGGAATCCTACTATTCAAAACAGAGTTCTAGCTTTTTTTGGACTTGCTAAAGGGCAGGAGTGGAAGCTGAGACTAACATATGCTAACCTCAAGTCGGATTTATATACCCCACAGAGTTCATAAAACTAGGCAGTTGTTTTGACCTTGAATGCTTTCCTTCCCACTACTATGTTATTTTCTGCTTGCTTTTCTATAAACACAGACATGAAAGATAAAGCATGGTGGAGCCAAGGTTGTTTGGTGGAACAAATCAGCAACGGTCTCCCAGTTAAGAGCAGCTTTGCTGCAATCAGTTCACACCCTGCTCATTAGTATTTCCTTACAGCAAACTCAAGCACTGGAATGGTCCGACATGTACATTGTTCTTATTAAAAATGCAGTATTTGCAAAATTACAGGAGTGAAAGTTACTGATTAGTGGGGGAATCGCACTTTAGTCATATCCAGTTTATTGGAACAGAAATTAGCCTGAGAGAGTCCTCTGGCTCCCTACAAATTTGCTCCAGTACTGAATAAACCTGGCTCATCATAATTTGACCACAGTTTCTGATTTTGAATAAAATAAACACTTAAATGTGCATTGAACAAGCACTGGGGACTTGTAGCTGATCAGGGCTCAACAGTGACTACATGCATATATTTAAGGACATGTACTTTGACTTTTTACTTTGGGTTGTATCCAAGGTGCTGCCATTGTGCTAGAACACACTATTATGTGTGGAAACCTAATTTTCCTCCTTGTACAAGTGACAAATCCAGCCCTTTTGACTCTTCCTGCACAATCCATTTCACAAGTTAGCAAAGAAGCTGTTGCACAGCTAAGCTGTGCTTTCACGAGTGGTCCTACTAGCACTTGTGTAAATCCTTGTGGAACGCCCACCTCTAGTACGCTTTATGTTAGCCTAACTCTAATACAACCCTTTATGTCCGTTGTAAGCAACACCAACATAATCACGGGGCACCCAATTGCCACATAAAGCATTCTGGCAGTACAGAATCCTTCCACATCAAAATTGGGATATGGACTATAAAGATGCTTTTGAAATATCCACCAGTGTTTTCAGGGGTATAAAGCTTGATTGAACACACAGCATCACTTAACAACTGAAATAAGAATGTACCATTTTACAAGCGAAACAAAAGGAACCCGTATTTTATTCTGTCTCATGTCAACTTTAGTATCCTGTTATGCTGTATAGAATGCCTTGCATCTCTTTGTCCTGGTCTGTCTATCCTTTTTTTAATTTTAAAAGACAACTGACACCAGAAATGAGACTGACAACTTAGAGGCAAAAGTTCAAGATCACCGCTGTATGCCTGCAAACCAGATTCATGTTGAAATTAAAAGCAAATGGTCTAGCCAGCATGTGTAGCTGTATTTTCTCCTTATCAAACAGTGTTGGTAAAATAATGGGGTGGCTGTGCAGAAAACTTGCTAGAGGACATGCAAAATGCTTCCTTTTCTGCAACCTCTTGGAGAAGCACTAGCTGAAGTGCTGGTGGCTACCCTCCTTCATCTCTTGGGTCTTTGGATCCAACCAGGAGTAAAAAAAAAAGGAAATACCAAACACATTGGGCTTTTGCATTTCCCCATAAGAAAAAAGGGTAATCTTTCAGTGTAGGACAACAGTAAGTGTGAATCAGTGGGGAAGCCCACAACTCTCCAGATTTGGGGATTATGGAAGTCCTGTGCATAGCAGAAGTTCAGAGGCAAAAGGATTCCTAGTGCAGAACCTCGACCGAAGGTCAGAGCAATTTTCTGACTTGCAAGTGGGCATCCCAACAGTCCTTTGGCCTTCTAGACACGGTCGAGAAGCCAAAGGATTGCTCTTTCCACTACTTAATAATCAGATCGTTCATTGCTGAGATGTCCCTGGCTTCTCTCTCCCTCTCTCTCTCCCTCTCTCTCTCTCTCCAATCAGAGGAACACAGGAAGCTGTTGTATGCGCAGCCACACTACTGATGCCTCAACAGCAGTACTGTTGACACCACGGGCAGTCCCCGCAGCAAAGCACCAGACCCGCAGCAGAGCAAGCTACACACACACACACAGAGGACTAGCAAAGAAATATATACTGGTGTGGGAGATGAAATCTTGCATCTACAGGGACATATTTGTACAACATGTTGTAAATGTCTACATTGTAGAACTTTGCAACAGAGGGAAACAAGAAAGGATTCCCTTCCCATTTGCCACATAGGTGCGGAAGTGAACGAAGATTAAAACCACCAGGTTTTGCAGAAAACTAATCCTGAGGTTTGTTTAAACAGAAAGCTTCTGGGAAATGTTCAGTAGCTGTCAAAATATAATTAAATCTTTTATTGTTACTTTATTTTCCTACACATAAAAGCAATTTCAGAATTAAGGAACAGGTATAATTAGAGACATGTGTGCTATATCAGTTTTTTCACCCTGCATAACTGTAAAATATGCATTAAAAGCTTCTCATCTGTAGCTTCCAATACTATTCCACTGTTCAGTATTTGCTCTGTCCAATCGTTTATATCTTCTCAGATGCAATATGAGATGTTTTCATATTGGATGGACTTTTAGCTAATTTTACTTTTGCCTCAGTTAACACCTGAGACATAACAGAAAAACTCAATATTACCTACATAACCAAAAGCTCACACACTAAAGTGTGAAAGGAAATTAAAGGTGGTCTGATTTATTTTCCATTTATGGACAGTCTAGAATTGAGAATATATTTATATGATCTGGTCCTGCTGTCACATTTATGTAGGAAGCTGATGGATAAGGAAAACCAAATGGAGCATAATTCATAGAAAATTTGGCCCATGTATACAGTCTACTGTTTAGAAGGCAAGACAACAAAGATGAAGTCAGACGCTGATGTCATGAGGGGGAGAAGGAAAAGTAGCACAAAACGGGGAACCATGTTTGTATCCTCAGAAGAAACCGATCCAGGGCTACTCTGGTAGAAGAAGCCCAACATGGGCCTAGTTCTGATCGCCACACTAAATGTGCATCTGGGAAATATGTGCAGATGGGAAAACTTGCCTAAGCAAATGCTCTTCCGTATCAAAATTAACAGATGCACATTAAAAAGGCAGATTGCAGAGTAGAACTATCTGCATGCTCGTCTCTCCTTGTGGGGAAGATGTGTTTGAACAGAGGTCTTCCAAAGCAAGCAGATATGGGAGCAAGGAAGGCCATGAAGGCGGAAGTGCAATCTAGCTATAAACTGGCCAAGGAGTACGAACAAGTGGTGGAAGACGGCAGCACCTTTGCTACCTGTCCCCTAAGCTAGCCTGCATCCTTTAGGAATGGTGGGGGAAGCAGTTTCTTGCAACGTTAAAGAAACTTTCAACGGGCAAGTACCATCTGGCATTTGACTGCATGTGAAATGGATTTGGGGCATCTTGTCCTTTGCCACAAGCTGGGAAATATGTTAGGCAGGAAAACAACTTGTGAAGCATAGGGGGAAATGAAACCTTTAAGCTAGGTAGGGGTGTGTGTGTGTGTGTTTAAAGAAAACAGCTTGATTAAACATTTAGATCCCGCACATGATGAACCGTGCCACTGAATTATGCAAACAACATCTGGCAAACTCCACAGATCTGCTTATAGAAAGGGAGCATGAGAACACAGGCAACAAAATGATTAAAAGTGGACGGGGTGGTGGGCAGCGTTGCTGAGCAAAATCCACGCAAGTCCAGGGATTTTGACTCGCAATATCACAGCCATACAACATCAAAAGCTATGACTGTTGCTAATTTAAGCTTCTGCTAAATCTATTATGTAATCAGATGAAATAATAATAAAATGTATGTCCTAAACAGAAGAAGCCAAAACAGAACAAATGATTGCATTTTGATGGCAAGCATAGGTAATAAAATCAAGCAAGATAATACCAGATTATGGGGAGATACAGAAGTAATTTGGCAAGTAATGTTATAAAGGTGTGTCCAGCTCAGCTATAACATTTTAGTTCAGTGCTAATCTTCATGTGGTTTTCAAGCATAGGCACTTCTGTTAAATCCATGTATTTGGTTTTTTTTTAATCTCTGTCTCTCCCAAACACTTAACTTGCTTAATTGTACCCGTGATAAAGATGACGAAGTGAGCAAAAGGGTGGACAGGATTTAGGTAGAATTGTGATACTTTTGGGAACAAAATGTTTGGTTCACAAAATAGTAAGAGTTCAATATAAACAAAAGCCTGACTTTCCATATGTCAGGAAAGCAATCCTTTTAATTAAGGTGACAGGTATGCATTAACATTCCAAGCACAGAACAGCTCAAGTTGATTTTTTTTTTTTTTTTTTTGGTTGCAGCCAGACAGATCTAAGCTAATCCATGGAAAATACAAAATATCCTTTTTAAAGCAGCACTGCTTGCCAAAAGTGTGGGAAGCTGTTTTCAGTTGCGTTAAAGCTTATGCAAACTCTTCCTCTCTTCCTCTCAGCCCCAGCTTGGCCACCTCCAACGAGGAAGGATCCTTGACAGTGTCCGTTTTTCATTGCACAGGGAGGAAGCAGCAAAAGGAATCATGACTTTGACTGCTCTGAAATCATCAGCCCAGACTGGTTCCCAACCGACGGGGGTGGCGCTTTTTCCCAACCTGCGATCCCAAAGCTACATTCACTGGGTTCACAAACACAGGGGGCTTGTCATGTTGGGTGAGCTAGTCAACCCGATCATGGCTTCTCCTTCTCCATGCCACCTGACTGCAACCTTGATATGCAGCTTGCATGTAATTTGTCATCTTCGCTGCTTCCTCTCTCCAAATAGCAGGCATTAATTTCTATTATTATTCATTAACAGGGCGCTTCCCACAGTTTGTTCAGTGAAGAGATGCATGGCATAGAATCTCAACTCCAGCACAGTTGGATCTGCTCCTGCCACACAAGTTTCAATGGGGGCAATCACTTTCTAAAAACTGGGAAGAAAATATTTTCGTGGTAAACAGGGTCAGATAAGGTGACTCTTACTTTGGACCAACTGGTAGATGCTGAGGACGAGCTCTTGTATTTTCTGTACTGTTTGCCAAATATGATTTACTAGCTGAGACGGAATGACAATACTCGCAGCACTACTTGGTAGTACCTAGGTTTCATCAGCGTCCCTGCCGTCATTAGGAGCACTTAAAGAGTCTCATCAGACAAAGCAACTCAATTCTGCATTTCTTAAGCATCTTGTGCAAAGCTCTAAGCAGGAAAGGAATACAGCATATGATGCCTCACTGTGCCTCATCAATGGCATCACTGTGCCTTACTCAGCAAAAACTTTGTTTTCCATCTGTTAGATGCCACAACACGTATGTCTAATTTGTTTAAATGCTGGTGGTGCAACATCGCTACTTTTAGACCTATGTTTTGGCAATGTCCAGAACTTGCTTCTTTTGGAGAGCTTATTATACAGATCAATTTTATATTGGAACACTTTTTAATATTCACTCATATACATACTGTTTTAAATTGCCTACTTGTTTTTGGAAGTTAATGAAGGGTAAGCATAAAAGGACTCCCCATGCCAGAAGGCTGATATAACCACAGCAGAATAAATGTTCACCTCACGTAATGCAATGGGTAGAGGATGTCACAACACTTTAAATATTTGAACAGGTGCCATGGAAACACCACCTCTGAATACTTGCTTAGTTATCAGTTCTACCTTTGTTGATTCTGATCTAACAGCTAACAAGCTGTCTTCTACGTATTTATGAATTTTATATGCTTTCATTGATATATAAAAATCTTTGTGTCTATTTTTCTTAATTCTTTTATAGCTTTTTTCTTTTTGTTGAAATATAAAGCAAGAGCAACAAAATTCAATGAAATAAAAACAGAGGATAATACTATCAAGTTACTATCCAGAACTGTTGCAATTCGATCATGGATCTGAAATGGTCTGAACACTTGTCAGTGCAATACAAACATGATTATTATTAAGCAAGTTTGAGCCAGATGAAGGTACGTGTTTGCATGTTTAGGGTTGCACTCCCTGCAAAAGGCCCACTGTATACTCTGGGAGTCCTCCAGGATTCTGCACTGAGGACGTCCAGGTGGCTGCCATGTCCAGGAGTCCTTGCCTCAGGCTGGACTCCCGCAGCGTGCCGCACATGGGTTTGCCTTTAAAGACAGCCTGACCACTTCAACCAGTGCAAAATGCTGCCATTCAGGGGTTGCTGGAAGCCAGGGAGTTAAAACACAGCAAGGCGACACTGGAACAGCGACACTGGTTACTGGCAAGTTTCTGAGCCCAGTTTAAAGGGCTAGTTTTGGCCTTTAAAGCCTTAAATGGTTGGGGACCGTAAGAACTTTCTCTAGCCATAGCAGCCTGTGAGCAAGAAAGCCTTTGCTCATTTGCCCACCTGGGAGGGCAATCAGGTGGCTGACTATGAAAAGCAGCCTTTTCCACCCGTGCAGTACACTGCCATTGAGGGCTTTTAGGAAAGCCCTGAAATTTTACTATTTTACTCTAACTTTCCCTTGATTATATTATATTGATTATATTAATTATATTACTATGGGTGAAAGCTCCAATGATGGTGTTTGTGTTTTTTCCCTGTTTTTGTTGTTGTAAGCTTTGCTGCTGCTGCTGTTTTTACTGTCTTTCTCCTAGCACATCTGCTTTTATGGTGTGTTTATTACTCTCCACCACCTTAGAGGGGCTCCTGCTTTGAGAAAGAGCCAAAACCGATTTCCAACAAATAAATAGAACCATCAAAATGCAGTTTTTATTTGTTCTTTTTTATCCTTTCAAATGTTAGATCTTATTCTTTTTATTGTTAACTCCTCTGCCTGTAAACTTTAGATTGGTTTCATAAAAATAAGGTAATAGGGTTCTGAGGTAATCCAGGACTCCGGGGAAAAACAGTGAAGAGGTGCTTGGGTTTAAATATAAAATGGGAGCACTTCCTTTCCTCTTCCATGGAAGAACGAACAGGGAGTATAGAGGAAAGCAGACAGTGTCTAGATGAGAACACAGGGAAGTTCTAAAGTAGCGTTACCAATGTGATATCCTTAGGCATTGTGGATTACAACACCCATCTGCCCAAAATCTCTGGAGGACATAAGGCTGGGCAAGGCTGCATCAAAGTGAGGCAACTCACAGGATGTAGAGGGCATGATTGCCCTCATCTGAAGATAAGGAGGTGTGCAAAATGGCCAGGCTGCATACATCCCATAATACTGCCAGGTTTCATGCCCTTTCCCTTACAATGCTGTAGCATGTAAGATGGGGAAAGAGACCACGGAAATTAGAATTAGTAACTCTGGCTAAAGACAGGCCAGCCTGCTGAAAATCTAGGGTAGCTGTGAGCCAACAACCAGGTTTTTAAAAAATGCATCAGGCAAAACAGATCTAGGTCACAGACAGCACCGATAAAGTCACTTTTCCCAGGCAAGGAAATACAAGCTTAGCTAGTTAGTTTCAGAAAAGCAGGCGAGAGAGCAGGGGGCGGGCAGATCTAAAGAGAAGGATGGAAAATAATAACGGGAAATGCCAAGCACACCTTTCCACAGGGAGATAAAATCCCTGGATGTCAAAGCATGGGCCCATGGAGCAGAAGTGAGTAACGTACTACTCCCTTTAACAGAGTCTGAGTAGCTAGACTGAAGGGGAAGTGTTCTTCAAAAGTGAATTAGACACTTTTGCTCTCTGCTCACACACGGAGGAGGAGAGGGACCAGAGAGTATGTGAGTTTGATGCTCCTTCTGGGGCATTTGTGGTTCTTTGAACTAAGCAAATATCTGAGCTGGTGTACCTTTCCCTTACCTGGCAGAACCTAAGCCCAGTATGAGATGTTCACCTTTTTATCTAAGTGTAACTGTAGACACAGAAAGTAATATGTAAATACTTCTTCAATAACGTAGCATCTTTTTGTTACCTCACTAATTCTCAAGTTGCTGCACGCAAGACAGAGTATTTGACAAAAAGGGCAAACCTACAGCAACAAAAATAGATATGGAAATATAACATGGCAAGCAATGCCTATCAAATAAAAAGGGTGCGTATTTGCTCAAATGAAAAACCTGGTGTATATTTCTAATTTCACCAGGAAAATCAAGAAGGATGTAAACTGAGGTGGGCAAATTCAGGAAACTGTCTTGGGCACCACCACAAAATGGCAGACCTACCAGGCCTGGCTGGTCATAAGTCACAAGTAAGCTCTACAAAAGGCAGAGGTGGGGTCTGATATACCTAAAAATAAAAATCAGCACAACGAAGTCTAATTTCACAGCAATCCCCAAATGTATTATTGTTATGATCATTACATTGCATTTATATCCTTTCTTCCTCTTGTGAAGAACCCAAGGTGGTGTACGCAGTCCTCCTTCATCCCACTACCTCCTACCACCCACCCTGTGAGGTAGACCAGGCTGAGAGCCAGTGACTGGCCCAACATGTTTCAGTGAACCTCACAACCAAGTGGAGACCAGAATCCAACTCTCCCAAGCCATGGTCCTATCTTTAGCCACCACACATCACTGGCACCCTCTGTCTCTCTCGTCAAGGGTGAAAGCTAAGAAAGGTGCCCACATTACCCACCTCCAACTGCTCTCTAACCCAGTTAATTACTACTAAACCAGGTCAAATACTCTGGAAAAAGAGAGGCCACAACAAGGCAGAAAACTCAGCCTCTGTTAACTACGAAATCAGCAACATTTTGTGCTGGTTAAGGAATAGTTTAGGATGTTGCCTTGATCAAGAGATATGATGGATGACAAGAATACTATCAGTGCCAGTTCTTCTTTCAAGGACAAGGTTATAATTAAACTACAACTGAAGCCAGACAGAGGCTTTTATTTCCCTCTTACTATAGTCGTGCCAGCTAAATGGAACCTCCACATTGGACGCCTGTCTATCTCTCATTGCTTATAGTTAGGGACCGGTAGCATGAGAAGGCCATTAAGTTTATGCCCTGCTTATGAGGGTTCCAGAGATGTTTGGCTGGCTAAATGAATTTTAATCTGATTAAAGAGGATAATTATTATTGTATGAGAAAACAAGATGAGAATAAAGGTGGTGTTCCTTCCATAATACAAATCCTGAAATTGCTCTGAAATGATCAACTTCTGCAAAGGGGAGAATATAAAAGCTTGCATTAATTAATTAAAGGAGTCTAATCCGAACTAAGGCCTGCTGACACAACAGACATTGCCAAGTTTATTTAGCATGCAGCTCAGGTGCGCTGAAACAATTGGTAATGGTTGTAGGAAACAGCATTTTATACTGCAACGCTTCTTATTTCTGTTCAAACCACATGCATAGAGTCCATATTATGCCACGTCTGGTCTGAGCCATTTTGTCTTGCCTGTACCTCTTCTGGGTTTAGTGCAAAAGATGCACCTCAGAACTATGTTTTCCACCTGCTTTGTGCTATTTTTATAGATGGCTTTAACATCTCCCATCTTATTCAAGGGTGCAAAAACAGCAGCCTGCTCCGCCAAGCATGCTCTGCTGGACAGGTTCTGGACTCCCAAGGCTCTATACTGTCCTGAAACAGGACAGGTGTCTGCTCACACTGGTGTGGTAACCCATCCTGCCAGGCCGGGTGTGCGTGTGTGTGTAAGGGCCTTGAGCAGCCAGCAGCCAGCTCCAGCTTCCTCCTGGCCTTTGGAGGCATGAAGGACAGAGCTGTCCAGCCCTGCAGCACCCTGTGCCAGGCACACAGCTTGTCTCTGCTTGCACTGCAACAGAGAGACAACACAACCATTCCTGTGGCCAAGTGTTCTCTTTGCAGATTAACTCTCTCACATGCCTTTTCCTACAGAGTCCTGCACCTAATCGCTCAGGCCTTTGCTTGTCCTCAGACTTCCTCCACAGTCAAAACAAGGTGACATTGCATGGAACACCTTTGCTCACAGAACCACAGCTTCGTCCCTTCCTCTCCATCAAGTGCAGATTGTAAAGTCTGCAGGGCTGGGGGGTCCAGGTAAGGATTTTTCCTTTTGGCCATGCAACCATCAGTGGTGCTTTCTGTACGGACAGTAACGATAATAAAGCTTGGAACAGTTACCCTGCAGGAAGAGGGAAAGACCTACTGTGATTATGTTTCTGGATGCTCTGCAGCTACGAATCTCGCCCCAATTTCTCTCTCCATCTCCTGCTGGTTGACCTCTTTTTCTTTTCCTGTGTGCATGGCTGACTACAGTTGTAAAGAATTCTTCTCCCATATGAATCAACTCAACTGTCCAATGTAAACATTCTTAAACAGCCCATACGGCCATTGAGGTCAATGACAGCTGGCTTGGACAAATATTCTAGCATGCAATATAAATTAAAGATATGAGAGCATCAACCAACGTTTTCCTTCTTAGAGCTGGAAGAGATTATACATTTTCAGAGCTGTGGAAATCCAGTTGTCCTCTCCTGGTCCTGAATACACATTGATTTATGCACCTCGCCCTCCATATATTTCCATCACTGGCAAAGCCAGGGGTCGGCTGCTGTTTGGTACTTCTCTAGCTCAAAAGATCCCTCCTAGACATCAAAAACAGCCTTCACCAACCCTGCAAAGTGCAACCAGAAGTTCTCTGCTGCAGCCACCGATTGGACAGGGCCTGTGACCTCACAGATGATGAACTATGCTCTCCCCGAGTCTGGAAAGCTTAAGGGTTTTCCTTAAAGGCTTTTGTTCAAGCACAGGAAATGGCAGGGAAGAAACTGGTTTAGCAAAGGTGGGTTCCTGTAGCCCCATTAAAAACAAAAATGTGCTAGTTTATTCCTTTCCACGTATCGCAACTCATCATTTTTAGACATTTTCTTTAGGGGTATAGGTTTGCCCTCTGTAACACTAAAATGCCCATTTCGCTTCTTTAAAAGGAAGCCTCCCTCCCTGGAAGAACTTGTAAAAGGCGCTGCATGAACCCTTAATTAAGGCCTTGACATCTCTTCCAGGGTATGCCCACTACGGCAAAGGGAACCCTAGTCAGTACCCACCTGTCCAGGTTCAAACCCCAGAGTTTCCAGGTAGGACTGAAACCCTACCTAGAAAGACACTGCCAGTCAGTGTGGACAATATGGAGCTGAGTTAATGCTGACTTGGTAAAGGATAGCTTATTTTGCTTTTAAGTCCTCACCCCCATCACATCTATACAGCATTTACACTGTTGCTGCAGGACTGGAGCAAGAACCACCAGCACTAAGAGATAGTTTGTTCCCACGGATCTCAAGAAATCATCTCGTGGACTGGCAGTATCTCTCTTCCCAAGAAAACAAGAAAATAATATTATTTTATTTATTTATTTATTTATTTATTTATTTATATTTACTGGCTTGTGAATTAATTTTCTGGCTGCCTCATTTTAGCCTAATCAGACTAATGCAAGAATTATTGGACTTGAAATTACTGTCAGATAAAAAGCATTAGTCTGGTCATCTGGATCCGAGTTCCATAACACTCTATTTGTGTATACTAATAGAAAACCAGTGTGCTGCAGTGGTTAAGAGCACAGGGCTGGGACTCAGGAGAACTGGTTCTAGTTCCCGCTCAGCTGTGGAGCTCACTGGGTGACTTTGGACCAGTCACAAGCTCCCAGCCCAGCCTACCTCACAGGGTTGTTGTTGTGGCAATAAGACTGCAGAGCTGAGGAGCGTTATATAAGCTGGCTTCTGCTCCTTCAAAGGAAAAAAGGTGGGATATAAGTACAATAAATAAATTTATTTTAAATGCATAGAGTAGGACTTGGTAAAGAGAGCTATGAAGATTAAGTACTACCTTATGGTACTACCTGTCCTATGCAAGAATTTCCTCTGTCTAGACGTGCACAGGATTGTACACAATGCTTGTTCTGCCCTTTAGTTGTGTCACTGGTCATTGTCAAATGCGGCTTTCAGGTGATAAACACCTAAGAACTGACTACGGGATCCAAACTATGTAAACCTAAGCTAAATTCCTAATAAACATAGACCCAACTGTAGGCCCAGTAAACATCAAGTCTTCTGGAAACTGATGAAAGCTATTTTCCCTTGTGTGGACTTGGGAATTTAACTTTTAGTGTGCTAGCTACTGATATTTTCCTTAACTGACAAAGACACAATCACTTAATGTCAAGTCACCGAAAAAAGTCTGATTCTACCATACCATGTGCCTGCTACATCAACACAGGTTTACAGAACAATACACTTCAAGTTATATAAACCACCAATTATCTAGAATTATCAGGCACAGCATTCCCAGATCCTTTGAATCACTTTGAACTAGTTATTTAAGTGAATCTCCTAATGTTTGTGAAAGAACACTGGAAATAAGTTTTTAAAGGAGAGCATTTCCTTCTTTCAGTTCTCAAAATTAGACTCAGATTTAAGAGTTTTGCTAGTTACAGGGAAAGAGAAATAAATAGGGTATGTGAAGCCTAGCAAAACATCCCTTCTCAAGCAGTACCAAGGAGGCAAGATAGGTATGCAGAACTGTACTGTGTAAACTACTGACTTAGCAATGATTAATTAAGCAAAACATTATAATGGCTATTGGCAGCAATCCACAAAAACATATGACAGGGTGCACAAACCAGAAACTTGATTTCTATCTCCTCCTGCCTCTTTTTAGAATAGTTTTAGTGCTGCTTAGCATTTCTTTAACGCCACCAGTTTGCTAGGCGCTACATGTTTGGCTGCCGTTCAACAGAATGTCCAGGAACAGAAAACAAACGGCGGGTGAGCAGCTGTCAGTCACTGAGAATATTCTGGCATCGCCTTCTAGCTCTCCCTATGACCATATGCAGAACTTCACGGATCTGTGCGAACAGATGTGCAAAGCCAGCTTTTCCACTGCCTGGCCTGCATTATGGCCAAGTCGGTCAAAAGAACTGGATCAAACTGCCTGCCTTACCTTTTGTGTTCTGATGGCGTTGGTGATGGTGGGATACTTACCAGATTTCAGCAGAGAGAGAGAGAGAGGGAGAATATAATTATGCTGCTCACATGTTCATCATGTGGTATTATGGCCACGATGCAGCCGAAAGACCTCTAAGGTTCATTTAGTTCAGTGGGAAAGAGTTCAGCACCTGTTCAATGCTCTGCCAGTGAAATAAATGGGCCTTAATGTGGGCCAGATCCCGTTTCACCCATGCATTCAAAAGCATTCATCGGAGAACTAGACTTGCTCTTGACATAGGAGTTTAAACACCCGAGTTGCCTGTATTACCTGAAACACGCTGGATTTACATACTACACATCTCTGCACTTCGTCTGGGTGGGTTTTTAAACTGTCCTTTGCATCTTGTTGGGTGCCACGCGTTGCGCAGCCTTCCCGCTCCTCGGGATCCAGCCAAGCAACCTTCGACTGTTTGGTTAAACTTGTGCATCTCCTGACAAGCCCCTCAAGGCAGCCCCCGGTTGTTGTCACAGCAACTCACAACAGACTCCATAGCCACAGCGGAGGCAAAGGAGCCGGGGCGCATCAGAGTTGCACGGAGCCCAGCCCAAGGAACGCGCTGCTGCGGCCGCGCGGCGCTCCCGAGTTTCGCTCCCTGCTCCCCCCAGGCCGATGCGACCGCGAGAGCCGCCGCTCGCCTGGCAGAAGGGCGCTGGGGAGGGCGATCCCCACGGCTGCCCCACCCGCGTGCCGTGCAAACTTTCCGCGGCGCAACGCACGGAGCGCCCGCCCGCCCGCCCGCCGGCGCACAGGACAGGCAGGCGCGCGCGCGCGCAAGCGGCGGGGCGCGGGCGCGCGCAGCGGCTGGGCACGATCCCGCGCGCCTTACCCGGGAGGGACGGATGCGTGGCAGCCTCCAGCGGCGGCCCCCGAGGGCAAGAGCGACCGCGCCGCCGCAGAGTCCCTACCGCGCCTTACACAGGGCGCGCACTGCCAGGCAGCAGCGCGCCAACTTTGCACAAAGGCAGCATGGCGCTGGAGCTGCCCTCCGCCCCGCTCCTGCAGCTGCACCCGATGCTCTCTCCAGCCAGACCCGCTCCTCCTTCCTACGCGCCCTCCCTCCTTCCCTGCCTCTCCCCCTCGGGATTCAGGGTGAATCGGGAGTGCATGCAAAGGCGCCCGGCCCCGGAGCTGCGGGACGAGTCAGTCCTCTCATTCTGACGTCGGCAGCCTTCGGATCTATTTATACTCGACCGATTGGTTTTCATTCATGAAAAGAGGCATGGGTGGCTGCGCGTAAGGAGGCGGGCCCGGGGGCGGCGCCGAGGCCCCGAGCGAGCGAGCGGGCGGGCGAGCGAGCCAGCCGGCGCGTGCCAGGCCGAGCCCAGGCTGGGCCGCCGCATTCGCCCTCCCCGCCCCTCTCTGCGGAGCTTTGCAAGAGGCGCCCGCGGCGAAGAAGCTGCACCGGGCGCCCGCGGCTCGGCGGGTGGGCAGGCAGGTTCGCGGACACCCTTTCAAGGCTTCCAGAGCTCCTGGCATGGCAGCCCTGAACCAGGCAGAGAGCCCAAGGGCCGTCTCGAGGGATTCTCAGAGGAAAGTGCCCTCAAGAAAGAGGGGCCAGCGCGCCTGGCTCCCCGAGAAGCAGATCTGTGTGGCGGAAACAGCCCTGCCACGGGGCACTGCAGAGTTTAGACCTGCACCTAAAAATAAGTGTGACAATGCCCCGTGAGTGAAAGCCTCTGGAAGCCAAGCATTGCTGGAACGGGTTGCAGAAAGTCCCAGAAGAGGATGGGACCGGGAAGAGCGGGAAGTTGTGAGCCTCCACAGAGGACATGTGTATCAACCAACCCTCCTGGGACCCAAAGGTCTGCGCACATTAGACCAGTTCTGGCCCACTGGCCTTGGCTGCCTGTTTGCTTCTGGGCCGATTCAAGGTGCTGGGTTTAGTTCACAAAAGCTCACAAGGCTTGGGACTGTGGGACCCGCTGCAGCACCTCTGGCAAGCGCAGTCTGCTCAGAAATGACACCAACTTCTGGTGCCAACCCTGCGGGAAGCTCCTTTTGGGTGCCAGGCAGGGTGGATTTGATTTAAATCAAATCAATTTAAATCACTGGTCAGTAAGACTAGATTTAATCCATGGTTTTCTACATAATTTGCATACAGGGCTGCCTTACCTGTAGGTATAGGAGCTTCATTGAAATATTCCCAAACTGGATCTCTTTTACAGCCTGGTGCTATGATAGGTTTTCTCCTCCAGGGGAAAAAATAATATGATAAACCTCATGCTATACTCAAACGTTCATTTTTTACTGTATGCCCCTCCATCCGCACACTTAGCTTCTTGTGTAGATCTATCTATTCCACTCCCAACAATCTTCTATTCATTAATTTTTCAAAACTTAGCACTTAAGAGTGCTAAGTTAATTCTGTGTGCATAGATTTGCAAAGGAACAATGGGATTCGGGTCTCTCTCTCAACTCTGTTTATTTTTTAACAGTTTTGCTGTGAAGAAGAGGCATGTGATTCTGCAGACACAAATCCACAGCTTTGAGAACTGTAACACCAAGCATCTGTGACAATACCTTCTAGATAGAAAAACTGCCCAATCATCTTACAGACACCTCTGGAAAACCATGATATTGTAAATGGATTAATGGAATTCATTTATCAAAAATTTTAAACACTGCCTTATTTTACATGATCAAAAACTAATCCTTATTTCATGATGAATAAGCTTTGGTCTATAATGCATCTTAAATCGACAACTATCTTTTGAGAGATTTTCTCTCAAAAAGCATTTTATTTAAAAAAACCCAATTTAAATAAAAATCCTTTAAATTGTATTTTTAATCTTTGACTTTTATCCTCCCTGATGCCAGGTGAAATGGCCCCTTTATTCTATGGCTTTTTTCTTCCCTTTTTTCTGCATATATGTTTGTGTTTTTGCTATTGTTTTGTGTTCTCAGCAGTTTTGCACTGATGTTTGTTTTTGATACTATTTATTATATTTATATCCCACCTTTTTTCCTTCCAAGAAACTCAAGGCATCTTAGATAATTCTCCTCCTCTCCTCAATCTTATCCCCACAACAGCAACCCTGTGAGGCAGGCTGAGCTGAGAGTCTGTGACTGGCCCAAAGTCACCCAGTTGGCTCCACGGCTGAGCTGGGACTAGAACCCAGGTCTCCTGAGCCCCAGCTTTTAACCACTACACCAAACTTGTTTTCTTTTGTAGAAAGATTGTAAACATCAAATAAAAATTATATAGATAGATTGACTTGGCTTGAGGGAAAATCCTTGGTATTTTCTTTTACAAGGTCATTCCTTAGTATGGTTTAGTTGTTTTAAATTTGTTGATGTTTCCTTGATGAGAGTGTATGGCATTTGCACTGTATTTTATTCTCCTGTTTTATGGACTGTTCTAAACTACCCAGAGAGTTTTGCCTATGGGGCAGTATAGAAATGACGTAAATAAACAGATGATGAAGATGAAGAAGATGATGATGACAGTCAATCCTGTGCATCCTATGGAAACAAGTCCCTTTAAGGGGTAAAGTATATTTTATACAAGACAATGGTGTAACAAGCAACTAAAGGTTTTGTATAGTGTTGTTATTACTGGTAGAAAAAGAAGTGGAGGGGGAATGGCCAAGACTGGTCAAGATTTAACAAGAGGAACCGCAGCAGAAAGCCTGCTTGATTGCTTTAACCACAACTGTTTTCCCATTCAAAATCCTCCCGAAGCTGCTTTTCCCATCCATGGACAAGGATTGCCAACTTTTCTCATGTAGAAAGGCAGGCAGGCTGCTGGGTGGATAGATGGAAGAAGCAGAAAATATGGAGGGGAAAGGGAATCCCCTAGCATTAAAAATGGAAAAAGATAGAAGAGTGTTCTACACACGCCTGTTACATTTCCTATGTAAGGTCCCATTTAGTTCCGAGGCAGAAAGGTGGTACATTCCCAAACAAAGCCATTCCTTCATTTCTGCAGCAGAGTGAAATTCACATCTTGTTTCTGAGGTATGGGGCCAGTGTTTAGTTCATAGAAATATTGGGCTTTCCCTCCCACTCCTTGTGAAAAGCCAGAATACAAACCAAACTTTAATAATCACACAAACTCTGACAGTGATGTTCTCTCTCTTGTTAGTCATGTCTTGGTTTATAATAGGTTATATTATAAATTACAATAGAATTTCAGGATGCAGCTGGACAGCCGTCTAAGAGGGATGGTTTAACTTGAAGTCCTGCACTGAGGAGGGGCTAGACCTGATGCCCCTCTGACCCCTTACAGCTCTACCCTTCTGTGATTCTGTGATCCCCCTTTACCAGATTGGGTCCCATTGTACCATCACAAAATAAATGATAGAAAATTTTGCCATTTACTGTAAAAGGCATGGAATGTACTTCCCCAGTACACATTTCAACTGCATGCATTCTGAATAATAGCCAATAATTTTTGGCAAGTGATTACTATGGTAAGCCATTAAAATAGACCTGTGTATGCTGAAACCTAAAATCCTTTTGCTAAAGTAAAATAAAATAGATCTATATATGGCCATTGGAGAGACACTGTTTAAGCTGCACTGGCAACTTAAGTACCGTAATTGTGGCGTATAATTATATATCATTTTAAGTTAACCACAATTCTAAGAGCGTGTCACTTTTTTCTGTTCAGAATGCTGTCTCTCTAACACAGGACTAACAAAAAGACATTCTGCAGGTGAAACTATGTTATCACTGCACACCTGTGCTGGGAAAGCCCTGACATACAGGGTCGAAAGCGTGACACTGTTCATGAGTGACCACCTGAAAATCCACATAAAGCAATTCATGCAAATATTACAGGAACAACAAAAACAGAGTTCCTTTAAATCGCCATGTTATACACCAGTAAAATAGAGACAGAGATCCAAAATAAATCCACCACATCAAACCCAGTGTTCATGGAAGAGGATAAACACATTCCTTTGTGTAGTTTGAGCTTCAGGGTAAAGGTTGTCGCTTCTAGGAGCTGAGAGAGTACCCCATCTTTCTTATTATTAGCTTTTCTGGACTAGTAGGTGTTGTTTAGTTGAGAGGTATTCTGCAAATCCTAAAGATCTTTTCTTAAATTCTGAGATTGGCTATCCATTTTTCGCAATCGTGTTCTATTTTAACCACTGTCCTGAAGATATATTTATTTCAGGCCTGTGTTTATAAAACAGATGGAGGAGAGTATACATGCTACTTCAGCAGATCCCTGGGGCCTGAACAGGGTGGGAACATCATCTCACAGGGCTCAGAGTGATTGTTTTCGGTCTAGACAGCCTGAGACCCCTTTCATTAACCAACACTTAGAATGCTAGGGATTTTCCCCCCATTTCTCAGAAGGCACCACCCTATGCCATTTAACTGAAATGCACTGGTACTTGGAATCCTGAAGATGGGCATTTCGAAAAAGGACTGGCAAAGGGAAGTAGAAGGAAGGAGTCTAGCATATTGCTATAGTGGTGAAGATACACCTGACCAAAGAAAGGTGACTCCGACTTCTTCATGCATTTTGTATAGAATATTGAAAGAGGAATTTGCATATCACCTCAGAGTGAGGGAGAAACCATGTGAGGCTCATGCATCTCATTATAATAGGAGCTGAAAAGGTTTCTGCATGTAAGGTTAACTAATTTCCCAAAATGAGTTGCACCTAGCAACCCCCTCCCCCCAACACACACACCACCAAGTTCAGTGATTTAAAAGTTTCCAAGGCTAGGAAATAACACAATGTGTGACACTTCAAGACATGATAGACAGCAAAAGCTAATCTTTACCTCCTTTGCTATGTCTTGCAAAGACTTTCATTGAAGCAACAGGTTATGAGGCATTCCAGCATGACGTGGTCTATCTTGTGCGAAGGACCCAGTTTTAAACAGATGTCTAGTTCATACCTATCTTTTCTTGAAAAACTTGTGCTCAGTCCAGCCTACCTCGCCAGGCTGTTGTTGTGGGGGTAAGATTGAGAGCAGCAGGAGGAGAATGATGTGAGCTGCTTTTGTGTTCTTTGTAAGAAAAAAGACAGGATAGAAATCTAATAAATATACATAATTATATGTCTTGCAAAATGCAGCTATCCTCAAACCTACATTAGATGGGTGGGTGAGTGGATGGATGGATAGAGGGATAGCCAAATTTATAGACTTGAAGATGCACTGGTATTACTATTCACAACCCTTAAATTGCATACATGGCGGTTCAATACAGGATCAAGGGAGCTGAAGTGTGTTTAGCACTGTTAACGTCTCCTGCTTCAGAGAGCAGGAAAAAGAGCTGGTAGTTGTGCTTATCTTGTTCTCTGCAGTCTACCAAACAGCAGTGCTGGATTAAATGGTACCATGTAAGGACAGATTAATCTAACCATTGCTAATCTGTGAGAAACAGCCTTGTCAAATACAATTTGCTTTGCAAGCAACACAGAAGAGTTACAGGAAGCAAAGGACTCGCAGTTGTTTTTCTAATGTCTTGCTCTTCCGTGTGTGGTGGTGGTTGCATTTATATCCCACCTTTCTATCTCTTGGAAAGAACTCAAGGCAGCTTACAAAGTTCACCTCCACTCCATTTTTTCCTCACAACAACAACAACTGGACCAAAGTCACCCAGTGAGCAGGGACTAGAACCCACGTTTCCCGGGTCCCAGTCCAACACCCTTAATCGTGACACCACAGTGACTTTCATTCAGCACTTCCACTTACTCTGAAATTATGTCTGGAACACTGACCAGTCATAAAAAGGAAAGAGGTCCAGAACCACTGGGACTTTGCCTTCAAGTTCTTAAACTTTAGAATTCTGCTTGTTTTGATATAAATGCAGTGGTTTAAACGGCTGTGCTGCTGGGCTGGTTGATAGAAAGGTCACCGGTTCGAATCTGCACAACGGGGTGAGTTCCCGTTGCTCCGTCCCAGCCCCTGCCAACCTTGCAGTTCAAAAGCATGCAAATGCAAGTAGATAAAAAGGCACCGCTTCAGTGGGCAGGTAACAGCGTTCCGTGCACTTGGGTGATTAGTCATGCCGGCCACATGGCCACGGAGACTGTCTGTGGACAAACGCTGGCTCCCTCGGCTAGGAAACGGAGAGGAGCACCGCCCCCTAGAGTCAGGCATGACTGGACTCAATGTCAAGGGGAAACCTTTACCTTTACCTTTAACCTTAAGTAGACAGCACACACAAGAGATGTAGTACCACATGACAAGAGCAACCCCTAGCATCTTTGTGTCTGATTTTAAAGGTTCACCAAGGGCACAGGGATTCTGTGATAATGGCAGAGCCCATTCGTTTTACTCAAGCATTTCCCACCAGCATAGTGTCACTATTTCTCCGTCCGAATACTTAGTGTAAGCAGCACCAACTAAAGCTGCCATCCCATCGTGAACAGTGCTTGCAGTAGGCCGTGTGGGGGTGGCAGTAATAGAAAAAGTGATGCAGGAGGGAATTCTGCAGCTGGGATGCAGAGAATAGATTCCCTTTTTATAGGGAATTCTTGGGCTATCCTTTGCTCATTCGTGGGATAGACAGACAACCTTCCCTAATCTGGTTCTCTCCAGATGGCTCAGGCTACAAAGCCCGTCTGTTCCAGCCCAGGATGAGCAAAGGTCAGACATGATGGAAACTGTAGCCCCAGATTTAGGAAGAATGCTCTATTAGCAACCTTCCAAATGAGTGTTCAAGGTGACTAAAGATTTAGAGCACAGATATCATAAGAAACAGCTTTTAAAAACCACTAGTCATGTATCTGTGTCGCCGGCAGAACAGATAGAGGACTGCAGTTAGAGAGTTAAAAGCAGATGGTAGACGCAACATTGCTAGGAATGAGCGTTCTTGCCAGCCCTATCTCCAATAGAAGTAATCCAGAGTTAATCAGATTAATTTGCTAGTTGTCCTCTTGATGGATGTCTGCAAAATTCAGGGTCTGAACTGGGTTTGGATCAAGCATCTAAGCCTGGGCACGTGACAATATCATCTCATTAACCACAGAGGTAGTGCCTATGGGGAGGGCTTTATTTGCAGCCTGAAAGCTACAGCAGTGTCTTGGGCTCCATGCCCAGATCATGGCAACAATGTCATCTTTGCACTTAGAAGACTCATGAGAAGGCAAGACTCCCTGGAGAAGACATTCATGCTAGGGAAAGTTGAAGGCAGCAGAAGAAAAGGAAGACCAAAGAAGAGCTGGATTGACTCCGTCAAGGAAGCCACGGCCTTGAATTTAGAACTGCTAAGGAGGGATGCTAGGCATAAGAGGGCTTTCATTCATAGGCTGAAGATGACTTCAGCAAGGCACCTGAAGCTCATCCAGCCCAGAATCCAGACTAGATTTTGGACTCAAAATGGATTTGGGGTTGGACACCTCAAATACAGTGCCCAATAACCCCCCTCCTTCATTCTGGAGTGTTCCTCCGTATGTGTGTACCCATTCAGTTCCTCTTGATTCAAAAAGGCATTCTCCATCTCTCAGAAATCTGTGACTAGAGGCAACAGTGGGACAGAAAAAAAATGTTTGTATACCATAGGCAACCATCTGTCATATTATTTTCAATTCAAACAGCGAGCCAGTCCCTAAAGCCCTTCTGGCCATTTCTAACTCCAACAAACAATTAAGAAAACTGAAATAGTTGTTCACCAATGGGACAAACTTTCTATTTGGAACCTTCCTTCCTAGGTTTAAGGAAAAAACTGGACAAGCATCCATCAGAAATCCTTTCACTATGAAGTATCCTATCTCAGGAAGACAGATTAGACTTGTTAATACTTGATGCACCGCATAAAAGTGACCAATAATAAATGGCCTTATTTCTTATGCTAAAAATAAAACTGAATTTCCCCACAGAAAAAGGTGGCATATTAAAGATGGCATTTTTATAATAGAACCATATGGATGATTTGTGTCTTTTCTTCTTATAGCTCCTTTCTTCCCTCACTTCTATAGCCTCCTGTTCCCAACTGTTGTCTTCCTTCCTGCAAGCAGTTTTGATGAACTGTGCAAATTTACTTAAGTAATCCATTCGGCATACAAAATTTATGACTTGCTTTGGTTCAGAAAGGGGAGCAAGCACAGCAGATCCAGTACAAACTGGGAAAGGCCTTTAATTTCCACTTGTTCACCAAATGTTAATGTTACTACTGAACTTTCTTTCTGGGCAGAGATTCTTTTTCTTCATGTTATTATTGCATCCCTAAGTGAAAGCGATTCTGTACACATGGGAAAGCAAAATGAATGAATCCTCTGGAAAGGTCCAAGTGAAATAAAACCAACCAAAAGAAAAATGGTGCTGAGATGGACATCCTGGGCCATTCTTTTCCTCCATCATCCTCCATAAGTGACAGGTCTCTCCTAGGCTTAGTTATGGGCAACAAAAGCCCCAAGACATCCCTACAATGGGGGAAAAGCAATGAGGGCTGAGCATACCCAGTGACCACCAAGAGTTACAGAAAGGTGAAAGTTAGTGAAAGGAAATACTAGAAATCTGAAAGAAGGGAATGGAATAATTGCCTTGCTCAGAGGCTGATAAAACTCGGGCCAGGGCGTGGCCGGCTGGCAGGGACTCTTTTATCACAGGTGTGGCGTCATGGAGAGCTAGATGAGCAATTTATTTATTTATTTATTTAGAAAATTTCTATGCCGCCCCATTCACCAAAGCCTCGGGGTGGCTCACAAAGATATCAATTAAAATATAATACAATAAAATATAAAACTAGTTAACAATATAAAATAAAATCAGTCACCCTGGCCAAAGAATAAAATAAATAAATAGTATTAACAGTTAAAATGACATTTGAAAACAAATAACGACGGCACCAGGCGGACCTCTCTGGGAAGCGCATTCCATAGATTGGGCGCCACTGCAGAGAAAGCCCTCCTCCGAGTACCTACCCTCCTAATTTCCTTCACGGAGGGTTCCCAGAGAAGGGCCTCTCCTGCAGATCTCAGGGGGCGGGTGGGCATATATGGACATAAGCACTCCTTCAGTTAAAATAAATAAATGAAACAGTTAAAATGCCTGCTCTAAAATGTTTTACAGTTAATCCCAGACTTGTCTGGTCAGAAATAAGCTACACTGAGTTCAGTGAGCCTGACTTCCCGGTGCATAAAATTTCAGCCTTAATCTTTTGTTGCACTGGTGAGAAGCATTTTTTCCCCCCCGAGGAATCAATTTCTACTCACCACAGAGGAGAAAAGGGAGTTCACAGCCATGATAAGAGCTTGTTCTGGGAGGGCTCTTTCTGCGAGACGACCTTCACGAGCTGACTTGTTGTTTTTTCCTGGGAGAGAAAAATGCAGCGCTTACTGACATGAAAGCGAGTGTGTTTGCATTCAGAACCGTGCCATGTTGTTCCAACACTACACGTGGCAGCCTGAAGTCCCAACCAACCATCAAGGAATCAAATACTTGCAGGAGGAACAGTTCCAATGATTCTGACCACCTGCTCCCTGCAATCATTTCGCATTGTCCAGCAATTATTCATTTGTCTGCGACTTGCTGCCATCACGTACTATTCCTGGCAGGATGGATTTGCATGTTCATTGCAGCATGTTGGGTCTCAGCATGTGCCGACGGTCCGCTCCAGATATTCAAGCCATGGTGATTGACCACATCAGCTTGCTGTGAGGTCTGAACCTGGTGAGGTATATTGTCACCATGGTTAACCAATCACCCCAAAGAACCACGGGCTGTTTTTCCTTGAGGGGTGATTTATCAACCATGGCGACAACCAACCTGTGCCAGCACTGGGCATCATGACAAGTGATGCCCACCTGTTGTAGTCTGAATATTCCCAATGGCTGCCAGCATCCATCGCAAGCCACCATGGCTTAAATGAGGCAGAGATCCTCCTCTGGGAGCTCTTCTTGAAAGAAATTAGGAGGGTGGCTACCCAGAGCAGGGCCTTCTCTGCGGTGGCGCCCCGACTGTGGAACACACTTCCCAGAGAGCTTAGCCTGGCGCCAACACCTCTTTCCTTTTGGCCCCAGGCAAAACCCTTTTTATTCCCCCACTATTTTAATGGCTAATTTGTTTTAATCTGTGGTTTTACACCTATACTGGATGCTGAGCTACTCCTCCTTTTATCTGTATTCTATTTTTGTTGGTGGTGTTGTAAACCATCCCGAGACGTTTGCGATGGGATGGCATACAAACGTTTTAAATAAATGAATGAACGAGCCATGGTGGGCTGCCACAGTCATGCAGACCAGGACAATACCTGCCCTCTCCCAAACTTTCATGAACTGGTCAGCTCTGGATGTCTTCCTTTTTTCCTTTCTTGAGGCTCTACCTTACTAAAACAAGCCCGGCTATTTCTGCTATGAACAACAGTCATTCAAAATTTTTCACACAGGCTGGCCTCTTTGGCGACTTTTCTTTCCTCTTATAGCTATAGCACTGAATGCAATGAAAATTTAAAAGACGGGGTGCCATTAAAAACCTTGCTGGTACTGAAGTTCCTTTGTTCGAGTGAAATATTCCAGAGAGCCGGTACTGAGAAGTAAACATCTCAGCCTTACGATATCACTTGCAAATGGATTTTGGTTTTCTAGAAGGAAATGGGTGCAGCGCATCGGCCCATAGTCCTCTCTATTCATAACAGCAATCAGCAACACCTAGCACTTAGATGGTCATTTAATATGCCCAAGGTTCTCACACACACTATCTCAATAAACATCATGACGACTTTGTAAATTAGGTTAGTATTACTGTCTCCCGTGTGGCTCAGTTGGCTGAGAGTGAACAAGGCAATCCAAAAAGTTATGCAAGAGTCTGTTTTATAGAGCTCAATGAATCTCACGCATTGCTTCCATACTATATTGAACCATGAATTTCTGGGTGCTGACCTTCGGAACCTGTCCTCTTAGGGTGTCAACATCTGCATGAACCTGGATCTTGCCCATCTGATTACAAGCACTTTTCCTGCCACACCTGGCTTTACGGTGTGTTTTATTCTGGCTTTTGTTTTTTGCTCCTTTCAACTGCTACTTATTTGCAGGCTCTGTGCAATCAGTACACTTGCACAGGAATTCTTTACAGAAACAAAACATCTCTAATTGGAAATAAACCTGACATAAATGCACTGTAATAAGCACTTTTGGAGAAAGTGAGAATGTATAGAATTGAATGTTTCCCATGCTTTGAGAGACATTAGGGTTTGCTATTGGCTGGGCTCTGAATCAGCTCAAAACAGAGGACTCTGGCTATTGGGTGGAATAGAATAGAATTAAATGGTAT
>NW_025335317.1:13018869-13028019 GCF_004798865.1 Varanus komodoensis
ATACCATTTAATTCTATTCTATTCCACCCAATAGCCAGAGTCCTCTGGACAGTTTACAACCATTTCTCAATTTACAATAAAAGAGATACAGTAAAAACACACATGCCATAAAACACTGCATAAAATCCCAGTACAGAAGTTCCAAAGAGTTTAACATTCCTAAATACACAATTCGAAATAGTTTCAATGTCTAAAACAAGTTTGGTAAAACTGGAACACTGAGCCTGACGAAGCGCTGGAAAACTCAGAAGTTTTGTGGAATTGCGGCTGGACCTCTTATATGTATTACCCAGCTGGGTATTTTGGATTGTTTTCTTGATGGACCAGTATGGTTACCTTTGCCTCCACCCCACCATGCTTTCTCAGACTTTTAATTCATATAGTAGCAGTACTATTCCCTTTCAAAAGAGCAAATCACATGCTTTGAGACACTTATTTCCAGAGAGTCTAATCCAAAAACTCCCCTGCCAACCACTCAGGTGCTTTCCAGGTAGTGATCAGTCATTAACCAAGTCGCTTGTTTTCCTAAGGCCGTGTCCAGACCGTTCCTTGTCCAAACCCTTTACTTAGCGCCATTAGTCATACAGGATTCATGTTTCATTGCTCCCTTCATCTCCAGTTGTGTCTCAAAACACATTTCACACTGTACAGAGCCTTACAGTGTGGAAACGATGCATGGATAGAAGGTATGAAACTGGACTAGAACTTGTATAACTGTATACTATTCTAGCACTTTAGACCACACACTGGAAATGTTTCAGCTTAAAAAAACAAACAAACAGTATTCTCATTCCCAAGGAGTGCTTCATTTAAAATAACAACTGCATGAGGTGTCCGGGCAAATGTCATTACATAGTTTATTTCCCTGCCTCCTTGCCAGCTACTGCCACTTTTAGAAAAGGGTTGGAACTGCAAGAGCGATCACTCCAGCAAGAGTTATTTTCTACTTCTAACCAGAGTTCCTACTGACTTGGTTTGCGTGTCATGACAAGCAATCAGGTTTGGTTTTTTTATGACTGTGCACTTACTGTGCTGTCCAGACCCGGTCATGGAACATCAGCATGGCTTGCTTCAGGCCTGGAAACCACGTCGAGAAACAATGGCCTGTGGTATGGTTTCTGCTTATTACAAATGCCTGCCATCCAGGCCAGGAGCTCCACTTTTCTGTTCATAGTGAGAAAACACCACAAAGTCCCATGGAAAGAGTGGCAATGGACGTAGCCGCTCTAGGCATCCAGTCTCCACTTCCCGCAACTCCCTAGCAATGCACACATCTTCACCTGCTTTGTTTCTAATGGCTGAACACTGTGCCCATCAGACTGTTCACTTTCTGAACCAAGAGAAAACAAGTAAACGTGCAAAGGAGGAAGGTGGGAATCATAGCCAACGTGTTTATTGTAATATAGGGGAAAACAGGAAACATTATGGTTTGGGCTATGAGAGGTATAGAGATGATGATGATGATGATGATGATGTCGTCATCATGAAGGAGTTTTTACTTGCAAGAGTTGCTAGGATGAGTGGCCAGAGTGAGAGGATGGAGGTGCACGTAACACAATGGAACCAGCCAGTGTTTGTGATAGTTTGTTAGGGAAAAGTGGTAAGTCATGCAAAATTAAGGCAAACTCTCCCCTACCTGATAGGAAGCCCAAATCTACCCTATGTGGTGCACACACTCCAGAATCAACTAGCTGACCTTTTACCATTTGTGAGGAGTCAACCCATCTCCGGCTAGGGACAAAATCGCCAGCTAAGAAATTTGCTGTTTTCAAATGGTGGCGTAAATACTCTTTACTACAGATGTACAACTTATCATCATCATCATGCATTTATACCCCGTCCTATCGCTTCAGACTTGTTGTCTTCATACAGGTGACCAGCTGGTACAAGCGCATTAAAAAAATAAAAATAGAAGACCAATGGGATCAAGGAACACTGTATAGAGGAAAACACAGAACCTGCAGTCAGGGCTCACAGGAACTGTACTCTGATATTTCTGGAGAGCCCCAGATTAGGGAACACTGGCCTTCAGTATCCACAAAAGGGCTTTCCCTCTGGTCTCTTTCTGGACTTCTAGGACATGCCCCTCTTGTTGCATTTCCTTCTGCAGCACTCTTTTCTTTGTATTTTGCCTGCCATTGCAGCTATTCCTCGAATCTCTCATACCCATTTAAGTTGCCAGACTCCAGGATAATTAAAGCTGATGTTCAGCTACCAAGCAGAATATCTCACAGGACAAACTGCTTGGCCGCTTGGGGATCCTTAGCCAGTACCAATAAGGTCTCTGCACTGGGCCTCTGGGTCAGCATTGACTCCGTTAAGGTGCTGACAAAAAAGTTCTCCCCTCCTTTGTGCAAACTCTCAACCAAGGGCGGCCAACGGTGGGAGGTCTGTGGGTCATATTTGAACCAAACCCCCCAAATTGGACCCCACTTCCTCCTATGAAGAATGGTGCTTTGCTGCCTCAGTAGAGTGCTATCAGACACTAGAAGTGTTAAATTTAACTTGTGTGCAAGCTAAATTTAACCTCTGCAGCATCCTGCAGTGTCTACAGAGCACCAACACAGCCAAATTTAGTTTGCAAACAAGCAAAGTTCGACCCTTGCAGCCCTCCTTAGCAATACAGCCATCATTTCTAGTCTTTTAAAAACGTTCACCACTGCCAAAAGCAAGGCCCTTCCCCATTTCCATGGATTTATCTTCCCCTATAATATAACCATTTGATAAGTGCCTGGTGATCCAAGGATGTGGTGTATCAGATTTCCATTATGAAAGCTCTAAATGATTCATGGAAGTGAAAAAAGTGCAATGTTGGCGCTTGCATCTTCCATTTCCATTTAGATTAGCTGAAAGGACACCATGAGAAGCACAGAGGTGATAGTCAGCTTTGTAGAACACGCAAAGCCATTCTGCAAATAAGCTATGCAGTGCAGGTTGTTCTGTGAACAACCCACGAAGTGCCTGCCAGACCATCAGGCTCACCATGGTTTAGTCTCCTGCCCCTCCTCCTGGCTAGTACCCAGTGTCCTTTGTGGCTGAGCCCAACTTGTCTCCCTTGTCCAGCTCCAACTGCTACCTTTTTAAATTTGTGGCATTTTTTCAGACTCTGAAAAATGCACACTTGGTATTCCTTGTATGTGTGTGTAATAGCCCCAGAACGTTGTGTAATTGTGATCACCACCACCACCACCGTTATTATTATTAGTCATCATTTTCTGGTCTATTTCCCCCCTCCCTCCCTGTGTGTGTGTGCTATCAAAGCGAGATGCAAAGTAAAGTAGGTAACATACATCGGAATTGACAAGGCATGACAAAACATAGGCTAATTCATACACAGTTGTCTAGCTATCAATTGAAAAGCAGCTTTTCAACACTTCCCCAAGTCTCCAGACACCCCCTTTCATGGCTTCTTTTCAGAGAACTCACTGCAATTACCTGACAATGCTAAAAAAACAGCCACAAAAACAGATGAAAATTTTACGGCTAGGCCATAAATGGAGAGTAAACAGGCACAAATTCCCCCTCCATTATTTGAGCCATTAAATTTGCACATATTTCCCAGTCAAAATCAGAAAAGCTCCAGCAGGAGGGCAGAATAGGGTGGGGCGAGTGGAGTGCCTGCAGCTGGGGTGCTGCCCCTTCCCCACGGGGACCAGTTCACTCCATTCCACCCAGCCGTGTTCTCAGTGTTTTGGCTTTTTTGTGTTTTGGAATTGGCAGTAACTATAGCTGTAAGTCCTCCAAAAAGGAATTGTGACAACAGGGGAAGGAATTAATGTCTCCCCTTTCTGGACTAGCAAAGCCAGTGAAAAGGTGGGGGACACTGAGAATTCAATTCAATTTCAAGAGGATTACATGGCTAAGGGGGTGATATTCTCCTCCTTTTTTGGTGCACCTACTTTAGCTGCTTCTCCGCCTCTATGCTTGTTTTTCAGTTGACAGCTAAGCCATTGGTCCTTGGCAACTGTGTGGCAATTTGGGTATACAAGGTCTTACTCTGTCAATCTCTTATCTGCTTCACTTTGAAACTCCCTTTGACAGCTAAAATAGACACGGTAATTGACCAGGAAAGACCATACGTTTTAGAGAGGGGCAAGTGTGCTCCTTCCTACTTGCAAGAGACTCTCCTCCACCCCCAAATTATGAACACAATTGCTCAGTTTTCTGGGCCTGAAAAAATAATTTCTAAAAGGGTGAAAACCAATGATGGTTGCTCCAAAGTGCTTTGGGGGCACTTGTGGAGGGGATATCACCGCCAGCACAAAGAGGGACAGGAGCTGCTCCCGAGCTGCTCACTGCAAGCTGTGACGGAACTGCTCTGCCAGATTCAGGCAACACAGTAACGCATCATGGGTAGAACATCCCCTAGAGCAAACCATGGATTGTCAGGGTGGTTCTGCCAAAGAATAAGCCTCCCTGCAGGAAGCAGTCTGGATCTGGACATCATGGCAGCCCACTGGAGCTAGTTACCCATGACGGGCAGTTGTGTCATTTGAGTCCATTCACTCAAATCCCATCTTTTCTTTGCAGCTACGCCATCAGAAATATAAACAGAACCTTAAGCTATTTTTTGTTTGTTTTGTTTAGTTGCAAAGTCATGTCTGGCCCAGCACGACCCCACAGACAACATTCCTCCAGGCTCTCCTGTCCTCCATCCCTCAGAGGCCACCCAAGCCCACACCACCACCCCCGTGACTCCATCCAGCCACCTTATCCTCTGCCATCCCCTTTTCCTTTTGCCATCAATGGTACCCAGCATCAGGGTCTTCTCCAGTAAGTCCTTCCTTCTTATTAGGTGGTCAAAGTATTTGAGTTTCTTAAGCTAAATTACTCACATGAATAATTAACAGTTTTTAACAACAAACATGGATTTACTGTGCAATGTTCTAGAAAAAAATATCACATAAGTAGAAGCCTGCAGTTTTGCCAGATTTAATGGATTTATGGGGAAGAGCCTTGATAATCCACTATCTAATAGTAAAGCTCATTTTTACATTGTTTGGCATTCCATTCCTATCTCTTTATTAAAATCTTATTTACACAGCTCTGTTTTTGTGTTAAGTATCTGTTGTCAGCCTAATAATACAATCTGCAAATCACTGAATCTGGTTGTTGTTGGTTTTTAAAACTATTTGCTAGTAAGGAATGAACCACATAGTTCACGACCGATTAGACTCATTGGAATATTTCCAAACAAACATGTTTAGGCTCCAACTAAGTGAAGTTCCATTGACTGAGTGGAGCCTACTTCTGTGTAAGGGTGTTGAGGATTGAGGCTGCCTGTCCATTGAATCACATGATGAGCATTTCAAGCATTGCCATCACACCATTACAGTGATGTATTTTTATATGCCTTCTATGGATCAGGTTGTAAAACAGAAAGGTCTGAAGGTTTTAAGCCCATGTTTCCAGACCACCTGTGCTTCATACATCACCCTGGTTTTCCCTGAGCTGATGTCCTTCCTATGTGTCACACTGGAAGTCCCACCATTCCAACTGACATACAGACATACGATTATCAATTTAGTTGCACTATTAATGCCTTTCAGCATTTTCATTATTCAGCTCTCAGTGCCCATTATATGCCAATCTATCAGCAACCCCATACCCACTTACCTGGCTGGAAGTCAGCGCCAAAGCACACAACAGGACTTAGTTCTTAGTAGACATGTATACTATTACACTGTCCATTACTTAGGCTGCCCGTACACACTTGTAATATGAGCCAGTGTACACCTACTCAGACATCAGTGTAATTTAATCCCTAGAAGTATGGTTTAAGATTTCAGTCTCTTTTGAGAGAACTCCCCATTGAACACAGTGGCCCTTTCATGCCACTAAACTTGCCCAGAAACAGGCCATAAAATGCCTATTAAGGCACAATCTGCAAATTCAGACAGACAAAAGGCCTGTGATTTCCAGCATGTCCCAGCCAAGTACCCAAACGATCCTCAGCTACAGGTGTAAACTGAAAACTGTGTAACGCCCAACAGAGTTTAAGCCAGCCTTCCCCGAAGAGGTGCCTACAAACTACTCTTAAGTCTCATCACCCACATCCTCTGACCATGCAGTCCAGGGCTGATGGGAGTAGTAATCCAAAACTGCTGGAGAGCACCAGGTTGGGACTGGCTGGTTTAAGACAATAATGAGCACAATTGTCTGCATGTCTATTCAGAAGAAAGTGCCATTGGATTCAGTGTGGCTTATGCCCAGGTTAGCAGGTATAGGATTGTGGCCTAAGCTTGCATCCCCCTCCCACACTTGACCCTAAGGGTGTGATTAAGTGTAGACATTGTGACTGAAACATCAAGGTGGTTTTTCTCTTCCCCACCAGCCTCTGCTTCACTTACTCTCCAGCAGGGTAAAAGAGAACTTTGGAGAACCGGAAACTCTGCAAATTATTCTGCAATGTGTTGCTAAGTCCTCATACAGAAGTTTGACCATGGATTCTGGCTTCATGAAACAGTAATTGCAAGTGTTATTTAAGGCATAATCCTATGCCTATTTAGACAGGGGGAAAGTCCTACTTTTTACTGTCTAAACCTATATAGAATGCATGCTCTAGTGTATATTAACTTGTAGTTAAACCTTTATTTTGTATTGCAAACATCCCTTGAATGAACTATTGAAGTGACACCAAAGCAGGATTCATTATGTCTCAATTTGTTTTCTCCTAGGAACTTCCAATGCACTTTGGAAAGAGAAGGCACCGTCTACTCAGAATTAAAACACAGAGTGAAAGGGAACGGAGCACAAGCCAAGCAGCAGAACTTAAATGTGCTTCGCTTTGGCTTTCTTGTTCATCTCCATACGAGATTTTCCCCAATAACTGGGGGCGGGGGGGCTGAGAATGGATGGAACAAATGCAGTCAAACCCCTCACTGAGGGAATTCTGAAGCTGACTTTGCAGGAAACCAGTTAGATGCGGAGAGTAAAATAGAAGACTGGAATAATGCTATCTTTGTGCAAGAGCTCAGGTGGCTGTATGCACACTTACCTGGAGGTAAGCCCTGTTGAAGGCAAAGGATGTTATTTCGGAATAGGTATGAATACGATCGCACAGTTCAGTTTTCAGCACCAGGGCAGGTTTCTGGAAGAGATGCAACAGTAATTTACATGTTTACCTCTGCACTTCTGCAGAATGCCTTTCCTACAACACTGCAACTGCTCATCCAGCAATAAAAGCAGGACTTGCTATGGAATAATGACATGATGTTCACACAGGTTTGAGTTGCATCACTGTCCCCACTTTCTTTAGAAAGGAAATGGTGTGAACCTCTAAACTAGCTACATAACCGTTGCTGCGGGAAGACAAAATTACCAGTGGAGGCTGCGATTACTTCCTACTGCTACACTGGAATGTTATAAGGGCTTGGTGAATATCCTCAGTTAAGCTGATGACACATTAACAGCTAGGCTAGGGACACTGGGAAGATGTTTTCTTCAGTGGGAGCTACTGCTTCCAACTCAGGAGAAGTTTGCTCTTTTTCTGACTGGGCAATTGACCTGCAACTGGTGCTTTGCATTCAAGTATGAGACAAGAACTCAGCTGGCATTCTTCAATTTAGAGAGCGGCAATGAGAACGGCAAGTTTAACTGGACTAGCAGGAGTTAGTTTATTTGTTTAATTTACTTATTATATGTAGATCCCACCCCTTTTCTTTTCAAGGAATTCAAGGTGGATTACAAGGTGGATGCACACTGCTGCTCGCTAAGAAACTGCATTGGTATTGTGATCAACTGCAGAACCCTCCAGACGGACAGCTCCTAGAGTTAGCAAACAAAACTTAACTGTGCATTTAATCCATATTTTCTTCCAGCATGCAGGGCAGAGCAACTGCGTGATAGAAAGCCTCATCTGGAAGCATGCCTATTTGCAGCCACAATGCTGTGCATTTATTTCCAGTGTAAAGCAGATTTTACAAAGACATCTGAAGTTTCCAGGAAAGGAAACTAAGGCTGCATGCTTTACATAATTGCCTAGGTGTAAGTCCCACTGAACTCAGAGTGGCTTATTTTTGGATAGACATGTATTGGAGTGCATTGTCAATGTGGTAGCATTATCCACAGTCTTTTTACCTCTTGGGGTAGTGGGGTATATATTACAATATCAACAGTTACACTAAGGGTACAACCCTATGCTGCTTAGTCCTCCAACTCCCAGAATTCTTCAGCCATCCCTGTCTAAGCACGTCTAGGAAAACACGGTTCTAGTCCCCACTCAGCCATGGAGCTCACTAGGGGCCGACTCTCAGCCCAACCTACTTCACAAGGTCGTTGTTGTGAGGATAAAACAGAGAATGAGAGAATCTTGTAAACTGCCCTGGGTCCCTTGCAAAAGGAAGGAAGGCAGGATATAACTGCAATGTAATAATAATAATAATAATAATAATAATAATTAGAATACCCAGCATAAACATCTACAAAATAGCACTTTCAGAGTGGATATAAAGTATTAAGTGGGTATACAAAGTATTAAGTTTCACCGTCCCTTTGCACGTGATATATTAAATAAAAAACACTTAAGGTGCAATCCTGTGCAAGTTTAGACAGAAAAACAGCCCCTAACTCCCAGAAAAAGGTTGCATAGGACTTTGTCCTTAGTAATTCAATGGGCACAAACGGCAAAGATTCCTTTTACTCAGTAAAGACTGCATAAAAGCAGCACTTCATAGCGTGCCTATCATGCCCATTTGCATCCTGCTTATTATATTTAACTTCTATATGGCAAGTCTGAAAAGTAGCAGCGGCGGTACCATTGCAATCCAACTTTTACGCCGTGAGGAAAAAAAATCTAAGCCCCCCAGCTGCCCGTGTGCAAGCGCAGAAGGCAGGGACGGGGCTGCCGGCGTTGTCCGGGGGAAGAACGCCGGTCGAGTGTCCGGAGGCGATGCGCTCCGGCCCAGGGAGCCGCCGGCATCTCCCTCTCCGAGCGCCCGCGCCCTCCGCGCAGCCCCCAGCCCCGGCGGGAGCCCCGCGCCTCACCTGCCGGGAGCCGGTTCCCGGGCCGGGCAGCCACAGCTCGTCCGCGCCGCCTTCGGGACCCGCTCGGGCTGCCGCCGCGCTCCTGCGCCAGAGGTGGCGATCTGCCCGCGCCCGCGCCCGCCCGCGCGCGCCCGCGCGCCCGCCCCACCGCCCTTGCCCGGCCGG